>NC_135497.1:20000-320000 GCF_052857255.1 Amblyomma americanum | reverse complement strand
TATATATATATATATATATATATATATATATATATATATATATATATATATATATATATATATATATATATATATATATATATATATACACATATATATATATATATAGTCACCGAGGAACGGTTGACGTACGCAGGGCCGGTTTACTTATACGCGCAAGACGCTGTTGGAATGCGCAAGGCAGCAGGCAGCTCGAGAGATGAAGACGAGGAAACATCTATCCCCAAGATGGCTCAAGGCTTGCCAACTGCCAGGTAATACAGTTTAGCCGCGATACGGCGCTACTATAGGAGTTATTAGTGTGGCATTACTCCCCCTCTCTGAAAGACACCGACTCGGTGCGGCAGCAATGGGAGGCAGGACAACAAGGGCAGTCGCATGTGTCTGGCGTACGGTGTAGACAGGCACGAGGGGCTAGCGGGCGTGGTACGGCTTCATCCGGGCGACGTGGACAACTTCGGAGGTCGGCCGTCTAGAACAGCCAACGGTTCCCCGGGGAAGAACTTCGTATGTTACTTCACTGAGCTGGCGGAGCACCTCGTAAGGGCCAAAGTATCGGCGTAGAAGCTTCTCAGAGCGCCCTCGCATGCGGATTGGGCTCCACACCCAGACTTGTTCGCCGGGCTGGTAACGCACATTTCGGTGGCGGAGGTTATAGCGCCGAGCGTCGAGGACTTGCTAGTGCCGGATGCGCTCTCGAGCGAGTTGGCGGGCAGCCTCAGCGTAACGAACGAATTGGGCAGCACCCATAAGAGAGGAGGTAGTGCTAGCTGGAAGCAGCACTGCATCCAGCATGGCTGTGGCTTCGCGACCATGTACTAAACGAAATGGAGTGAAGCGTGTCGTTTCCTGCACTGCACTATTATAGGCAAATGTGACGTAAGGGAGTATGGCATCCCAGTTCCGGTGGTCTGCGTCGAAATACATGGAAATCAGGTCTGCGATCGTCTTGTTGAGCCGTTCGGTGAGGCCGTTCGTTTGGGGGTGGTAAGCGTTTGTTTTGCGGTGACTGGTGCCGATCAGGCGCATAACCTCCTGCGTAAGGGTCAAGGTGAACGCTGTTCCCCTGTCAGTTAAAACGATGGTGGATGCACCGTGACGAAGGACAATGTTTTGGACGAAAAGTTCGCATTTCGCGAGCGGTACCACGGGGAAGGGGTTTAGTCTCGCAGTATCGGCTGAGGTGGTCAGTGGCGACCACAACGTAGCGGTTACCCAGCGAGGACTCTGGAAATGGCCCGAGTAAGTCTATGCCGACTTGATGGAAGGGGACCTGAGGCGGCTCAATAGGCCGCAGTAAGCCGGCTAGCTTAGTCAGCGGCGTCTTGCGACGCTGGCACTCGCGGCAAGTTCTTACGTAATGCTTCACAACTGCAGCAACCCTGGGCCAGTAGTACTTTTGTCGTATTCGTACCAAAGTTCGACAAAAACCCAGGTGACCAGAAGATGGGTCATCATGGCACGCCTGCAGGACTTCGTCGCGAAGAGCCGTAGGCACGACGAGTAGATAAACAGCTTCCGTCGGGCTGTAGTTTTTCTTATACAGGATGCCGTCGCGTAAACAGAACGACGACAGTCCGCGTGAGAAGATTCATAGGGGAGACTGAGCGCTTCCTTCCAGATACTCAATGAGGGGCCGTAGTTCATTGTCGTCTCTCTGGTGTTCAATCAGAACGGACGTGGAGATGGCGCCAAGAAAAACTTAATCGTCGTCATAATCAGCTCGGGGGTCCTCGATAGGAGCACGAGACAAACATTCGGCATCACTGTGCTTCCTACCAGACTTATAGACGGTGGTGACATCGAATTCCTGAAGTCGAAGGCTCCAGCGTGCAAGCCGTCCCGAGGGATCTTTGAGGTTCGCCAGCCAACACAGCGAGTGGTGGTCACTGACGACCCAGAAAGGGCAGCCATATAAGTACGGGTGAAATTTGGTCACTGCCCACACAATGGCCAGGCATTCTTTTTCGGTGGTGGAATAGTTTGCCTCAGATCGTGACAAGGCGCGGCTCGCGTATGCGATTACGCGCTCGTGACCATCCTGCCACTCCACAAGGACTGCACCGAGGCCGATGTTGCTGGCGTCTGTGTGCAGTTCAGTGGCGGCCGACTCGCCGAAGTGTCCAAGGATGGGCGTACTTTGGAGACGAGTTCGGAGGTCTTCAAAGACCTTCTGTTGTTACAGGCCCCAGAAGAACGGTTCAGAATCTTTCGAGAGGCGGGTGAGGGGCTCAGCGATCTGGGACGTTCTGCACAAAACGCCGATAATAGGCGCAGAGACCTAGAAAACGGCGCACGGTTCACTTATCGGTGGGCACAGGAAAACCAGCCGCGGCGGCTGTCTTTTCGAGGTCGGCGCTAATCCCTTTAGCACTCAAGATGTGGCCCAGAACCTTCAACTCTTCGAAAGCGAGGTGACACTTTTCGGGCTTCAGGGAAAGGCCGGCCGACCGAATTGCTTCGAACACAGCGCGCAGGCGTCTCATGTGCTCTTCGAACGTATCAGAGAAGATGACGTCATCCAAGTACACGAGACAGGACTGCCATTTCAGATCGGCAAGAACGGTATCCATCATCCGCTGGAAGATTGCAGGAGCCGAGCACACGCCTAAAGGGAGCACCCGGAATTCGTATAGACCGTCCGGTGTAATAAAGGCGGTCTTTTCCCTCTCGCGTTCGTTCACCTCGATTTGCCAATAGCCGCTGCGAAACTCTAGCGATGAGAAGTACTTGGCGTGGCGCAGCCGATCCAGGGAATCATCAGTGCGCGGCAGAGGATAAACATCCTCTTCTGTGACTTTGTTTAAACGTCGGTAATCAACGCAGAACCGTAGGGTTCCATTTTTCTTTGCTACTATAACAACAGGCGACGCCCAAGGGCTCGTCGACGGCTGTATCACGTCGTCCTGAAGCATTTCTTGAACTTGGCGGAAAATGGCATCACGTTCCATCGAAGAGATCCGTTAAGGCGGCTAACATAACGGCCGCTGGTTGGCGTCGACTATAATTCGGTGCTTTGTGAGCGGTGTCTGCATAACCTTAGAGGTCGAGGCAAAGCAGTCACAGAAAGACTGGATAACGCTTTCGAGGCACGCGTTTCTGATTAGACGGGGTTTCGGGTTCACGTCACTTTTTATGGGAGTGGTCTGGTCGGTGCCTCCACGGATGCCGAGGGCTTCGGACAAAGCACGCTGTCCCGCGAATTCGCTGTGTTCTTCGAAATACGCAATAACTATTCTGCCAGGCAAATACTGAGGTTCACATCCAAAATTGGTCACCAAGAGTCCGGTTCAGCTCAACAATTCCGCGAGCAACACAGATTTGCCGACAAGGAGCAGCGACATGTTGGTTTCAGGGATGCCACGAGTTGCGGTGACGTTGTCGCAATCTACGGTAGCAAACATGCTAGCTCTTGACGGGATCAATACGTGGTCATCAAAGACGCGTAACTTAGTCCCCGCGTGGCTCGGGATCGCCGTCAACAGGAGGTTGAGTGAAAAAGGACACGACCAGCTCCTGAATGTTGATGACAGCACCGTACTTCCGAAGGAAATCCAAACCGAGTATCAGGTCTTTGGAGCAGTCGGGCAGCACAGGAAAGCAGCCAGGGAAAGTAGCACCGCGGATCTGTATTCGTGACGTGCAACGCCAATTTGCGTAACTACATGGCCGCCGGCGGTGCGAATCTGTGGTTCAGACCAAGGGGTCAGAACCTTTCTGAGGGCCGTGGCTAACCGACTGCTCATTACAGAAAAATCAGCGCCGGTATCCACAAGTGCAGTCGGAAGACACGAGTCGGCAGACACCAGTCGGTCACAGCGCGTCGTTGTCGTTGAGGTCGTCGGGTGAGGTCGTCATCGGTCGGATCGTGGCCACGAATTGGCGGGTGGAGGCTCTTGACTTGATCCAATAGTGGCGGCCCTACACCCCGGGGGACGCCGTCTTCAGTTTTCTCGATGTGGGGAAGCGACTCAGAACTGGATAGAAGTGGGCACGGCGAAGCCAGAGGGATCATGTCGCTCACCAAACAATTTGTACAAACCGCCCCCGCATCGGGATGCCCTATAAAAGACTGTCCACAACAGTTCTTCGCCAGTGGGCACGCGAAACCAGAGGGATCAAGTCGCTCACCAAACAATTTGTGCTGCTTCCCCAGGTTTTGCTGCTTGCAAGCGTCGCTTCATCGTACAAAGCAAGCTCATCGACAGTGCTCTTCGTGCGTGACGTGGATGCCCTATAAAAGACCGTCCACAGCAGTTCTTCGCCAGTGGCCACGGCGAAACCAGGGGGATCATGTCGCTCACCAAACAATTTGTGCTGCTTCCCCAGGTTTTGCTGCTTGCAAGCATCGCTTCATCGTACAAAGCAAGCTTGTCGACAGTGCTCTTCGTGCGTGACGTGGAAGACTACCGCCCCACTTTTCCTCGCCTTCTGCCACCTGCCGACCATGCAGTGCGCAATGATGCACACGTGAAATCAGCTACCGCATGGGATGCCCTATAAAAGACCGTCCACAACAGTTCTTCGCCAGTGGGCACGGCGAAACCAGAGGGATCATGTCGGCTCACCAAACAATTTGTGCTGCTTCCCCAGATACTGTAGAAGCTTGGGCAAGTTGGTGTGACATGAGTTTTCAGCAGCGCAGGGGACAAAGGACGCGACAAGTGCACAGACACGGCGCTGTGCACTTGTCACGACATTCAGCGCCGTGTCTGTGCTCTTGTCACGTCCTTTGTCCCCTGCGCTGCTGAAAAACCATGCTTCTCCAGTTTTGCTGCTTGCAAGCGTCGCTTCATCGTACAAACCAAGCTCATCGACAGTGCTCTTCGTTGCGTGACGTGGATGCCCTATAAAAGACCGTCCACAGCAGTTCTTCGCCAGTGGGCACGGCGAAACCAGGGGGATCATGTCGCTCACCAAACAATTTGTGCTGCTTCCCCAGGTTTTGCTGCTTGCAAGCATCGCTTCATCGTACAAAGCAAGCTTGTCGACAGTGCTCTTCGTGCGTGACGTGGAAGACTGCCGCCCCACTTTTCCCCGCCTTCTGCCACCTGCCGACCATAAAGTGCGCTACGATGCGCACGTGAAATCAGCTACCGCATCGGGATGCCCAATAAAAGACCGTCCACAACAGTTCTTCGCCAGTGGGCACGGCGAAACCAGAGTGATCATGGCGCTCACGAAACAATTTGTGCTGCTTCCTCAGGTTTTGCTGCTTGCAAGCGTCGCTTCATCGTACAAAGCAAGCTCATCGACAGTGCTCTTCGTGCGTAACGTGGAAGACTACCGCCCCACTTTTCCTCGCCTTCTGCCACCTGCCGACCATGAAGTGCGCTACGATGCGCACGTGAAATCAGCTACCGCATCGGGATGCCCTATAAAAGACCGTCCACAACAGTTCTTCGCCAGTGGGCACGGCGAAACGAGAGGGATCATGTCGCTCACCAAACAATTTGTGTTGCTTCCCCAGGTCAGTTTGCCTGTCTCTACTATCCGCAGTAATGACGTTACATTAATGGTTCTGCCGTGCCCACGCAGATGCATGTCAGCTGCTTACGATTGTTTCTGTATGTGTAAATTGCTTGTTGTGGTGACATCGAAGAAAATCCTGGCCCCACAGTTGAAGAGATGTTGGCTAACTTTCAGATGGGGCAGGCAAACATATTAACTGAGCTAGCTGGTATTCGGGAGCGTCTTACGTCAAATGAACAAGCTATTACCACTATTAACACCCTACTGAATCTAACTGACAAGTTGCTGCTAGAAATTGGCGCGAAAACCTCCCAAATCCAAACAAAGTTATAGCCTTAAATCCAGACAAAGTTATAGCTTTAAGTCAGGAAGTTAGCCAACAGTATGAAAAACTGACTGATCTCGAAGACCGCAGTCGCCAGTCGAACCTAATTGTCTTCGATGTCAAGGAGCAAGATCAGGAAGATTATGAGGCGTCGCGTAAAGATGTCATCAGTGACATATTTTTGGAAAAACAGGTCTGTCGCACGTATTCACCGTCTTGGAAGACAGCCAAGAAAAAGGCCTGTTATGATATATTTTCAGGATTATTTAGAAAAAGAGGCGATTTTTCTGAATGTACGTAAGCTAAAAGGTAGCGGTGTATCTATTCAGAATGACTACAGCACAGAAACTCTGAGAAAACGTAAACTTCTATGGAAAACTGCTAAACCACATGTCGACAGCGGGAAACGTGCTTTTCTTATCAATGATAAACTGAAAATTGATGGCTGCTTCTATGCTTGGGATGATAATCGAAATCAACGTATTGTCATCAGCCGCGAACGCCAAACTTCTGATAACGAATGACACAACACCTGCGTCGTTTCTAAAAATCTGAGAGTTCTAAATTTCAATGCTAGAAGTATGGTAAATAAGGCAGAACAGCTTGTATTCCTTCTCCTCAAGTATGACCCACACATTACAATTGTCACAGAAACGTGGCTGCATGATGGTGTTAGCGACGGAATACTGGTATCACCATCGCATAAGATAGTTCGCCGGGATCGTGGATCAAGGGGCGGTCGTATTGCTATCATTTTAAAAAGCACAATTACCTCCGAAATACTTCCTCAGATTGATAACCATGAAAATCTATTTGTTGAGATTAACTGTTTGGGACATGTAGTTGTGGTATGTGCAGTTTATAGGCCACCGCCATGCCCTCCCGAGTTCTTGATCTCACTACGTGACTACATGCTTGCGCTGCAAAAACCGGCAAATTATTATGGAGGGTGATTTTAACCTACCTTCAGTGGATTGGCTACATAAGCCTGAAACACAGCTTGTTGATAGCCCCGTTTTCGACATAATGCTTGCATGCGACTTAAAACAAGTCATACTTGAAAACACCCGCGATAATGGTGACACCGGCTCAATATTGGATCTTGTATTTGTTAGAAAGAATATTACAGAGTTCGAGATTTGCGTGGAGGAGGGAATATCGGACCGCAAGCTTGTGCTGTTCAGTTGCGGCCTTGATAACTGCAAGAAAAAATACATTAAAGGTTTTAAAACTGTTAAAGACTTCAGTCATGCCAATGATCAATCCGTCCTTGATGAACTATGGAAGCTGGTTGACAACTTACCAAACACTGACATTACTTCACAATGGCAGGCGTTTGTAACTTGCTGTAAATACTGCATCGATGCTTTTGTTCCGATCAAATGCATTAAAGCACAGCGAACAAACCCATGGGTTGACAGAAAGATTATACATTTAAAGCGTAGGCTAAAACGCGCGAAAAAGCGGAAGAACAGAAACCCCGTAGATATTCGCCAACTGCAAACCCAGCTTTCTGGTGCATTATTGCTAGCCCGAAAGAAATATTTTTTCCAATACCTTGCCGAAATACATAAAAACTTGCCCTGATAAATTTTGGCGATACCTTGGAAATAAGAGCACACACTTGGAAGAAATAAGGCAGCACGATAATGTGATTGATGATCCACAGTAAATTTCCAACATAATGAATTAATACTTTCATTCTGTATTCAACCAGGTTGATAGCGTCACAGAGGCTTCGTCTTCTTGCTACCAAGTGTCAGACTTCATATCTTTTGAGGGCGTGTTTTCATTATTGCTAAAAGTTAAACGAAAATCTTCTGAAGGCGCAGATGGCATACCGAATTCCTTCCTTCATCGTTACGCCGAGCCTATTGCACACATTTAACAGCTATCTTTATCTACTAGCACGGCAATTTTACCTGACGATTGGCGTGTGGTCCTTGTCATAGCAGTTCACAAAAAAGGTGACCGCCAGCTTGTGGAAAACTACCGCCCAATTTCACTGACATCTACGAGCTGTAAAACACTAGAACACATCATCGCTCACTACATAACAAATTTTCTTGAAGCTAACAACTTACTCTCTCCATTTCAGCATGGATTTCGGAGGGCTTTGTCGACATGTACCCAACTTTTAACAACTGTTCACAAAATCGCTCTAACACTTGATTCTTCTGGGAAGGTTGATCTTAGCTTCCTTGATTTTAGCAAAGCGTTTCATTGCGTTCCTCACGGCAAACTTCTTGAAAAACTTACTAATTTTGGTCTTCCTGCATTCATCATAAACTGGATAAGAGCGTACCTGTCCAACCGCACTCAGTTCGTGGATGTCAATGGCCATGCCTTCAATGTGTTACAGGTTTCGTCCGGAGTGCCTCAAGCAAGCGTACTGGGACGAATTCTTTTTTTAATCTATGTTAATGATATAACTAGTGCCGTTCATCCTCATGTTAACATCAGGTTGTTCGCGGACGATTGTCTGCTGTTTAAACAGGTTACAGGCCGTGACGATCAACTTCAGTTACACAATAGTTTAGCCACACTTAATGAATGGTTCACGGCATGGTCTATGGCCCTAAAGATTGAAAAAACGGTGTTACTTCGCGTCACGAACAAAAAACAGGCAAATTAATTTTCATATTGCATCAATAATACTCAAATAAAGGAGGTCACAGAATACAAATACGTAGGCGTAACGTTTACAAACACTGTTTCGTGGTCCAAACACATTGATGACATTTGCGCATCCGCTTCCCGAAAACTCGGCTTTCTGCGTCATAAGCTGAAAACAGCACCTCCTGATTTGAAAATGCTAGCCTACAGAACTTACGTATTGCCGAAATTATAGAGTATGCAGCCATAGTATCGGATCCCTTTCATCTAAAGCATAAACATAAACTTGAAATGGTTCAGAGGCGAGCAGTGAGGTTAATTTTCAACAAGTTCAGGCCCACTGATTCCCCATCACAACTCATCGCTGACAACCATATCCCTACCTTAGAATTGCGAAGAACTATAGCACGACTTAAATTTCTTTTCACGATGTAAGACAAGTCGCTAGAATTTAATGGACGGCCATACATTCAATGTTACCTGCCACGCGTGTCAAGGCACCGTCACGCTCACAATTTGCTGCCTTTCCATGCCCGTACTAACTTGTTTAAATATTCTTTTTTTCCTCGTACAGTTAGTCAGTGGAATGGGCTCCCCTCTGAAATTTTTTCCACTGATAATTTTGACCAAGTGCTGCTGCTGTATTTTGCGTCGTGACATTCTGTGACATTTTTTCCGTAATTTTATCAGGTTATCATAATTCTGAGGGTTAGCGTATGCAAGTTCATTTCTGTGAGATTAGGTAAAAATCATTCTACATAACTGAAATGCGTGCTTGCTCACTTTTGTTCTCTTCCCATGTCTTTGTTCTCTTTCACATGTTAAACACATCAGCTTATTTATAATTGATGTTAATCGGGAGAAAATGTTGTATGACATGCCCACCTGCTTGGTCTCGTTGAGACCGCAGTATTTGTAAATAAATAAATAAAAAAGACGGGCAGCTTGGCGAAGAAAACCGCCTTGGGGATGGCGACCGGGACTGGCGTCGCCGCGAGGTCGTTGGCTGCACGTTATCGGACAGACACTGCTCGATGTCCCGCGGCCGTTCTCCGTAGCGTGGTCGAGGTGCGTCAAGTGAAAACCCCCTTAAGCCCATTCTGCGGTAGGGGCAGTGGCGGAGGATGTGGCCGGGCTCCCCGCAGTGGTAGCAGAGCGGCCTATTGTTTGGCGTACGCCAAACACGCGCTTTACTCATGGTGGACCGGGCCTCCTGCGGTACGACGGGTACAGCTGCAGTTGGGTACCGCAGTGAAGGCACAGGAGCGATGGGGGAAAAGGCTTGTCTCACTGGCCCAGGACGGCCTTGTAGTGCTTGACTGTATGTCATCACACAGAGCGCCGGCTGCGGAGCTGGTGGCGACTGAACAGCTCGCCGGACTTCGTCTCGGACCACGTCCGGTATGGCAGCGACGCTGGCCTATGGAGTTTCGAAGCGAAGTTTCTCGAGTTCTTCGCGCACCAGGCTCCCCACAAGCTCTCGAAGCTCTTCAGTGGGTAGCGACGTGGGCGTACAGTGGTTAGCGGCTGCTACACTAGCCTGACGGCCGTAGTGCGCGCCCCGTTCTTGCAGAGAACACTCCATGCTTGTTGCCTCCTTGGCAAAGTCGGCCACCGTTCTTGGCGGGTCACGTACCAGTCCGGCAAACAATTGCTCTTTTACGCCGCGCATTAAGTGGCGTACATTCTTGGCCTCGGGCATAGCAGGGTCGGCGCGATTGAAGAGTCGCGTCATGTCCTTGATGAACATGCGACGCACTCGTTCGGCTGCTGCGACCTCGATTGCAAGGCGATTTCAGCCTTCTCCTTTCGTTCGCTGGTGTTGAACGTGGCCAAAAGCTCTTGGTGAAAGATCTCCCAGTTAGTGAAGGAAGCTTCGTGGTTCTCATACCACGTCTTGGCCGAGTCCTGTAGTGCGAACTACACGTTCCGTAATTTGCGCTCGCCGTCCCACTCGCTGAAGCCGGCCACACGGTCAAAGCTGGCCAACCAGACTTCGACGTCCTCAAACCTCTCACCGTTGAATGATGGGTGCGACCGAGGCGTGTGAAGGACGAACGGCGGGGCATTTCCGGAATTCTGACTTGTCTGGCTAGCCGTAGCGGACGTCATGGCCCTTACTGATCTTGTGAGCTGGCCGAACTCTGGTTGTAGGCCTCGCAGGCGGCGGCTCGCCTTGTGGACTGGTGTTGTAGCCACGCGTTGAGAATTGACGTCAAGGGTGTCCTCGAGGTCGCGTACATGGACCGTCACCCAGCACCTCCACCAAATATGTTACCGAGGAACGGTTGACGTACTCAGGGCTGGTTTACTTATACGAGCAAGACGCTGTTGGAACGCGCAAGGCAGCAGCAGCTCAAGAGATGAAGACGAGGAAACGTCTAGCCCTGAGATGGCTCAAGGCTTGCCAACTGGTAGGTAACACAGTTTAGCCGCGATACGGCGCCACTATAGGAGTTAGTAGTGTGTCATTATATATATATATATATATATATATATATATATATATATATATATATATATATATATATATATATATATATAGCCCAGCGTTACCTGTGTGTACGTGCGCGTCGTGTTTGCGAGGAGACGACCACGAAGAGCGTGGTGGCGCATATTAATAAGATAGAACTTTGGGATAGTTGGTGCGTCACTTCTGAAAAAGACAGCGCATGAAGATAGGACAGTGTAGAGACAACACAGGGCGAGCGCTCCGCTCGCCCTGAGTTGTCTCTATACTGTCCTGTCTTCACGCGCTATGTCTTTTTCAAAAGTGGTGGCTCATGAAAGACCAGGCCTGAATCTATGCCATACACTCGCCACCAAGTTAGTGTTTTCCAAATATTTATAACGACACTGTAATATGTTCCAGTATTTTGCAGTTTATGCTTGTAAGGTAAATTGGACGATAAGTTGAGACCTCATATTTGGAGCCATTTTTATGGATTGGGACTATGCTAGTTGTTTTCTATTGTGTAGGAAGAAGGCCCGACTCTAACGATTTTCTATACAGTATACCCAATAATGAGCTGCCACCTCAGTGTCATTGCTGAATTCCAGCAATTGCGTGGCGCATGAAAGACCAGACCTGAAGCTATGCTATACACTCGCCACCAAGTTAGTATTTTCTAAATATTTAGAACGGTACTGTAAATAATATGTTCCAGTATTTTGCAGTTTATGCTTGTAAGGTAAATTGGACGGTAAGTTGAGACATCATATTTAAATCTATTCTTATGGATTGGGACTATGTTAGTTGTTTTCTATTGTGTAGGAAGAAAGCCGGACTCTAACGATTTTCTAAACAGTATACCAAATAATGAGCTGCCACCTCAGTGTCATGACTGAATTCCAGCAATTTCGTGGCGCATGAAAGACCAGACCTGAAACTATGCTATACACTCGCCACCATGTTAGTATTTTGCAAATATTTATAACGGCACTGTATATAATATGTTCTAGTATTTTGCAGCTTATGCTTGTAAGGTAAATTGGGCGGTAAGTTGAGACCTCATATTTGAAGCCATTTTTATGGATTGGGACTATGTTAGTTGTTTTCTATTATGTAGGAAGAAAGCCCGACTCTAACGATTTTCTATACAGTATACCCAATAATGAGCTGCCACCTCAGTGTCATGACTGGATTCCAGCAATTGCGTGGTGCATGAAATACCAGACCTGAAACCATGCTGCATACTCGCCATCAAGTTAGTATTTTTCAAATATTTATAACGGCACTGTAAATAATATGTTCCAGTATTTTGCAGTTTATGCTTGTAAGGTAAATTGGACGGTAAGTTGAGACCTCACATTTGAAGCCATTTTTATGGATGGGGACTATGTCAGTTGTTTTCTATTATGTAGGAAGAAAGGCCGACTCTAACGATTTTCTATACAGTATACGCAAATAATGAGCTGCCACCTTAGTGCAAGCTTTCAAAACATAAGACGGGATACAATCAAGACCATTAACAGGTTGAACGTTAAGCATTCGCAGTTGCTTCAGAATGCCGTTCTACGTAACAATGTGTGGTGGCATAGACACAGAAATGACATGAGCGGTTACGGGAAGTTTTGCTCTAAAGGGAGCGCGTAAAACAGATAGAGAATAGCGGTTAAAACAACAAGCCTTGTCATAACCATCAGTGAAGGCAACTTCTTCAAGTGATAGGTGTGGAACGCCAACCTGAATGCGATTTTAAAAATTTCCATAGCACGTTAGGATTACGCTGAAATTTTTTACCAAAAGACGGGAAAATTTTCTTTTTCAATCATTACTTTAGCTTTTAAATCACGTGAGAGGACCTTTATTGCTTGACACATGCGTGAGCAACCGCTTTTTGAGTTTGAGGAGAGAAGATGGTGTCGCTTGTTGACCAGTGCACAGATATCCCGATTGAGTCAAGGCTTATCGCTTCGCTGTTTGCAAGAAAGCCCTTTTGATGTTACATGTAGATCAAAAAGAGGTTCAAATTTGTTCTTAAAGAGCCTCCAAGCACTTTCAGAGTCCTATTGTTAACTACTATTAAAAAAATCGGGCAAGAAAGAAGCAAGATTACGTGATAAGGATACATATAGTCACCCTTGTTGTAAAAATAAACTTTCCTCTATTGTTTATGCATGGTCCGTGCAAGTGAGAGCGTGAAACGCGTAACGAGAAAGTCAAGCTCTTTCCTTCACAACGACCTCCCCAAATTGTTGACTTCCAATCCCAGAAGGTTTTGGCAGGTCATAAGTGAGCACCCGGCACATACCATCACTCTAACTAAAGAGTCTGGAGAGGAAGCTGATGACATTGAGTGCGCTGACATTTTTAATAACGCCTTTTCATGTGTGTTCACTAATGAAATTCACCCACCAACTGCAACTTTCGCCGTCAATATAGAGTCCAGCATGCCTGCTATCGCGTTTTCTGAAGCCGTCATTTCCTCGCTCATTGAACACCTTAAAACTTCATCATCGGCCGGCGTCGACGAAATTAACTCCAAAATACTGCGCAACACTAAGAATATTTCTGCAATGTACTTATTGTTATTGTTTTCACAGTCGCTTTCTACAGGTTCCATTCTGGATGACTGGAAAGTGGGAAAGGTCATTCCCGTCTTTAAGTCCGGTAACAAAGATTCTCCTTTAAATTAGCGTCCGATATCATTAACCAGCATACCTTGCAAAATCATGGAACACGTCATCTATTCTCAAATCATGGACTTTCTTGACGCTATCAACTTCTTTCATCCCTCACAACACGGGTTTCGCAAGGGTTTGTCATGTGAAACTCAACTGGCCGTCTTTCTTCATGACTTTCACTCTAACCTCGACCTAAATTTACAAACTGACGCTATTCTTCTAGACTTTGCTAAAGCATTTGATAAAGTTCCCCACAGGCGTTTACTGCTAAAACTAACCATGCTAAAACTGCATCCTAACGTCTTATTGTGGATCGAAGAATTCCTTTCTAACCGCTCCCAGTTTGTTCTCGCTAACAGCCAGAGTTCCAACCCTCTTCCAGTAACATCAGGCGTACCCCAAGGTTCTGTACTTGCTCCCCTCCTATTCTTAATCTACATAAACGACTTACCCTCAAACCTGGTTTGCAATGTTCGTCTGTTTGCAGACGACTGCGTTATTTACCACACGATTTCCAACACATTTGACCAATCACAGCTCCAAAACGACATTGACACAGTGCATGCCTGGTGCGATGACTAGCTAATGTCGCTTAATCCTAATAAATGTAAACTCGTATCTTTTCACCGCCGGCGTAACCCCCATATTTTCCCTTACTCCGTTGCTAAAGTTCCACTAGAATCTGTATACTCTTACAAGTACCTAGGTGTCACCTTGTGCCAGGATCTCTCCTGGCGCTCTCATGTAACGAACATCGTCGCATCAGCTAATCGGTCATTGGGTCCATGATTTGGGCCAGCATGAACTTTGGGACACAAACGAAGAGAGACACATGGAACACGGAACACACTGCTGACTAACAACTTTGGCAAAGCATACAAGATGTGCCGCCAAGTTAACAACGAAGAGCGAAGGATGAGGTGCGCAGTAAACCACCAGACAAGATACGCAGATTGCGACGAAGGTGTAATTTATCATTTCCCTGTCGCGTGCGGTAAATGTTATATTGGACAGACAGGCAGGTGCATCAATGAAAGAGCTAGAGAACACGCAAATTCATTAAGAGCAACTGCCACATCAGGTTTCCTGGCTCTTCATTGCCGCCAGCCTAAGCACCCATGCACGGCCAACCTCGACAACATCTCAATCCTTGGAAGAAAAAAAGATAGGCTGGCCAGGGAAATCATCGAAGCTGTAGCCATCCACAAGAAAGGGAGGGACTGCGTAAGCACCCCGTCAATTGCACTCTCAACCAAAGAAAAAACGTTCCTCCATGATGTTTGCCCTGTCCCATGAACCGGCCAAATTATTCGCCCGTCCTGTTCGGCACCGTGTTTGTGCTTTTTGTTTTTTATCTCCCACATCATGTTTTACGTTTCTAGCCCTGTTTTAGTCGTGTCACTGTTGGCATTTTGGTTTAAATTCAACTTCAGGCTTTTAGCTCTGTTTTAGCCGTGTTAGTGTTGGTTTTTTGTTTTTGTTGTTTTTTGTTTTTTTTTGTTTTTTGTTTTTTTTTCAACTCTCGTCTCACCTGTAGGCGAAGGAGCTTTCATGATTTCGCAGCCTCATGTCCATCTTCATGTTAAACTTCTAGCTTTGTTTGGCGTGAATTCTTGCGGGTTTTTCATTCATATATTCTTTCAGTTGTTTCGTGTTTTGTTTTTATGACGCTGCTTTTGCTCTTTCACTGTCTTTGTTGTGGCCTAGATCTTATCCTGTGACTACTCTGAGAACTGATTCTCGATCATGCTTTGGTTCTCATCACGTGCGCACAGTTTTGCAACGCGGCCTAAGATTGTGGGGGGCTCAGTGATTTCGCTTTCCCGGTAACGGCTGTTTCGTCTTTTGTTCTAAGGATTTGTTACATTTGCTTTTGTGCAGCCTTCTTTCGCCATGCCCTTTGCCTTCTCTCCATCCTTCTCTCCACCTTTACCACTGTATATATTTCCGCGTGTTCCGCGCCTTTTCATTAAAGTTGTTAGTCAGCAGTGTGTTCCGTGTTCCATGTGTCTCTCTTCGTTTGTGTCCCAAAGTTCATGCTGGCCCAAATCATGGATTCATACCAACTGGCCCAGAAAAATGCCATTTTGCAGGGTCATTGGGTTTTTTGAAACGTCATCTACGGCACGCCCCTCAAAGTATTAAACTTCTCGCCTACCAATCACTCATTCGACCAAAACTAGAATACGCTTCTGCTATCTGGAGCCCGCAACAAGCATATCTCATCAGTTCACTAGAATCTGTCCAAAATCGCGCCACGAGGTTCATTCATTCTGCCTATTCATACGACATCAGTGTATCGTCACTTAAACGACAATCAGGTTTATCAACTCTTGCCCATCGTCGTCGCATTGCTTCTCTTAGTCTGTTTCATAAGTTTTTTTTACAGTTCCCTCGGACAACCACCCTACATCACACCGCCCGCTCGCATATCTCATCGCACCGGCCATCCACTGCAAGTGTCATGCCAACGCACCCGCACCGTCACTTTTTCCGCATCCTTTTTTCTTCGCACTGCTAACGACTGGAATGGCCTTCCCCACGACGTTGATGCCATCACCTGCCAATCAAGGTTTGTGAACAATTTAAATATGCATTTCATAAATATCATGTAAGCAATCATATTCAACCTATATTTGTACTCCCACCCCTTATGTAACACCCCCTAAGTGGGGTCTTTAAGGTAATAAAGTGAAGTGAAATGAACAGTAACTATTAATAATTTATCCGCCGGCGAAGTTGTGTTTAAAAAAACTAAATCCAAATAGAAGACCTTGAGTGTTGCTGTCTAGTAGGCTGATTTACGTGCTGTCGTAGAACTTTAAGTGCAATGAGCTGTGCAAGCGCTAATGCCAACGTAGACTGGTGGGTAACTTTGGGGTTTCCATCCTTCCATTCAACGTTGGGCATATTGAAATCACCCCAGAATATAACATAACTGTTCAGCGTGGAAAGGAACTTTGAAACCTCTTTGCAGCACTCATCACTATTTAGACCAGGTGGGCGGTGATAGGACCCTAATGTTAAGGTGACAGCGCTGCATTTTGAAATATTGTACCACATCGATTCACCGCACAATGGGGACGCTACTATCCGTTTCGAATGGAAGCATGGCCTTGTAAGCACGAAAACACCGCCTCCATGAGCGTCCTTGTCACTCCGATATACATCGCCGCCAGACGGAAATACTTCAGCGTCATGAATGAAATCCTGCAATCAGGATGCGGTTCCCAGTACATCCGGTTTTACTGAGGATGCCAAAGTGGTAAAATTATCAATTTTATTTTTTAGCATCTGACAAATGATATAGGTCCTTGTGACGATTACTTGCTCATATTGATTGTCTTTGATAGCTCTGCAAGTTCTGCTCTGTCGTTGGGGTGATAGGCTTTCATGCTTTTCCATTTCTAATAGATCTGTCGTCTCCTGAGAGCTTCGCGGTGTCCTGCCTAACCATCCCGCCGCCTACTTCATCTGCCCACTCCGTATTGATAGCGTTAAAAATATAGTTTATTGCTTGAACATTAACGGCTTATGTTCTGCAACGACATCTTGAATTCTTTTGCTTTCCCTCTTACCGCTAACTGGTTGATGGGCTTCTTAACCACTAGTTTCTTCCGTTCCCTCTTCAAACCTAGGCTGGCATACATATCCGCATATAAAAATATGCATTCGGTGGCAGGGCCACTGACAATGTTTTCGCATTAGGATATGTATATTCGTGATTGAGAAAAGGAGAGCATGTGTGCGCAACAATCAAGCATGTGTTTTGCTTTCCTAACGATCATCTCGTCGGATGATGGCAGCAAGACAGCGCAACGGGCTTTGGTCACACTGAGGGCGCGAAAAAATACGGTTATTCTCAGTGACAGTGCTCAGAACGGTATACAGGCCTAATAATATGCTCATCACGGTCTAAGCTGGATGTAAGCTGAAGACCAAGCAAATATTTTTTTAGATCTGATTGAACAATTGCTTACTCCAGAGTTCATGCTCCATCATTCAGACCATAGCAAGAGAATAATTTGTGCTTGCTTTGGAACATCATAGTAAGATGAGAATGGTATATAGCTATAAAGGAATGTGCACGCAGTTACTTTTGGTATTGTACTTAGAAACAGCGCGAAGAAACGCGGACACCACGAAGAACCGACACACACGAGCTCTGCGTGTGTGTCGTTTCTTCGTGGTAGAAACGCGGACACCACGAAGAACCGACACACACGAGCGCTGCGTGTGTGTCGTTTCTTCGTGGTGTCCGCGTTTCTTCGCGCTGTTTCTAAGTACAATGCATTACCAACTAGCCCGGAACCTTGCTTTTCTGTACTTTTGGTAGCCGGCACCGATGATACTGAGAGGCATGCGAAGTCATGGGCGGTCTGCCTTGAGTATAAAGTAGGCAACAGAGAGCACCCTGTCCTCAATAGGACCGGGTGATAGGAGCCCGGCATACACTGGAAGTAGATTTTGCCGGACATGTGGTTAGTAAAATGCGGCTTCTTGGCGCAGCCAGTGGCTTATTTATTTTATTTTTATTTAAAATATACTGTCAATCCCCAGAGGGATTGTAACAGGGGTGGGTATAGAAAAACAATTTTACAGTATTATTAACAAAGAAGTATACCAGAGAGAGCGGCACAATCGACTGGTTACATTAATACAGGACGTGTCAAGGGATATGTACAAGGAAGTCAAGAGGCAACACAGAAAACTTACTGTGTTTCAAAATACATAAATAACAATGGTAAGTACACAATTTGTAAAATTAGGATCATAAAATACATGCAAGTAATGCAGCACAAAACAATGAAAGCAGAATGATCAATGTGATAACACAGATACCATACAATAGTTTTACTCTGCGTTTGGCCACAATAGTGCTTCTTCTACAAGCTGGGTAAAGTTTTCAGGCGAGCTATGTTGTGCAATTACTGGATCAAGTTTGTTCCACTCGCGCACTGCGAGAGGAAAAAAGGAGTAGAAAAAGGCGTTGTTTTTACACGAAAATTCCTTAATTGTGAGAGCGTGTTTGTGGCGTGTGTTTCTAGAACGGTTGATACTAACAAAGGCTAAGGGATCAATCTTAAAGAAATTGTTAAGCAGTTCAAATAGGAACTTCAAGCGGTGTACCTTGGCTCGGTTAGTCAGCGTCGGAAGGCCTGCGAGATGCAGTAGTTCAGTTGGGGAATCGGTGCGGCGGTATCTGTTGAATATGAAACGAACAGCCTTGCGCTGCACGCTTTCTAATATGGTCACATCGTTTTTCAAGTACGGAAACCAAGCTATGTTGGCATATTCAAGAACTGGACGAATGAGGGTGACAAATGCGAGTTGCTTAGTGCAAGGAGCAGAATGACGCAGCATACGTTTGAGAAAGAATAGTTTGTTCGTAGCTTTTTTTGTGACGTTTCGAACGTGCGTTGACCAGTTAAGATCTGATGTTATCGATACGCCCAAGTACCGATACTCCTGCACTTTACGTAGTGGGACGTTGTTGAGGCGGTATTCAAATTTTAATGGTGCCTTTTTCTTGCTAATTGTCATGGAAACTGTTTTGTCTGGATTCATAATCATCTCCCATTTATTGCACCATTGCGCGACACGATTCAGGGCGTTGTTAAGGTTTACTTGGTCATTGGAATTTTTTATCTCTTGATAGATCACGCAATCATCTGCGAATAGGCGAACTTTGACATTTATATCCCTGGTTACGTCGTTAATGTAGAGTAGGAACAAAAGCGGAGCAAGTACTGAGCCCTGTGGGACGCCGGATAGAACAGGAACCGTGTCTGAAACGCATTCACCAAGCTGCACAAACTGGTAGCGATCTGCAAGATAGTCACTAATCCAGCGAAGAACCGGGCCGTCTCCAAATAAGTTCTCTAGTTTAAATAACAATTTCATGTGGTACACCCGATCAAAGGCTTTTGATAAATCTAAAAAAATAGCATCAATTTGTGACTGGTCGTTTATGCCTAATGCGAAGTCATGGAGGGTTTCAATTAGCTGGGTAACGGTAGATAGGCCGGATCTAAACCCATGTTGGTTTGGATTAAGTAGATTGTGTTCTTCTACAAACTGGGTCATGTATATAAGTATTATATGCTCCAGTAATTTACAGCACGTGCAGGTCAGTGAAATGGGGCGATAATTAGTCGGTGAAGATGAGTTGCCTGACTTGTGCACGGGGACTACTTTAGCTATTTTCCATTCTGATGGTAAACGGCCTTCCCGGAGTGATTTTGAGTAAATAAGAGAAAGAAACTTACTGACTGGTTCCGCATACCGTCTTAGAAAAGCATTTGGGATTCCGTCCGGTCCGTTGTTTTTCTTCTCGTCTAGACTCAGCAAAAGCGATAACAGTCCGCTCTCAGATATAATAGGAACGCCTGGCAGTTTGACGTGGGCGGTAGTGCTGGGCCTGCATTCAGGAAGCTGGTTGTCGTCTGGCGTAAAAATTGACTGAAAGTACCGGTTGAATGAATTTGCCTTTTCTCTGCCTTCCTGGGGAGATACCGGCGGATGAGGGTTTGTGCGTTGATTTATATAATGCCAAAACTTATACGGGGCTGTTTTGATAAAATTGTTTAAAGTACTACTGCAGAAACGTTCTTTCGAGCATTTAATTTTACTCTTAAGTGACTTTGTTAATTCCTGGATCCGCAATTGGTAGTCTGGGACAGCTCGTAACTTGTTAGATTTGCGTAGCCTTTTTATTTTGCGCTTCGTATGTATTATTTCACGCGTGATCCAAGGATTTTGCTTACGGATGACCTTTAAAGGGCACTGCATGACAAATGCGCAGTCACCAATTCTGACTGAAAAATGTTATTTTCGTAGTGTTTGAAGTGACCGCAAAGCTCGTTATGGACAACGACCCATCCTTTGTTTGTTCAGGGGTCCAGCAATGCCTGCAGAAAAAGAAAGTGAGGCATACAACTTGAAGGCCTCGCCTTCCAAAGAACAAGGTCCGCTAGCAGTGGTCTCGCCCGACGAATGACACACCCACACTCAGTGCCAAAAGACTCGTTTATTCCGGGCCAAAACAACGCTTCAAAAGGGGAACATCATAAAACAACAGAGCCAAGCAGGAGCTACCTCTCGTGACAGCGCAAGGCTACGGCTACAAGAAAACAGGCGCCACAAGTGAGCGCGGAAGAACAAAAGCATACAGTCGAAAAGGCAGTTAAAATAACTACAAAGAAAATACAATAACATGCAGATAAGACCAGGCGGCAGCTAAGAGGGCTTAAAACGCTACATGAAAATTGGCTGCTTGCGTAACAGCCACTCACGCGAAAGAGCTATTCCATCCTTGCGGATGCCACTTCCATCTGCGCTCTTCATCCCGGTACGGTGCCGCCCCGCCGTCCTTGTACAACCTGCTCGCTCGTGCTGACCGCCGAATCCGTGACCACGCTCTAGCCACGATCCGGCAGAAATCCCCACGCACGCCGCTTCGCTGGCCTTATCAAGAATTCACCGCAGCGATTGCCAGATCTGCCAAGCAACTGCTCGCTCATGCGCAGTTTCGCTGCCTGCGCGCGCATCTAGATGACTGAAGAGAGCGCGCGCATTTTGAATGCCTAAAAAAAGGGGCCGTAGAGCCCTAAAAACTTATCATCCGGCAAGGAATTGGCAGGAATAAAGTATAATGTTCCAAACCAAGCAGGCCTTGGCCAGGCATAAGACAGGAAGGTTCTCAGGCAGGCTAGCCTGTTCCTGGCTGAGGCAGCAACACCCTGCTGCAGAGGTGGGAATTTGACCGCAAAAATCTGGACCTCACCTCAACCTCAAAAATAATTTGCCGACCTCAATCAACCTCGACCTCATCAGTTCAGGTTGAGGTCTCATTGGATGCCCTCACCTCCCTTTTCCTGAGGCTACTGCTGACCTCACCTCAACCTCAAATTGTGAGGCTCAGGTCAGCTGCTCGACCTCAGAAAACAAGCGAAAAACAAAACAAAAAGCGAACAAGAAGTTTTTCAGTTAAAAACAATTCTGAGAATCCTGTGACACAGGAAAGCCAAAGTGATGATGGTATTATTTAATAAGGTGTGTACAGACACTATTGATGTGCACGCAATAGGAGAAGCTTATAATCAGAGAGTGTACGGCCTGCGTGCAGGGGTGTCCCATACGCGGTTACCACCACTATGTCGGTAAGTACTTTATATGCGTCAATATTTGGCAACCTGCTTCGTGTATACTTGTTCGTATTGGAAGCCTCTTGCTCATTCACGCACGAACCGGCAATTAACAAACACAGCCCTTCTACACCGTCTACCAGAAATTGGGAGGAGGGGGGAGGTATTCACGATACTCTTTTCTGGCTTGAGAATAGTTACCGAATATAAAGAAACTGGACGTCGATGTACTTTCCAGTGCGACGGTTATGCAGACGCATATCATTATATTTCGATTTTCTAGCTCTATCCTCTTTTCATGCCCTTAATGCTCTTTTAAGTCCTCTGTATGTTGCCTTCGAAAACACTTAACAAGCTGCAACTGTAGTACACCAACAGAGGAACTTTATGTCTGTGTAGAAGCCAGCGGCTTTTTATTAACTCGATAGTATTAGATGGCTCACTTTCATGGTCATATCCGCAAAAAAGTGTCCGCACGAAACAGCGCCAAGCGACGTCACGAGCCGACGAGTCATGCGACGAAGATGGTGATGTCACACACAATAATTAATACTGATTAATATAATTAGGTACCGGTAAGACTAATTGGTATAAGTAATGATGACATCATGTGAATTTGACGTCATACCAGGTCATGTGACAGCGATGTAATGTGTCATCAAACCCAGTCATGTGACGACGCTGTAATATGACATCACACCTACTCACGTGACAGCAATGTAATTTCTTGTCATACCAGGTCCCCACCACCCCCCTTCCACCCCCATTTCAAGATCCATATGGATCCCACATTACTACACATGCGCGCATGACGCATTACAAAGAGTGCCCACAACCCGGTCCACATTAATGGCATTCGGATTGTCCAGCAGGTAAACGCACCAGTTCTCATGTGTGACATACTGCAAAGATCATGCAATCACACATGCCTTTGTCTCTCGAGATGATGACGATGATGATGATGCTAACAGTGTATCCTTATGAGCCTTCAGAGGGAAGTCTGATATACCGCTACCAAATTAAAAGTTGCCAGAATGTTGATTAAAAATTGTATGTACATCACCCAGCAACCGAAGACAATTATTGTGCGGGAAAATAGGAATACCTGCAGCTAATAATTAGGCATGATGTTGATGTTCCTGGGAGGTCGAGACCCTCCCCCGTTTCCGCCACTTCCCTCCAGGTGGCAATGGCAATGGTTTCGAAATCCTGGGAATTCTCCGATGACTCGGTGAACCCGCGGCATTTTGAAAGAAAGGGCTAGATTACGTCTTCGAACACTGCGCCAACTATTAAAATCACACGGGTCAAAACAACTGGCCTAGAGTGGGCAGCGTGAACCGCTCTCTCTGTCAAGAGCACCGTGGTTCTCCGCTCAAATTTTCCCGCAGCGAAATCTTTTTCCGAGCCCCTCTCCCCAACTCCCCCACACCCGTGAAAAAAAAACCGCCTAAGTAATCGTACGCCTCAGCAGAATTCTGGGTACCATTTCGTCAATCAGTCTGAGACAAGCTGTTTTAAGTCAATCAATTGTTTTCCTTCAAAGCTCAACTAATAAATTGGTACGCCAGCATCCTCGGCGTTTTTTATTTTACCCACGAGCAGCGCGCGAGCATTCTGCGAAGCCGTTTAAGGTGAACGATGGATCTCTGCAAAACAGTTAAAAGGAAGATAACGTGTAGTGCCTGGTCGTCTGCAAGGCAGGCCGCCCACCTAACTGATCCCATATGAGAAAAGAAAAAAAAGGCAATGATTAGAAACACACAAACAAAAATCGCACGCTGAAAACAAAAGCGAACAACAGTTTCCCATTAAACGTCATATTAGAAGGTTTGAAACAGCGACTCAGCAGCACAGCGCGAGCATGTAATCAGTTCTATTCACACATCTTCATTAAAAAAAATGAAAAGCAATAAGCGACCACACCACCATGCATTCATTGTACTTTTGCATTTTTTCGTCGCTGTAACACCGCGCATGGTGACGCGTTCGCCTCGTGTTGCGGTCTTTCGGCATAATAAGCGAATTTCTGAGAAGGAACAAGGAACCGGAGACCAAAAGAGAGGTTCTTCGGAAGGATAAATTGTAAGTGAAATTATATTCTCATCTACTTGCATTACGGAACCGGAATAAACAGAAGTAGTGTGAGATTCGAAAGGGTAATTCACCGATCAAAAGCTTCGACGCTGTTATTGCAGGTTTTTCTGGCTTCGTGCTTTTTTGATCAAATCAGCAGGTGCCCTTGTTAGCAACCACCTGGATTCCATTCTCTCGCCTGTGCAGACTGCTCCAGTTTCTGTTCAGTCCACTTGTAATGCACTACAGCAAGATCCCCTTTATTCGACTGCAAGGTGAGAGCCATGACGTCAGCGCCGGCAACCGCACCAACACGAAGCAGTCTTGCTTGGGGCCATCCGCGCTGCGACGAATTTGTAGCGTGCCTGTTGCACTGCACTTATTTGTTTGCTGCATCAAACAAAGCTACCACGGGTCAACGTGAGTTACGTGCTTTGCGCGCTCCCGGGAGTTTGAGCCGACTAGCAGGCGGCTACGGCTGCAGCGCCAGTGGGAGGGAGAGTGGCGTGCTGACAGTAGCCCTTCTACTTTCCGGGAAGACCAGAGGGGTGCGTCTTCCTGTAGGGTCGGACTGAACGGACATTACGGCGCAGCACTGAAAGCTAAGAGGGAACTGTGGCATCCGGTTGTCCAAACAGGGGAAACCGAACACTGAGTAATACCTGTTGGGGGGCTAGTTGGTGCATGTTGCCAGAAAAGGGTTGTAGCGCCGAAAAATACAACACGTAGCAAGCGAGACGGGACAGGCGCAACTTCCAACTGTTTATTCACCGCGAATGCGAATGATGGTTTGGTTTGGTTTATGGGGGTTTAACGTCCCAAAGCGACTCAGGCTATGAGAGACGCCGTAGTGAAGGGCTCCGGAAATTTCGACCACCTGGTGTTCTTTAACGTGCACTGACATCGCACAGCACACGGGCCTCTAGAATTTCGCCTCCATCGAAATTCGACCACCGCGGCAGGGATCGAACCCGCGTCTTTCGGGCCAGCAGCCGAGCGCCATAACCACTCAGCCACCGCGGCGGATTCGTGCGAATGCGATGAATATAAGGACAACAATCAAGATGGGTAGCAAGAACCACACATGCGCGCGAGGTTTTTACAAAAAAATGGATAAAAGATAGGTGAGGCACACACGTACCTCACCACTGTGTATCTAAAAAAGCAGTTTCATTCTTATAAATGGTGATAGATGGGGCACTAACACAATGTACTTACACTCGTGCATTGAAAAGAATGGGGCGGTTTCCTTCCAGAACTCTGCCAGTGTTTCTGTTGCGAATTTCTTGGAAATGTTAGAGTACTACTTGTCTTGCACTGTGGTATCATTTGAAGACCAGGTGTTCGTTCAGAAAAAAGGATTTCACCTGGATTTCACCAGGTCGCCTCTTTTCCGTCTATCCGGTTATCTGCACAAAGTGTTGGCTTGTTGGTGGGACAAACAGCGGCGCACATCAAGAATTCGCAAGACTTTATTGAAAAAGTCAAGGATGTCGTCCTCGAAGAAAGCGATGTGCTCGTGTCCTTTGATGTATGTTCCCTGTTCACAAGTGTCCCGGTCGATCTTGCTGTGGAAACCTGCAAGGAGCTCATAAAAAGCGACCCCTCATTTCCCGATCGCACGCCGTTGAACGTCAGCGAGATCAGCGAATTGCTTCATTTCTGCTTAGCCAATACGTATTTTTCTTACAACGGCACAGTGTACAAGCAGATCTTCGGAACCGCAATGGGAGCGTCCATTTCAGTCACGGCTGCCAACCTGACAATGGAGTCTATTGAACAGAAAGCCCTGAACTCGTTCACACATCGTCCAAAGGTGTTTCTGAGGTATGTTGATGACTGCTTTTGCATTTTAAACAAGCAGCACATTCAGAGCTTCCTTGAACACCTGAATGCCGTAGAGCCATCCATAAATTTCACTTTGGAAGAGGAAGCGAACGGCATGATCCCGTTCTTGGATGTGCTCGTCAAACGTGATGCGCATCGGTTAGCCTTCAGCGTCTTCCGAAAAACAACGCACACGGGGAGATACCTGGATTTTGATTCCGCTCATCCTACGGCTCACAAGCGTTCAGTGGTTGCGTCACTTGTCAACCGTGCTAAAAACATCTGTTCCGACCCGGTCAGCCTTGGCAACGAGATGAAGCTTATACAGCACGATCTTGAGCGAAACGGCTACCCTAGAAATTTTACCAGCAAAGTCACCAAGAAAGCCACCTACACACGAGGAGCACAACAGCTGACAAAAAAGATAAAACGTGCTGCGATTCCCTACGTGCGTCAGATCAGCGAGGCCCTTTCTAGGATTTTCCGTAAACACGAAGTGCACATTGCACACGTGCCAACTAGCAAACTGCGAGCCGATGTGGTCAACGTGAAGGACCCGCTACCACGTGCCAAGTTCCCTGGCGTTGTTTATAGAATCCCTTGCAGCGACTGCCCCTCCGTCTACATTGGGGAAACCGGGAACTTCCAGCGGCGCATGAAGGAGCACCAGGGCGACGTCAGAAACAAGCGCGCAGCAAAAAATGCAGTTGCAGAGCACGTGCTGTCCACTGGCCACGAGATTGGCTGGGATGAGGTGGAAATCTTGGCGACGGAAAGAAACCTATCTGCAAGACTTCATCTAGAATCCCTAATCATCCAGACAACGGCCAACACGCTAAACAAGAATCAGGGCACGCTACATCCTATCTACGTGAAAAGATTGCAGAAGATTCTGAAGCGTATATAACCATTCCTTCTTCTGTGACAGCCTCATTGTGAACAAGGGCCCTGTATGGGACCCGAAACGTCATTTTTCATCTTTCGACTTGGTCAGTGACCCAATTTTCATTTGTGAATAAATCATGCTTCGCCCTGACCAGACGGTGTTCCGTCGAACCTTGGACTATCAGAAAAAAGGAATTTGCATTGGCTCTTGCGTGGCTCCTGTGCTATGTAACAACTCCCTTGCACAGATGGACAGGTCACTGGCGGAGACTTTTGACGAAGCCAAAGTGCTAAAAACTTCTAGATATGTTGACGCTTCTTAATTATTTTAAAGAAACAGGTTTCCTCATCTTACCCAAAAATAGGGGAAGAAGTTTTATCTGGTTTTAAACTACTTGGAAAAGGTTTGGACTTCACCCATGAGCTTGCCCAAGGCAACAGATTGCAGTTTTTAGACATTGACATCACGCTTAAAGACCAAAGGTTTTGCTGGATGTATCGCCCTCGCGCACAAATAGAATTCCTAATGCCGTATGATTCCTCCCATTCAAAGACAGTAAAGCGCGCCATTGCTCAGATGTGCCTGGAAGCGTCGCTGAAGGAATCATGTTGCCATAAAGCAGAGGAAAGCTTTCAAGCCCAGATTTGGAAGTTGGAAAAACCAGGCTTTCCAACGTCGATCTAAAGCAGAGTAGCTGAAGCTTTGCTGCGAAAATTGAAGAAAAACCGTAGTAAAAAACATGACCAAGATGAGGTCACCAAAAGCAAAAGTAGACCGGTTGTTATTCCGTACACCCATAAGGTGGCGCACAATTTGAAGCATGTGGCAACAAAATATAAGGTTCTTGTGGTATTTTCCGTCCCAAAGAAACTGGCTGGCTTGTACGTTAAAACGGATCCCAACAAGATAAACAAAACTGAATGTAAAAAGAGACATGCAGCTCCGCTTGTTAAATGTGCCGTGGGAGTCGTCTATCAGATTCCTCTCACATGCAGAAAGAAGTACATCGGACAAACCGGCCGCTGTATTAACGACCCAATAGCGGAACATAATCGGGATTTACAAAATGGCACTGGTTCTCATTTGCCCATCATTGTAAAGCCTGCGGAGAAGAAAGGAAGATGAAGTGTGTGGCAAGGCTGAAAGAAGCAAAGGTTTTAAACAGAAATAAGGACCAGCCCGTGAACTGTTGGAGGCCATCTATATAAAGAGAAACTGTAGCGATTGTGTTAGTGTCCCATGTATCACCACTTATAAGAACGAAACTGCTGTTTTAGATACACGGGGGTGAGATACGTGTGTGCCTCACCTATCTTTTATCCACTTTTTTTTCGTAAAACCCTCGCGCGCATGTGTGGTTCTTGCGACCCATCTTGATTGCTGTCCTTATATTCATTCGCATTCGCGGTGAATAAACAGTTGGAAGTTGCGCCTGTCCCGTCTCGCTTGCTACGTGTTGTCTTTTTCGGCGCTACAACCCTTTTCTGGAGAAACCGAACACCAAGCGTCATTGCATGAACACTGCGGTGATGCGCTGCAACTCCGCTTAGGAAGCGGCACTCGTCGGAGTAAGACGTGGCAAGTGCAAAAAGCTTCGACCTCACTGAATGACGAGCTCACTCAACCACAACTCTCGCGTGAGCTTGAGGTCTGATTTGTTGACCTCACTGTCAAAATTTCGAGTCGTCGCCGACCTCACCTCAACCTCACCTCATGACGTGAGGCTGAGGTAATTTTCAGTTTGAGGTCGAAACCTCATGAGGTCGCCCACCTCTGCCCTGCTTACATGTTTAGTCGGGAGCAATCACACGCCTTTTGCAGCAACAAAAGGAAAATCTCTGTGAAGACGGGAAGAAATCGCGAGAGGTGCAGGAATACCACCAGAAATCTCTCTACGCACGCAATTTCGAGGGAATAGTCCTGACAGGCATACAAAAAGCAGTGTTGGTAAGAATGGGCCGCCATTCTTTTCTTTTTGAGTGAACGAAGGGACCAGACAGCCTAGACCACGTCAAGCCATCTGCCGAGTGTCCTGAGAGATACAGTACTTATTTGCTTAATTGCACAAATACTGCATAGTACACCTTTCATAGCAAGTATAAAGGATGAACACGAATGTTTGAAAGGGGGCAATGTATGGAGGTAGCTTGTATACGCTATTTTGTAGTGCCGTGTCCCCGAACTTGTTATTTCTGCTTGCAGAGTGCTGGCAGAGGGTGGTTCGGAATTAAAATCTGTTGGTTCCGATTATTAAAATGTTTCAACGGAAGCTGAGCATATGTTGTTGGTTTCGTGGAAGCTTTAAAGCGTATTGTTTGAGAGTGTGCTTGATATTTCAGAAAGAATAGAATATATCGCGGACAGGTTTCTGTATTACTTTTTGTCGACAGAGAACATTTTATAACGTTCTGGTAAAGTTCGCGTCATTTCCACATCATTTCTACTGTTTCAATTTGAACGCCGTGGCTAGTTTGTTATGGCAACTAAATAGAAAACCCCAATACCACGTCGTTTATAAACAAAAGGTTCTATTGAGCAGAATGAATTAAACGTGAATTTAAACTCATAAAGTTTTTGTAACGGTTGGACTTGAACGGGATCGAAGTGCTCGTAAGACAGCAGCATTCATGACGGCGGAACAATGCTCGTGCATATAACCGAGGAAAAGAATCTTCATTACGTCGTTATATTACTAAAGCTATGCAAGCAGGTATGTCTTTGGATCTCTACCATTTGCGGACAGAACGCACTGTTGCTGCCACAGCTAACTCTCTGCGCAAACTATTCCAGGCGCCTTCATTCCTCTGGGCCCCCGACGGGGACGTCATGTTGTCGAAATGATGGCTAGCTGACTGAGGCTATCCGTCGAACTTTGTTCATTTTTCTTCGTGTAATCATCAAGACTCCCATCATCCTGCCTTCTCTCTACCATGTATCCTTTCGCTCACAGCCGATGTCAGCGGTCCCAGTTCTGGGGAAATTGTTTGAGAAAGAAAACTATTTCCTCACGTCGCAGAAACTGGATGCTTACTTTCCTAACTTCAATCATGGGAACACTTCGCATAGTGTTGATGACCTTTGAAACTTCTTCAAAGGCACACTTCTGCCACTTATAGATTGCACATACCTTCTTAAATTATCTCAAGTAGTAGAGGGCGATAGAAGGCGAAGTTTAGAAAAGAAATTACGCAGTTAATTTGTAAAATATCTGGTCTCTGTACTAGACACATTGACAAGATACTAAAACCATATACATATTTTTTCATGTATTTGAAACGTGCTCGAATCGAAGCATGCTTTAAAGGGACACTGAGGAGAAATCGAAGTTGGCTTGTATCGATAGAATACCAGCTCGTGATCACAAAAACGCTGCCCTTACTGAAAACAAAGCTCTTGTAAGGTAGAAAATAGCAAGAACCAAAATACAGGTATTGCCACCACAGACCAATCAAGCAAGTTCAAGCGTAGTAGCGTCATAGGACAAGTGACGCCACCTTGGAGGAATTTTCCTTCCTACATGGCGTCGCGGATCTCTGAGGCTGACAAAGAAAGGTTGCGCGGATCAATATTGAATTTTTGTTTTAAAACTGATAGTGCACTATCATCACTCAAGGAAAGCAGACAAAAGACAACCTGAATGTTGGAAGCAAAGAAAACCGATGCTTGGCGGCGCCACAGGCGGCCAGGAGAGTTTCGATTTGTTATGGCGCTTCGCGTCTATGAGCTTTGCGTGACCCGTGGTTTTGTTTTTGTAGCGCCTCGATTGACAAGCGCCGAACAGCAGAGGAACTCCAAGTGCTGGTTAACCTTTGAAGGATCGCCACGGTCGATGAAAAACTATGATGGCACGATGGTCGGTGATCGTACAAGGCAGTTCGCAGTATAAAGAGCACTTGTGTCTTCGCACGCTCGCCCGGCAAAACATTCCCGGCTGTGCCAGTCAACCTCAAACTACTTAACGGAAATCGTTTATTAGGGATGAGAGACAAGGTACAAGGCAGTTAAGAAAAAGTGCTGATGACCTAGCTCTGTTAGGCCAGGATATACGTAGCGAAAGCGCGGAGATTTTTGCATCGGAAGAGTGCATTCACTAGATGTGCCTTTATTGACGGTTATAGCTTGAGTCGTCGTGGCGGAGTCGTAGCGTCTCCGCCTCAAACGCCAAAGGCCCTGCCCTAGTTCGATTCCGAGCCTTCGGGACAAGTTTTTTTTTTTTTAATTCAGTGAGTGGGCGCAGGGTTTCAGTGGCTCCCATAGATGCCGCCACTGAATACGTTTGTTAGCGATTAAGCGCAGGATCTGTTAAGGCGCGTTTATGCTCCGGCGTAACGCGCTCGCGCGCGCTGCACAGCGACGTCACGTCGGCCAAAACGAGACCCCGTATACTCCAACAGCGCTTGACCGCCGACGCGTTCGGCGGCTTCGGCGCACTCTGACCGCACTGGCGGAGACTTGGAGCATGCCTCTATTTCGCGCCGAGTGCGCCAGCCGCCGCCGGCCCGGCCAGACTGATTCAGCTCCGCGGCGACGTGCGCGTTGTGACGTAATTCAATAGCTTCGGCAGTTGGGCGAAGCTGTCCTTTTCGAGCTCTCGGCTAATTTAATCCATTCACAGTACACGTCTGAAGGTACATGCAAGTGGGCGAGAGAGCCCGATCCAGTGGATCCGTTGAAGCGTCGTGCGCCGGTTTCAGTTTCAAGCCGCCAACATTAAACGCGACCGCACTTGGGCACTCTTCCGTTTTTTGCGGCAAAAATAAATAAATAAATAACTTGGCCCTTCCGCGCCGTTCAAGCAATCACAATCCGTTGGCCCCAAAGCCCCGGCCAGCCTCCGATGGGCGCAACGCGCCGACCTTGTCCTGGCCCATCGCGACTCCCCGCACTGGGGTTATGATATTTAGTTTGCAACGGCTGCTCACTGAGGAAGGGGAAACGACCTCCGGCGCCTATCTTAACCGTGCTCCCTCAAAAGCATCGCACGATCTGTCGAGCTGAGGTCGCTGAAATGCAGGCCGGAGTTTTTGCGAGAACTACGTCGTCGGGTTCGGGAACGGGATCCATCGTAACGCTGGCAAGACGCCGGTGCAAACGTAAACGAAGCGACGGTAGCCACCCCCGATAGATGCCTTCAACGTGCGGCGGCTTTAACTTTCATTTCGGCAGCTGCTGGACCGCACCGCTAGCCACCAGAAATCACGGAGTCTGCGTTTACGTCACGTTTCACGTCACTCCGTCCTATGACGTCATAAGAGTTCTCCGTGACGTCATAAGAGTTCTCGAGTTTGAATCAGAGCGGCGGGAAAAACTTTTTCAACTTCGAATCCAAATTTCTTTGAAATAAATGCATCTTTCGCTCCCGGACAAGCGGCAACAAAGCCATGAAATGCCGAATTATCAGATTTTGCTAACAAAAAAAATCTGATAGAGTTCTCAGTGACATATTTTTAAGTGACATGTTAAGTGACATATTAAGTGACATTTTTAAGTGACATATTTTAAGTGACATATGTTAAGTGACACAGTTTTGGCAAATCTTTTGGCAAAAATATATTTCGAATACCAAGCATAAAATTTCAGGAACCTATTTCCGGCATATTTTTAGTGCATTCATGAATACAGAATATGTTTTACAATACATTATAAATATCGCGCCGTATATTCCAAAGATATTAGTTTTAGCTAAGGAATTGCCCTTAAAGCTTTCTTTACTTGCTCCTTCGTTACTGGCAGGATGTCCCATTGCTGTGAGCTACTGCCTCTCTCATTAACGTTCTGGTCCCCATGGCTACTGTATAGATTTGTGTACAACTCTTCGGATACATTAACTATCTTATCCATCTTTATTGCTGATGGCATTGCCCTCCTTGTCTCTTAGCGCATACATATGATTTTTACCTATGCCTAGTTTCCTCTTCACTGCTTTTAGACTACCTCCGTTCTCTTGAGCATGCTCGATTTTCACCATATTTAACTTCCTTATGTCGGCTACCTTGCGTGACATTAAGGAAACTTTACATGTTAGTAATTTTCGTTCCGTCTTGGGGTATGCTCCCGCAGTCTGGGATCCTAATTCTATTACACTGGTAAAAAATTATAATCTGTTCAAAATAGGGCTACACGTTTCATGACTAGCTCTTACAGGTATGATGCCAGCGTGGCAACCCCGAGGAAAGCACGTTCGTGGCAAGCTCTTTAAACGCGCCGCTCATCTTCCAGCCTCACATTGCGGAAGAAAATTTCGCGGGTAATGGTTTATGATGATCGCAATGTTTACCTAATGCCGCCTACTTTTATCTCCGTTATCACACATGTTAACTACCGCTTATACACAGACAGGGAAAGAGAGAGGAAGCAGAACGCGACTGCAACGCTACTGACCGAAGGAAGTATTTATACATTCCGTTTTCTTCTTTCTATTTTTTTCTTGTACCGCTGGTGCCACCTATTAGCTGCTATCACACCATATGAAAATAATACAACGAAAGAAAACAGCAAAAAGAACAGATGCCTGTGGCAGTGAAAAAACTACACCAGATAAAAGTACACACTGGAAAAGCAATGACATATAGCATGAAACATGCCCGCAGACATCAACCAGATAAAGGCATGAATTAACAAGAACCACGCCGAAGACCTAAATGCGATAATGGAAATAACAGATCAACACCCCGCGCATGAAAACTAAAATATAAAAATTAAAAACAGCGTGCAAGGTAAAATACACGTGGAAGCCGGCCAGAAAAGCGACAATGCAAGTGTGTGAAAACCGCTAAAATACAGACAAATGGAGGTGTTTAGAAAGCCACAAGATTAAAAAAGCGTGACAAAAATGGGCAATTCTAAGAAAAATAAAAGATGAAGAAGGCCTTAAAAGAGGCTTAGAAACGACGTTGTAGAACCTTATGCAATGTTGGAAATAAAACCACACATTGACCTATAGATTAAAGAGGTGCGCGGGTGGCTACTAAACATCCACTAGTCATACAGTGGTGTGAACTAAGTACTCCTCTAAATAAAGTCTTTCCTTCGTTGTGAGAGCGAGCGAAGGGCTGCTCGCACAATTTCCTTCGGCCTTTGCTATGTGAAAGGCGTTGAGAGCGTTTATTTGTAGAAGTACTCAGTGTAGTTCTTGTGACAACATCGCGTGCATGTGTGAATCAATAACATGCATGTTCGGCATTTTGCCCACGTTTTACTCATGCATCAACGCGAGGACGTTCTACGCTCGCCGCTATGGACGAGGTGAACTCGGTTACACTACACATTAATACACCCGCAAGCAGATGGGACAGCCCTCACTGTAACTCAGTTGCTAGATCACCGGACACGAAATTAGGAGGTCGTGGCTCCGGATGCCACCGGCGGAATGCGGTTGTTTTTTTATTCTGCTTTCTAACAATTACATTTAAATAATTGCCCTGTTAATCTCCCGTTTATCAACACCACAAATTTAAAAACACGTCCCCTTTGCTACTTTGGTTTCGGTGACCGTTGCCTTCCGTCACAAACTTGTGACGTTCATTTTGAGACACGCTAGAGTTGCGAAGTCGTTATTCTTAAAACCAAAGCTACACAAAGCTGAAAAACTTCCACTCGCTTCTGGCAGAACTTTGCTGTAGCTTACCAGTTAAAAAATGCAGGGCTAACCCATGTGAATTAGTTCTTGCATCATTGCACGCGTGCATCAAACCTAAAGAAATATGGAAATATTGATACGCATCAATTATTAGGCTTAAATTTTTCACTTGTAAATAATTTTGATTGTGTTATTTTCATCTAGAGGCGCCCTGAAGGTTGCTTGGGGCCGCATAAGTTGAGTCACGCTGTTAGCACTGCCCCGACGCCTACCAGTGACTTTTCTTGTCGCGTTCCTTCCGAAGTGGTAACTGCACGGCGTTCACATTTTCGCCCACGAAATGCCGCATGAATGATCGCCGGAGCTGTGCAATCGAGTATCGCAACCGTTGCCCTGCAAAGAACGCGCTCCAGGAACGAGGGCAGCCCTTCTTCTGCCGGGTTGAAGGCGCGCCATGGCCGCTGCGGCGGCGGGGCCAAGAATCGATTTGCGAGGAGCGAGCCACGCGGAGGGGCCATTCACGAGCCGGCGGAGCGGCGCCGCAAGAGGGCGCGGCAGCGGCGCCAAATGACGCGGCCAAGGACGGCACCAAGGCCGGAGAGAGCGCACCGCTAAGAATAGCGCCGGCGGCAGAGAGAAAAAAAAAGAAAAAAATGCAATTAGTGTGCGCAAAAAAGAAAAATCGGCCTGTCACACGCACGAGCGTGGGTCGTCATAACGTGAAAGGGCACGATCAAAGGCGCTCGGCCGGCCACCCAGACCACGGCGCCATCTCCGGACGGCGGGCATCTTACTACTGGGTCAAGCACGTTGGCGCTCCCATGATACGAGATTCCTTTGACTAGTACTAGAGTTCCAGCCCCATCCTACGACAAATCGCAAACTTCGGTAACTATGATCGCACGGAAAATGCGGCTAGGAAGGTATGGCAACGGTATCATCGGCAACGCGTTAACCCATTGGCACTGCTGTGCTTACTCTGCACTCCGTGTACAAGAAACACAGACATCGGGCACGCAAGAAAAGCAAATTTTCTGGTCATCTAGTCACAACGGTTGTCCCGCCCATATTCAGGTCTCTACAGCAGAAAAGATTCTCAAGAAGTTGAAGCAAAAAAACAATGTCAACCGCATGCGCTGCCTGGTGAACGGAAGCACAGCATCCAAAAGATTGCCCACAGCCTGAAAAGAATTGGGCAACGGGCAAACGCAACCGTTGTGTTATCGACCCAGAACAAAGCTGCTACGTTGTGCAAAGTAGGAAAAATTGGTAGTAGCAAATTGCGTGGATGCATAATAAACGTCAAAATACATCGTTCCGTGCGATGAACGCGTAGTACGTAAAATACCATTGTTATGCGGAAACCAGTATACCGGCCAGACTGGAATATGGTTAAATAAACGGCAAAGGTAGCATACGCGAAACGTCTAGAAGAGGCGAGGAGGATGTCTCGTCAACAACTGCACACCATGTGAATCACAAGCGTCTGCTTTGAAACGTGTCGTAATATATGCAAAAGCAAACGTAGGATAACCAGATAAATAATTGCGGCTAAGATACGCATGCGTTAGCCTTTATCTAGTATACGCCTCTGTTATAAACAGCACGCCTTTCTACGATATTGATCCAGCTCGCGCATGTCAGGCGGTAACATTTAGTCGCATTTCGGTGTAGAAATACGCATGCATCGGGAAACCGAACTCTGCTGGAACTTAGCGCTCGTGGCATTCGTGTCCGCCACTTCGTCTTTCGTCTTTTGTTGCGCTACGGTTTTTATGAAGAACTACACAGTGAAAACCAACAGTAACATGAGTCAATTGGCATTTCCGTACAATAGCTCATTAAGAAAAAATAAGCTCCTGGAGTCCAGTACGTCTGCTGCACCGAGGACTCCTAACATCCAATAAAACACACTTGTTTCCATTTTCCCTAGCACTAAGAGTGTTAAGTGAAGTTCTTACCCACAAGTGCAGAAAAGTTGAATCCGCTACTCGCATGTGAATTTTGCCGCGTGATTTTGTTGAAAAAAATGGACCGTCTGTTTACCTCTGCTCAAATTTGTACGTTTTCACTTCACTGATTGTGTGGAGAAGTTATGTTCCTATTTCGGCCAAGCGCATAGGCCTGCAGTGTTTTGAAATAAGTAATCATTGCCTCATGCGAGATTCCTATTAATTAAAAGCAAGGAAGAAGAACTTCCATAGCATTTTGGAGGCCAGCACATCAGCTTATGCAGCCGGGGTCTATGTGCGAGCGAGGGGCGTTAAGGCAGGGATTGTCTCTTTTAAATAGGGGTGAGAGTTCTTGGTTTAAACTCAACAAAAAAATAAATAATAAATCACGCCGAATTGAATTTTCAACATTCGGATTTAAGTATAAAAGGTGAGTATTTTTAACAAACACGTCACAAATAGCTGGCTACTGATAGGAGTTACAATAAAACAAATATAAAATCAATAGATTACGGAAGACAGGGGCACGGAGAGACTGTGGTAGCGTTGGATTAAGTAACGCAGTTGTGCGTTTTGAGGTATTACGCAGCTAATTTACGCTTCTCTGCAGCCTGGGAGGCTACAGCAGTCAACTGGTGGGCCCTTGTGAAGAGGGTAAAAAAAGGAGCCCAACACCCGGACGCCGTTAGCTGAGTGTTTCGTTTAAATATTTTTTCATGGCTAATCCTGCAGCCTCCACCCCAGAGCTGTTCGAATAGGTTTGTTTGAAAACCAGCGCTGCAAGCTGCATGAACAGTGGTTTGCCGAAAGCCAAGGCCTTGGATGCCGCTACCTCCCAGCAAGGCAGAGCCGACACGCGGACACCTTGGATTTGAGAGGAACGTGAAATGGGGTAGTGCACCAATACGCCGCGTGGCGAGGACCAGATTTTCCAGTGACGGAGAGCGAAGAGGGGAGCGCGGACAGAGCGCAGGGCATGGCACCGGCAGCACGTTGGCTGCCGTTCGGCTGGCGCTGTCCTTTTGCGTGTGTGGTTTGCGCTGTAACTGAGCGTAAACGGCTTCGTAGAATGCACGCGGTGCTCAGAAGTAAACAACCTTGTGGGCATCGGTGTGCTACTTGTAAGTGGGACTTTTTGGCGCCAAAAGAGGGGACTCAACTAAACTCTCGTTAGAGTGACGAAGTACAGAGAAGACAGGGTCAAACTTGGCGCAGGTGCGCTTCCGAAGAACGATGCACCGCTACGCTTTGTGCTAGTTAGCTCGGCCAGACTGACACGGTTTCGTCAGGAGTGAGCTCTGGCCTGACATTTTTGATAGATTTGCATGATAGCGACCGCCGTGATCGATTTGTTAACAAGTTGTAATACACTCTGCTGTTCATAATGGAGACAAGTTTCGCAGCATGAATAAAACGCACACAGAAGGCAAGGAACAAACAAGACAGGACTGTTGAAGCACAGTCCTGTCTTGTTTGTTCCTTGCCTTCTGTGTGCGTTTTATTCATGCTGCGAAACTTGTCTCCATTATGAATAGCAACCAACTAGCCCAAACCACCGTGTTACTCTGCTGTACATTGCCAGTCGAAGTTGTCAAGTCCGTTCCTGGAACATGTCGTCGGATTACCGAATCATTAGGGAATTCGCTTGGAACATGGACATTAACGCCATCGATGGAAATATTACGGCACCTTCTCACGAAACTTCGCCTGCTAGCGCAGGCCTGTTAACTTCGAATACCCACTTAGGGCCGTTCCTTATTAAAGGGATGCTGAAGCACTTTTCGGAAAAATTGAGTTCCCTGCGGCTTTTTAGAGCCTTCTATACGTTGAACACGTATATTTCTTTTGGAAATGGCAAAAATAAGCACAAAAGGCTACTTTTTTTACAAGAAAGCCTACACCAGCGCCTCAGAGCACCGAGCGAGCGCCGCTATTGCCCGTGATTGGCCGGGACCGCCCTGACGTCATCCATGAGACCAACCGGCCGGAACCAACGGTGTTGTTGCGTAGCGCGTTGCTTCACATTACTTGACAACTCGATTTATAAAATTACGAATTTTTCAAGTAATGCCGAACAGCTTTCTCTTTTACCGCACATATTTGAGCAATCAACACCTACAGAAAACTGCGCAACCAACCACACTGTGGTTGGTTACGCTAATTCCGAGGTCATGGGTCCGGATCCCACCAGAGACGTAGTTGTTTTTTCTGCTGCTTTTATTAATCTCCCACTGATGAAAACCCCATATTAGGAAAAAAATCCCATATGCTCCTCGCTTTTTGTGGCTGTTAGCTTCTTTCATATGCATAACGAGCCCCTCATTTCCGTTCCCTTGTCTGCCTAAACTCATAGTCGGCACTGCGTGATGTCCTAATGCCATCAGGGTCTAATGCTTCCATGAACACCATCAATGAGCCAAGTCGTATCCACAAGAACACTGAGACGCAACTGAACGTCTTCATTAGAAACCAGACCAGTTCTATTACCCTTCCGGCCGTAATTGGCGCACACATCAGTGGTCACATCCCAAACTTTCTTTTTAGTGAACTACGTAAACCACCGCATTGGTTTCATAGAGAGGAGAACGACTCAATTCAGGACATGTGGGCCTGGCAGCGGCATGGCGAACAGTTCCAAAAAGTACGTACACTTCTTTTTGCACATTACCGCAAGCCAATCTGGCCCGCAATTCCTGATCAGCATCCATTCTTTGAACTTGATTCACAACGACTGAGGCTTCAGTGGCCCTCCGTTCGCTTTCAGCTGTCACCCGACAGGTGACTATGCATCGAAAACTCAACCGCCGCTGATTTCACTCCTCTGGACTGCGCATATGATGGTACAACACGCGAACGATATCGACGTGGCGGAATATAAAACCGACGTTCCGGCCGATCCTCTTCAGCTGGGCTAGTTGGTTGTACATTATTAATTAGAAAGACTAGCGCTATAGACGAGAACACAGAAATAGAAGTACACAGGACAAGCGCTAAACATCAACTACGTTCATGAACACATGAGTGTAGCTGGAAACAAATCATTATCGCATACGTGGTAAACAGTTTTCCAGCTACCATTTCGTAGCGATAGCTACATTACGTCAGCCACTTCGCGAGGTCAGCGTGGCTGCACGCTGAGCCGTGGCACCACCGCTTCGCCAGCTAATACAATGAACGATAATCTGACAGCTATCGTTACGGAGTGCGCAGTAGAAGTAGGCGGTAGGGCGGTTCTACAGGATACCGGCAAGCTATCTCAGGAGACGAAAGATCTGATTAAGAAACGTCAAAGCATGAGGGCGTCTAACCCTAGAGACAGAACAGAATTAGCAGAGCTATCGAAGTTAATAAATAAGCGCAAGATAGGCGACATAAGGAAGTTTAATATGGAGAGAATCGAGCATGCTCTAACGAACGGAGGTAGTCTAAAAGCGGTGAAGAGGAAATTAGGCTTAGGTATAAATCAAGTGTATGCGTTGAGAGACAAGGAGGTCAATATCATTAGCAATATGGATAAGATAATTAAAGTAGCCGAAGAATTCTACACAAATCTATGCAGTAGCCAATGTAATCAGAACGTTAATGATACAGACAGCAGCACGCAGCAATCCGTGATCCCGCCCGTAACGAAAGAGGAAATAAAAAAAGCCTTAGGAGCAATGCAAAGGGGAAAAGCGGCTGCTGAGGATAAGGTAACCGCACATCTGTTGAAAGACGGAGGGGAGATTCTGCTAGAAAAACTAGTCACCCTGTATTCGCAATGACTTATGACCTCGACCGTACCAGAAGCTTGGAAGAATGCAAATACAATCTAAATTCATAAGAAAGGAGACGCCAAGGACTTGAAAAATTACAGACCGATCAGCTTGCTGTCCGTTGCCTACAAGGTATTTACTAAGGTAATCGCTAATAGAGTCAGGGCAACCTTAGACTTTAATCAACCAAATGATCAGGCAGGCTTTCGTTAATGATATTCCACAATAGATCATATTCACACTATCAATCAGATGATAGAGAAATCCGCAGAATATAACCAACCCCTGTATATAGCCTTCATTGATTGTGAGAAAGCATTCGTCTCAGTGGAAACCTTAGCATTCATACAGGCATTGCGGAATCAGGGTGTAGATGAGCCTTATGTCAACATACAGGAGATATATATATATATAGAAACTGTACAGCTACCATAGTCCTCTATAAAGTCAGCAATAAAATTCCAATCAGGAAGGGCGTCAAGCAAGGAGACACGATCTCGCCAATGCTATTCACCGCATGTTTACAGGAGGTATTCCGAGACCTGAATTGGGAACCGTTGGGGATAAGAGTTAATGGGCAATACCTAAATAATCTGCAATTCGCTGATGACATTGCCTAGCTCAGTCACTCAGGAGATGAACTGCAAATCATGATCAATGAGTTAGACAGACAGAGCAGTACGGTGGGTCTAAAAATTAACGTGCAGAAAATAAAAGTTATGTTCAGCAGTCTAGCAAGGGAACAGCAGTTCAAAATTGGCAACGAGGTGCTGGAAGTGGTAAAGACGTCTACTTAGGGCAGGTAGTGACAGCTGATCCGGATAATGAGAGGGAAATAACTAGAAGGATAAGAATGGGGTGGAGCGCATATGGCAGGTTCTCTCAGATCATGAATAGCATTGGTTACCAATATCCCTCAAGAGAAAAGTATACAACAGCTGTATCTTACCGGTACTCACCTACGGGGCAGAAACAGGGAGGCTAACTAAAAGGGTTCAGGTTAAAATAAGGACAGCACAGCGAGCCATGGAAAGGAAAATGTTAGGTGTAGCGTTAAGAGACCGGAATCGGGCAGAGTGGGTGAGGGAACGAACGCGTGTAAATGACATCCTAGTAGAAATCAAGAGGAAGAAATGGGCTTGGGCAGGGCACGTACTGCGAAGGTAAGATAACCGCTGGTCCTTAAGGGTAACGGAGTGGATTCCAAGAGAAGGCAAGCGTAGCAGGGGGCGGCATAAAGCTATAGGTGGGCGGATGAGATTAGGATGTTTGCAGGCATAGTGTGGGCGCAGCTAGAAAAGGACAGGGTTAATTCGAGAGACATGGGAGAGGCCTTTGCCAAAAAAAGCGGGTGTAGTCAGGCTGATGATGATGATGATGATGATGATGATGATGATGATGATGATGAAACCTCAGCCATTTTTGTTTTTAGCGATAGCTACCCTACGTCAGCCACTTCGCGAGGTCAGCGTGGCTACGCGCTGAGCCGTGCCACCACCGCTCCGCCAGCTGTGCGCATGCACGGAGTGACGTCATAGCCCACAGCTGGTGTGCACGCAGCGCGCCTCGCCGCTGCACCGACGGCGGAGCAGACGCCGCCCGCCTCGTCAGTTGTGCGCATGCGCGGAGTAACGTCAGAACACTCAGCTGGTGTGCGCGCCGCACGCCTACATTACGTTAGCATCTCGAGACTTCAGCTTGCGGCGCCGTGGCCACCGTGGTAGCTGCCGGCGGCGCGGCGCGCCGGCGAAATTGAGTGAGGGAGGAGTGGAGAGGGGGAGAGGGGAAGAGAGTGAATCCACGTCCAGGGACGAAGAAGGAGAAGGAACGTCCAGCGAAACGCAGCGGCGAAAGACTGACTGCACTTCGACTGAGCGAGTTCCACTCAGCTAGCTGTAGCATCGCGTCAGTCCAGGTTTAATCAGAACTAAACCACAGCCATTTTTTTTTCTTTTTGAGACACGTGGCTTCAAATGCTGGCCACACACCCCCAACGCTTACAGTGTTCGGCTAAAAAGCCGCACCCCGCTAAAGAATTTTACTGCTGCGTTGTGCTCACGCAGTCGATCATTTAGGCAGCGTCCCGACTGTCTAACATAGCACTTCTCGCAGGAGAGTGGAATATGGTATATAATACCAGTTCTGCGTAGTACATACTTGTACTCATCATTTGTAATGCATGCAGGCTGGCTTCTTTTTCTTATCCACAGCTTTATACACGAGGACAAGCTTCTCAGGAGCGGTGAACAAAACTTCTGCACCGCACTTCCCTCCAACTTTTTTCAGCCGGTGGGATGCTGTTGCCCATACGGGATGTCTGTCCGCCTCAATCTGATGCCGCTTTTTTTCCGCTCCTATGGCAAAGCGCTCACCTTCCAGACTTTAGACCTGAGTTTGTATTTTGGTCGGGGGCACATTTGCTGGACGTATCAGCCACGCTCAAGAAAGAGCATGTTGGCATACAGTTCGGCCCACTCCAAATTGGTGAAGCGGACGATAGCAGAATCGTGCCTGCGTGGTGCTCTTGAGAAATCTTGTCACCATAAAATCGCGGAGAGTCTGCAGGCACAAGAGGTAAGGCCCGCTAAGGCCGGTTTCCCTCGTGCAACAGTGATGGGCACTGCGGAAGGCCTGATTTACGAAATCAGGGAAAGTGAGCGCTGTGCCATAGGAGCGGGAACAAGCGGCACCAGATTGAGGCGGACAGCCATCCCTTATGTGCATCAGCTATCAAACCGGCTGAAAAAAATATGGCTGAGCCAGTGGGATAGCTAATGCACAAACAGAACATGTTGAAAACCATAGTTATACCTGAGTCAATCAAAAAATTGTCTCTGAAATACACACACAAACACAAGAAAAATGCATCACACAGAAATCAGAAAAACAGCCAGCTTATCAGCAGCAATTTGACCTCATCGCCTTGTGCTAGTGCCATAGATGAAATTTTCTAAGTGGCGTAGAAATTCACTTAATGATGACGACCGAAGAGCAGAATCTGGGAGACAGTTCCAGACTTTACAAGTTCGGAGAAAATAACTAAACTTGAAACAATTATTTTTTATAGTCGGTAATGGAATAAACTTACTATGACGATGCCTTCATGTTCGATTAGTGTTGATCTCAAAGTAATCTGATTTATTTACTTTAAGATAATTACTGATAATGAAGTAAGGAGTTTTTAGTGTTTCATACTTGGTTCTGGATTCTAGCATTGGAAGTTGGGCTTGTCGCAGAGATCTGTTGAAGACTAACCAGGTTATGGCGGTATTTACTAAAGATAAACATTGCAGCGAGTGGCTGAATACTATCAAGCTTGTGAAAATTAGTTACCGTGTGAAGATCCCATATTACTTTAGCATATTCGGTTATCGGTCTGACTAGTGTTTTGTAAGCGAGGCACTTTACATCCGGAGTAGCACTGTGCATAGTGTGTCGCAGGTACCACAGTGTTTTAAAAGCCTTGGAAATGACATTTTCAATGTGGGTATTCCATAGTAGATGTGATGTAAACGTTATGCCTAGGTATTTATACTGATCGACTCTTTCGTTCATATAACCGTTGATTTGATAATTGTAATGAACATTTTTCTTTCTAGTTACTGACATGAACAAAGACTTTAAAAAAGTTTAACTCCATCTGCCAGTCGTTACACCATTTCACTATTCTTTGCAAGGTTGTGTTTAATTTAACCTGATCATCAATTGCATTTACGTATAAATCGCGCAGTCGTCAGCAAAAAGTCTTAATGGAACATCAATGCTACTTTGTAAATCATTAATAAAGATCAGAGCCTAATACACTACCTACCGGCACATCAGAAGCAACGGGAAGAATGTTGAACTGACAACCTCTAACAATTACATACTGTTCACGAGAGAATATATACGCGGAAAACCATTGTGTGAGTGTTTGATATTTAAAGACCGCATTAACCTTGTATAACAATTTTTCGTGCGAAACTTTATCAAATGCTTTCGCAAAGCCAAGGTATATAATGTCTGTTTGACCACGTGAATGAGAAAGAAGTCGAATCCGTCATTAGTCTTGGCTACAAACTAAAGAACACCAATTTTAGCATATCACGCGACTACTCTGAGGCTGTTCGTGATAAGCGCCCTAAACTGTGACAGTTTTCTAAGACGATAAAGAAGGAGGGAGACCGCATTCGTCTCTATTTTAATAAACTTCGTGTAAACGACGATGTTTATATCTGGGACACTACTGGAAAGCGGGCTGTGCGTCTGAGTTTTCTACCAATCGACAGCATTCAAGTCAGCATGGTGCTTCCGATCGTGCACCACAATTTTGCGGGACCGAAGTGCTTAGATAACATCTGCTTCCTGTGTACTAACATCAGAAGCGTTACAGCGAAAAGTGATGCCCTCTCCTCACTTATCGACTCCTCTGGTACCTCGTTAATAACATTAACATAAACGTGGCTAACCGATTATATCTCAGACGACGACGTCCTTTCATGCGAATCATGTTTTAAATTTTTTCGATGCGACAGAAAGAACACAAGAGGAGGTGGCGTACTTATTGCGATTAAACAAGAGCTGATTTCTGTCCCAATTGTTGCTCCTACTTTTCTGGAGTGTGTATTCGTCTCTTTGAAATGTACTGCTACAGACATTATTGCCGGTGTGTAGTATCGTCCACCCGACCTGTATGATGGCTTTGCTGATGATTTTGTCGCTTACTGACCGATGTGTGTACGCGTTTTCCAAATTCTGTCTTAATTATCTTTGGTGACTTTAATTTCCCAGGTATATATTGGGAAACACTGTCTCTTTCTCCAATTGATAAGAATGCGCACGCTTTCCTACGGACTTGTCAAGGTTTTCACCTAACTCAGCCAATTACAAACCCCACGCGATCCTCAGGTACCACTGCAAACATTCTCGACTTGATTCTAACCAATAATCCCGATGCTTATTCTAAGATATTTCACCTTAATGGGTCTCTCTGACCATGACATGATTACTGGGTGCATCAATCGTAGAATTATTGAAAGAAAACTACCACCGAGCAGATCAGGTGTTATAACAGAGCTAATTTTGACCAAATGAGTCATGAATTAACCTCTTTTTCTGGGTGGTTCTTGACTGAATCTTCATTTCGTTCGATTGAACAAAACTGGACACTGTTTAAAAATTCCCTAATTAACCTCATTATAAAATACATACCGGTTATCACAATTAAGTGCAGCAAACGTGCGCCCTGGTTCAATGGGCGGCTGCGAAGAGCTAATAATAAGAAAAAAACGCTTGTATAGGCAGGCGGTTGCTAAAAACCTATTAAACACATGAGAAAAATACAAAAAGCGATAAAAATTGCCAAACAATGCTTAAAGCTACCCGTCGCCAGTTTTATAGTGACGTTTTGCCCACCATGCTATCTAATAACCCCAGAATATTTTGGAGCGTAATTAACCCTTATTCGCATCCCGATTCTTTCTTGACAAGTTCTAATGGTGACCAGCTGGACGATGCCCATTCTGCTCAGCTCTTTAACAACGCTTTCTCATTTCTTTTGCCTCAAGAAGTCATCACCACCTCTCCAGTTCTCAACTCATTTCATGATTATTCTATGCCCCCAATAGTCATTAGTGAAGATGGTGTTCTATGTTAACTAATCTTAAAATTACCTCAAGCGTGGATCCGCTGGGCTTTAACAAGAAAATACTGAAAAACATATCTCAGAGTATTTTTTCAGTCTTGTCTGCACTTTTTTCTCACTCTTTATGATCTGGTTCCATCCACCACGACTGGCGTGTAGCCAAAGTAATACCTATTTTCAAATCTGGCCTCCGCTATGATCCTGTAAACTATAGACCCATTTCATTGGCTTGCTCCTTCTCCAAGCTCCTTGCAGACTTCATACACACTCAGATCATTCATTATCTTTAAGATCATAACATCATATTTAAATACCAGCATGGTTTTCGCAAAGGATTTTCTTGCGACACTCAGCTCTCCGGATTTACTAACGGCTTATTCACTTTGGATGCTGGAATTCAAGTCGATGCTTTGTTTTTGGATTTTTCCAAGGTGTTTGATAGGGTTCCCCACCATAGACTACTTCTCAAACTGTCGAATCTCAATGTTCACCCTCAGGTACTAGCATGGATTAAAGACTTCCTTTCATCTCGCGTTCAGTCCACTTCTGTTAATGGTTGTAACTCTACAATGGCCCATGTTACACCTGGTGTACCCCAGGGGAGTGTGCTTGGTCCCCTGATCTTTCTTATATTTATTAATGACTTACCAGATTGCATTTCTTCCTAAATTAGACTGTTTGCTGACGACTGTGCTGTGTACCGAACCATTACAAATGACTCTGATCGCCAATCTTCACAAGCTCACCTCGATTCTATTAACACTTGGTGCCAGTTGTGGCTTATGACCGTGAACCCCTCTAAGACAAAGCTCGTCTCGTTTACAAGAATTTTTTATCGCATCCCAATCGCATAGCCTATTAATGACATAACAGTTGAGACAACTTCCACTTACAAGTATCTAGGAGTTTACCTTCAATCAGACTTTACCTGGAACTATCATATTAACTGAAATTCATTCTAGCAGCTGCTAACCGTTCTCTCGGCCACTTAAAGCGTAACCTTCGACATGCTCCAGCGCACGTGCGTAAACTTGATTTTATTACATTAATTCGACATAAAATTGAGTACGCTTCAGCCATATGGGACCCAGATCAAGCCTGCATCAAAGATAACATCGAATCCCTGCAAAACCGTGCTGCTCGACCTCAGAAAACAAAACAAAAAGCGATTGAGAAGTTTTTCAGTTAAAAACAATTCTGAGAATCCTGTGAGACGGGAAAGGCAAAATGATGATGGTATTATTTAATTAGGTGTGTGCAGACACTATTTATGTGCACGCAATAGGAGAAGCTTCTAATCTGGGATGAACCCTCAGAGAGTATATGGCCTGAGGGCAGGGGTGTCCCATACGCGGTTACCAACAGTACGTCGGTGAGTATATGTGTCAATATTTGACAACCTGCTTCGTGTATACTTGCCCGTATTGGAAGCCTCTGCTCATTCACGCACGAACCGGCAATTCACAACCACAGACCTTCTGCACCATATACCAGAAATTGGGAGGAGGAGGGGGGGGGGGGGGGGGGGGGGGGCGAGGTATTCACGATACTGTTTTCATGCTTGAGAATAGTTACCGAAAATAAAGAAACTGGTCGTCGATGTACTTTCCAATGCGACGTTTATGCAGACGCATATCAGTATATTTCGATTTTCTAGCTCTATCCGGCATAGCGAGAATGCTCTTTTCAGTCCTCTGTATGTTGCCTTCGAAAACACTTAACAAGCTGCGACTGTAGTACACAAACAGGGGGACGTTGCATTTATGTCTGTGTAGAAGCGAGCGGCTTCTTATATTGATGCGAAAGCATTAGATGGCTCACTTTCAAGGTCATATCCGCAAGAAAGTGTCCGCAAGAAATGGCACCATGTGACGTCACGAGCCGACGAGTCACACGACGAGGATGATGACGTCGCATCATTAATTAGTTCAAATAATATAATTTGGGAAAAGGAAGACTAATTAGTATCATTAGTGATGACATCATAAGAGTGTGACGTCATACCAGGTCACGTGACAACGATGCGTTGTGCCACCAAACCTAGCCCCGTGACGATGGTGTAATATGGCATTACGCCTACTCACGTGACACCGATGTAATTTCTCGTCATACCAGGCCCCCATCCGCCCGCATTTCAACATGCATATGGATCCCGCATTACTACACATGCGCGCATGACGCATTACAGAGTGCCCGCAACCCGGTCCACATTAATGACATTCGGATTTTCCAGCAGGTAAACGCGCCAGTTCTCATGTGCGAAATACTGCAAAGATCACGTAACGACACATGCCTTTGACTCTCGAAATGATGGCGATGATGATGATGATGCTAACAGTGTATCCATGTGAAACCGGGGAAGTTTGATATACCGCTACCAAATGAAAAGTTGGCAGAATATTGATTAAATATTGTTCATTACCCAGCAACCGAAGACGATTATTGTGCGGGAAAATAGGAATACCTGCAGCTAATAATTAGGGATGATGATGTTGATGTTCCTGGGAGGTCAAGACCCTCCCCTGTTTCCGCCACTTGCCTCCAGGTGGCGATGGTAATGGTTTCGAAATCTTGGGAATTCTCCCATGACTCGGTGATCCCTCGGCACTTTGAAAGAAAGGGCTAGATAACGTTTTCGAACACTGTGCCAGCTATTAAAATCACACGGGTCAAAACAACTGGTCTAGAGTGGGCAGCGTGAACCGCTCTCTCTGTCAAGAGCACCGTGGTTCTCCGCTCAAATTTTCCTGCAGCGAAATCTTTTTCCGAGCCCCCCCCCCGACACACACACACACACACACACACACACACACACACACACACACACACACACACACACACACACACACACACACACACACACACACACACACACACACACACACACACACACACACACACACACACACACACACACACACACACACACACACTGTCCGACCCCCGGGAAAAAAAAAAGCCTAAATACTCATGCGCCTCAACAGAACTCTGGGCACCATTTCGTCAACCAGTCTAAGACAAGCTCCTTTAAGTCAATCAATTGTTTTCCTTCAAAACTGAACTGATCAATGGTATGCCAGCATCATCGACGTTTTTAACCCGCGAGCACCGCATGAGCATTCTGCGAAGCCGTTTAAGGTGAGCGATGGATCTCTGCAAAACGGTTAAAGGAAAGATAACGTGTAGTGCCTGATCGTCTGCAAGGCAGACCGCCAACCTAACTGATCCCATACGAGAAAAGAAAAAAAAAAGAGAATGATTAGAAACATGCAAAGAAAAATCGAACACTAAGGACAGAAGCGAACAACAGTGTGCCCCAATAAACGTCATATTAGAAGGTTTGGAAGAGCGACTCAGCCGCACAGCGCGAGCATGAAATCAGTTCTATTCATACATCTTCATTAAAAAAATGAGAAGTAATCAGCTACCACATCACCATACATTCATTATAGTTTCGCATTTTTTCGCCGCTTTAATACCGCTATGCTGGCGCGTTCGCCTCGTGTTGCGGTGTTTCGGCATAATAAGCGAATTTCCGAGACGGAACACGGAACCGGAGACCAAAAGAGAGGTTCTTCGGAGGGATAAAAAGTGAAATTATATTTGCATCTGCTTGCATTACGGAACGGCAACATACAGAATTAGTGTGAGATTCGAAAGGGGAAGTCACCGACCAAAAGCTTCGACGGTGTTATACAGACTTTCCTGGCTTCATGCTTTTTTAATGTAATCAGAAGGTGTCCTTGTTAGGAACCACCTGAACCATATTCTCTCGTCTGTGCTGACTACTCCAGTTTCAGTTAAGTCAGCTTGTAATGTACAGCAGGATCCCCTTTATTCGACTGCAAGGTAAGAGCCATGACGTCCGCACCGGCAACTAGCATGAACACGAAGCAGTCTTGCATGAGGCCATCCATGCTGCGACGAATTTATAGCCTGCTTGTTGGACAGAACTTATTTGTCTGCGGCATCAAGCAAAGCTACCGCGGGTCAATGTGAGTTACGTGCTTTGCGCGCTCCCTGGAGTTTGAGCCGACTAGCAGGCGGCTACGGGTGCTACGCCAGCGGGCCAAGGGGGAGGGAGAGTGGCGTGCTGTGACAGCAGCACTCCTTCCTGGAAGACCAGAAGGGTGCGTCCTCCTCTCGGCTCGGGCTGAACGGACATTATGGCGCAGCACCGAAAGCTAAGAGCGGACTGCGGCAGTCTATGACAGGGGAAACCGAACACCAAGCGTAATTGCATGAACACTTAGGGGATGCGCTGCAACTCCGCTTCGGAAGCGGCACTCGTCGGAGTAAGACGTGGAAACTGCAAAAAGTCTCGACCTCAAAATTTCTACCTCACTGAATGAGGACCTCACTCAATCTCAAATTCACGCGTGAGGTTGAGGTCTGATTTGCTGACCTCACTCACAAAATTTCGAACCGTCGCCGACCTCACCTCAACCTCACCTCACGACGTGACGTTGAGGTCATTTTGAGGTTGAGGTCGACCTCATGAGGTCGCCCACCTCTGCTCACTATTAAACCAATTCCAAAAAAAACATGCACCGTGCTTTTCACGAAGACAGAAGGAGAGCAAGAGCAAATGTCCTTGAAGCCAAGCTATAAGGCTCGGGATACACAACCTATGTAGACGCGGCGAAATACGAAGGAGGCGACTCCTTTGTGGTCGTGGGCGTAAACGACACGGGTGAAACATTAAAGGCCGGTTCGGTCAAAACAAGAAACTCAGGGACAGCGGAGGAGGCGGCTATCGCCATAGCAATGGCCAGTACCAAAGCAGTCGCTATAATTAGCGACTCCAAGGTGGCTATAAACAATTTCACGCAGGGTATGATCTCCCAAAAGGCAGAACGAATCCTTAGACATCAAGACCCGTGCCAGAACACTCGGGGAACAGGGGAAACGGTTTGGCTCACAGTATAGCTCGAAGTTATGTCAGTCGAGCAGTGAGCCGGGTTGAGTCGCCAAATTTCACGACAGATGCATTCATATCCTTTCACGACTACACCAATCAGTTTAAACTGGAAAGGAGGATCTATCGGCCACCAGACGAAAAGCTCGAGAAAAGCCAGGAGATAACGTGGCGTGGCTCCAGACGCGAGCCTTCTTTAGCCCGTCGAGACTACCACTGATGTATCCGACGCAATACAATCCAACCTGCAAAAGAATGCGGCGAGGTAGCCGGATACGACTACATTCTATGGAGCTGCAAAAAGGCGCCGCCACCGGCGGACCTACTACCAGTCCTTTCTCTAGAGCGGTGGGAGGCTATACCCGTTGACGCAAGTCCGGGCCACTGAGTGGGTTCACAAGGTCGCCGAGAGCCATGCGCTCGAAGCCATCTAGCATAGTGCCCACTAAGGTTCAGTGCTGACAAAAAACTTCTTGCAATCTAATCGAGTGCCAAGGCTACAGTGCATTCTAGGAAGCATTCATGTTTGAAATAAAAAGGTACAATCCCGTAATTGCACAAGACAAACTGCGAAACAAAGGAGGTGTTTCTGGAAAATATTCAAACAATAAAAATTGCACTAATGAAAATTCTATAAGAAAATGCATTACAAGGATGAAGAAGGATGAGCTGCACTTAGCCTCGATAAACATTCTTTTAGTGACGGGTTGCTGACTGTATCGTTTGTTAGAGCGTTCCATTCCTTGACTGCTTGCGGGAAATAAGATTACCTAAATCTGTCACAATGAAATCTAAATTCCGTTAAATTTTCAGGATGTTTTGTGCGCGTGTTTCTTGTTGATGCAGGAGACGGGTATTGGTCTACGTCTATTTTAAGGCCTCCACCCAAAAATAGGTAGGAAAACTTCAGGCGTAAGAATCGGGCTCGAGTATTGATAGTGGGAAGACAAGCAACGATATTACATAAATTACAATATTACATCGACCAATACCCTTATGCTTGGTAAAAATTGCATATAGCTAGTTGAAAGCTTTAGGTCCCTTGGCGTTGTTTTTGATTCCACCATCAGATGGATAGGGCATGCAAATTACATCGTTAAAAACTATCCCAGTCACTTGGCTTTCTCTCATGATGCCAATGAGAGTGTCCCACACGCTTAAAACCGTTTATCATGCGTTATTTCGCTCCTACTTAAACTGCTCCCACCTGGTTTGGGTAACAACACGTTCATAAATTACTTGTGTTACAGAAAATGGCAATAATGCACGTAACTGGAATAAGGTTCACAGCCCGCACCCGCCCTTTCTTTCTCGAATATAAAATTGTATCAGTTAACATTATGCACATACATCGATTAATGTACTATCTCAAGTTTTTATCCCCTATAGTTACTGAAGTTCTGCAATCCATAGCCATATTTACATTGAAAGAGAAATTTGTTTTGACAAGGCCTAGAGAACATAATGGGCTCTCTTCAGCGCCAGGACAAGCTACGGATATAAGGGCACTGCACTTTGTTATGATGACAATTTAAACAAATACAATGCATACGATACTAATGTACTGACCTTACCTCCCGAAGAGTTTAAAACGCAGTTTGTACAGGTAAATATGTAGAAATAGACATCCGAATTTTTTCATTTCTCTTTATTCCAAGCGCAAGAATAATTTTGTGCCGTTCTGTCAGATTTCCAGCGATGTGTTCTTTGATTATGTGTTTCATCTCGTGTATCTGTTAATTCGGCTTGCGCCTGACCACGTGCTCTATGCCATGACTGTGAGTGGGGCCTGAAACACATTCAAGCTCCTGCTTTGACGCTTTTTGTCTGGGGCCCTTTTCCTTGTATTAGAAAGGGAATCAAGATTTATTATTATTACTATTCATGGCTAGTAAAGCGCGAAAGGAAAACACAGAAGGAACGACACCATGGATATGGACCAAATAGCCCAACTTCCTGCTCTTTTATTATTACTAATGTAACTGTTTTCGTCACTCCGCAGCGCACGTGCCACGTGAACTTTTTTTCCGTTCGATAGCTTTTTCCAGAACCGACGGTAGAGTTGAGGCCACGTGACACGTGGGTTACGGAGTGACGGAAACCGTTCAGCGTTGACGTCAATGTTGAGCAATGCGCGCGCGCGAAGACCAAAATTTGTTGAGCCACGCAGCCGATGGTGACCAGATTTCACTTGCCACTGAGGGCTCTTCGTTCTTTTCCTTCGGCTTGACAGCCTCACCAGAAGGATTTCAGCGGGTTGATGGGCATTGTGTTCCAGAGACGAGAAATGAAACTAAGGAATCATGATCAGAAATTCTGGACAAGCACATTTTTCAACGGGAAGTTGCTTATGAGTGCAAGTTTTCGTATCTCGTATGACTACACCATAATAATAAACATCGCTATTTTCATATTTATGGCCTTTTTAAAAATACAATATAATGCCGGTTACCACAGCTTATGGTTATCGTCTCAAATTGCCCAAGCAAGAATTCACAAATAATTCTAGATTTCTGCAATCACTAGCTCAACTAAAGGTGAACGCCAAAAAATATGCTACACACAAAAATGAACGACGGAAGGTACACACATATAGAAAAACATATAGTTTCCAAAGATTGCAGAACATACTACCGCGAACATTATTTTATTTGCATACAAAAATATCCAAATGGAATTAATCACTTATAGAAAGCTTATAAAACATTTTATGTGAATTTAAAAATATGCGCCATTTTCCATTTTTTTTCATATTTGATCCACGCAATATAGACGTTGGACTTGTGTTTCTAGAAAAATAAAAGCGCTAACACATGCAACCACACAACGAGAGACGGAAGACTGGACACTAGTCTTGTAATCAGGATCCTGGTTATTCTTTTAAAGCCCTTGCGTAGAATGTCATGTTGTTTGCTGCAAATTCATGATAACTTTACTGTGTTTTTATGATTGCATTTCCTTTGCACTGCGATTGTGAAGCTGAAGTTGCTATTGTTTGAGGGCCTGGGGCTTTGTCAAGTTGTCATGACTCATGACCACAGCTCTTCCTGCTCTGTTCACTCATCCTATACACACTTGGTGTAAATGAATTATTATTATTATTATTATTATTATTATTATTATTATTATTATTATTATTTATTTATTTATATTTATTTATATTTATTTATACAAATACCTCACAGGTTCCACACTTGGAACATTGTGTGAGGGGAGGGGTTACAATATTTAGCAGACAAAAGATGGTACAAAGTGGAAAGAACAAAAAATAAACAATATTAAATACATTGGACTGCAAACAATGATTACACCGTACATGAAAAAAAAAAAACAGACGCTTTCAACAGACACTTTGTAAAAGCGTCGCAAAGTGCTGTTACTCCAACTACTAGCTCTAGTTCCTTAATGCAGTCCATACCTGCGTCAGTTTTCTTCCTGGGAAGAAAGGACTCTTACGGACAGTCGGTTATCTCGCCTTCGCACCACATGCCCTGCCCAAGCCTAATTCTTCATCTTGATTTTGAGTAGGATTTCATTAACCCACGTTTGTTCTCTGACGCACTCTGGCCTATTATTGTACCTTAACTTTATGCGTATCATCTTCCTTTCCATAGCTCGCTGCGTTGTGCTCAATTTAAGTTGAGCCCTTTTGGTTACCTTCCACGTTTCTGCCCCATAGGTGAGTACCGCTAAGATACAGCTGTTATGAGTATACTTTATAAAATACGGCTAATTAATATTTACAAGTAACCAACTTTTCAGGACGAAAAAATACTCTAGACGAATCCACAGGACGCTCAGAAACAGTCAGCTGGTTTCAGTTGCTTAGGACAATGCGTATTTATAAAAAATGTTTACATTTAGCTGAACAAATTTTGCTCCTGCTCAGATCACATATTGCTCAATTTAGGTGCGCTTACTTGCCTGCGTGAATGTGACAAAAGGGTGCAGGGTGGCAATACAAGCGCGGCTTTCCGCGGACGCTCAGGCCCATCCTTACAAACAAAATATTTTCACAAGGAGCCTTACCTGCAGCCTTGCAAGCAGGTGGCACAGCTGCTGCATTCCTTACAAAGGGGCATTTTGCAAATTTGTGACGCCTTCTCCTACTCTACAGACAGTCGTACATGTACGTATTTGGAAAAGTAATGAATGTATAATGAATAATGAATGTATAATTAATGTATAATGAATGAAAAGTAATGAATGTATAATGAATGTATAGAGGGCACGGCACGCGCCTGAGGGACAGCATGGCTGAAATGCTTCTGCTCGTTTGGCAGGCCATGTCGTGGTTTTCGGATACAGCGATCACCTGGGATGGATTGCCATCCTGCCTGCCATGTCATCTCGACAACGACATGCTATCGGATGCGACAACATGCAAGCCGCGTGGCCCGTCATTCCTACTTGGCCGCATGGGGGACATGACGGATTTCCGATTCGCCGACAAGCTTCCTTCGAGAATTACGTCATCGGCGGAACTTCTACAAAGGCAGCACCTCGACACCCACGGCCTCAGAGGGCACGGCACGCGCCTGAGGGACAGCATGGCTGAAAAGCTTCTGCTCGTTTTGCAGGTTGGTTCGTGGCCTAATTCTATTTCCTATCGCAGTGACGATAGATTTCTCATAGTTCTGCCGTGCCCTCGCAGATGTCGCGCCATTTTGGTTGACTGCTGGTCAGTGATGCTGTTGTTGTTGTCTTCGGGAGATATTGAGGAGAATCCAGGGCCCCCGACGGAAGAGTATTTGAAGGCCATTCTAGACAACCAGGTAGAAACCGACCGGAAACTTAATTCAAGAACAAATTGGTGTTCTCTCAGCAAGGACAGAAAAGCTGTCAGATTACCTAGTGGTAATCCAGGAGATGACCACAAAAATAGATAAGCTCGAGGATACTGTCAGGCAACAGGCCAAAAAATTAGTTGAGTTTGAAAACCGTGGGCGGCGTAACAACCTTTTAGTGTTTGGTGTCCCGGAAGAGGCGAGCGAAACAGAGTCAGATCTGAGGGCAGCTGTTGCGGACAACATTTTTAAAAAAGAACTAGGTGTCCAAGTCACCACAATAGAAGGAATTCACCGTATAGGAAGGAAGAAGCCAGGAAAACATAGACCTATCATAATGAAATTCTATGACAGCAGGGAAAAGGACAGCATTCTAAAAAATTGCAAGAAATTTAAGGGAAAATCTGTTCATGTCAGCAATGATTATGCAAAAGAAACTGCAGACGTTAGAAAGAAATTATGGGAATCTGCCATTGTAGAAAGGGACAGCAAGCAAAAGGTGTCTCTGGTTCATGATAGGCTTAAGATTGATGACCGTCTATATGCCTGGGATCACAGTCGCAACGAGCGTATTCTTTGCCAAGAACGCCGTGATAAGGGCCGCCATAGCAATCGGAAAGTGTCAGAGGAAGCTTGCAATGACAAGGAGGGCATGCCTTCCTGCAGTTCAAATACAGCATAGCTCAGAATCGTTTCGCTCAATGCCCGCAGTATTCTTAACAAGGTTACTGAATTAGAATGTCTGTTGCTATCTGAGCGACCGCACGTCGTTTGCATGACAGAAACATGGCTCAACAGTGCTATTTCTTGCGACTGCATTATCCCTCCTGGCTACACAATGTTTAGGTGGGATCGGGACTCTCGTGGTGGTGGTGGTGTGGCCATTATTGTTAAATCATCGCTGACAGCCTGTACGGTTATGTGTGACATGTCGGAATCGGTGTGGTGTAAAATCATGTTTTCTGGCATGTCGTACCTCATAGGAGTCGTTTATAGGCCGCCAACTACTTCACCTGATTTTCTAGATATGTTAAATACATTTCTTTGCTCACATGTAAACAGGAACACCAGGCTAATAATGACTGGTGATTTTAACTTGCCACATATCGATTGGGAATTTATTTCGCCTGGAAATACAGCAATTTCTAGTGCCGGAAAATTATTGGATATCACATTTTTTCATAATTTAAGGCAAATAGTGAAGGAAAACACACGCATAACGTCTCAATCGCAGTCATTGCTTGACTTGGTGTTCCTTTCCCATAAAGTAGGCGATTATGAAATGGCAGTCACGGATGGTATATCCGATCACAAAATCATTTTGCTGAATGTGCTTACTTGTAAACCACCACCTACAAAACCTACTGTACGTGTTGAAATCAAAAACTATGCTAAGGCTGATGATACATCTATTCTAGATTATTTAGAAAAGTGTTTCAACGAATTTGAAAATGTCTCCGAGGTCGAAACAGTTGAAGAGTTGTGGCAGCGCTTTAAAACTATTATTCAAGTCTGCATAGATCAGTTCGTTCCGACCCGACTCAAGAAAACGAAGCGGAGTAACCCATGGATAACGAGGGATATTGTTCACGCGAAACGGAAATTAAAAAGGCTGCGCAGAGGAAAAGCAGATCCTAGGGAAATACACGCAGTACGTCAGGGAATAAAGGCTTTGTTACTCAGCTCGAAGCAAAAATTTTTTAATCGCACTTTAAGTGATTTTCTTAAGACTTCCCCAGAAAAATTTTGGCGTTATTTAGACCGCAGAAAGGAAAAAATAAAGCAAATGACGTTAGGAAATGTTCTCGTAGAAGAAAAATGTGTTATCGCTGATGGATTAAACAAATATTTTCAATCAGTATTCACGCGCAGTGATCGACCATTTCCGGTAGATGATGGGGCATCTTTCAGCGAAAGTTCCATGGACGCTATCAACTTTACTCAGAGGGGCGTATTCCAGCAGTTGCTACAGTTAGATGACAAGAAGGCTTCTGGGCCAGACGGAATACCTACTGACTTTTTGAAAAGGTATGCTGAGTGGATATCATTTTATTTGGTAATTATTTTTCAGAAATCACTAAGCACCCATTCCGTGCCCCAGGACTGGCGTTGTGCTATAGTTATCCCCGTATTTAAAAGTGGCAATCGTACTCTAATGAATAACTACCGTCCTGTATCCCTTACGTCAGTTTGCTGCAAGGTTATGGCACACGTCATAACAAAACATATAATTATCTTCCTAGAATCAAATGGCCTCCTTTGCGCATGCCAGCATGGGTTCCGACGGGGACTTTCCACAGTGACGCAGCTCATTCAGACATTGCACGATTTTTTCGAAGTTATGGACAACCGTGAACAAACAGATGTTATATGCGTTGATTTTGCCAAAGCCTTTGATAAGGTTCCTCATCGTAAATTACTTTTTAAACTGTACAAAGCTGGTATAAATGGCGACGTTCTAAAATGGATTGAAGATTATTTAACTAACCGCAAGCAGGCAGTTCGCGTTGATGGTTCCGAGTCTGGTTTTCTAGATGTATACTCAGGAGTGCCACAGGGGTCCGTGTTAGGGCCAGCACTTTTTCTGCTTTACATCAATGATGTAGCAACCGCTTTAGATAGTTCTGCTAAGATAAAACTCTTTGCAGATGACTGCTTGATTTTTGCGCCGGTATCTTGTTTAGAGGATCAGATTAAGCTCAACCGAAACCTTCAGGCGTTTGGGAGTTGGTGTGATAAGTGGGAAATGCAAATTAATTTTGATAAGACCACATACACGCATCTCACTGCAAAAAAGAATATCTTTACTTTTCAGTATGATATTCAAGGCTACAATCTAGTTAATGTTTCTTGTTTCAAATATATTGGTGTTTCTATTTCGCATGATTTAAAATGGCACAATCAAGTAGAAAGAGTGTGCTCAGCGGCACAGAAGAAATTGGGTTTTTTAAGAGCAAATCTGGGGAGGGCAACAAAAGATGTTAAACTGCTGGCTTACAGATCTCTTATTCGACCATCCCTAGAATATGCATTAGTAGCATGGAAGCCCCATCAAAAGGTAATCTGGGCCAAAATAGAGAAGGTGCAGCGCCGGGCGGCGCGCTTTATTTGCTCGAAATATAGAAGGACAGACTCAGTTTCTGCGATGTTAAAGTCTTGCGGTCTTGAATTATTGGAAGACCGGTGCAAGAGACAGAGAGTAAAAACGTTATTTCAAAAAATTAACGGCGAACTAAAAATTAATAAAGACTTGTATTTAAAACCTCCAGGCAGACTGAGCTCCCGCTTAAATCATAGTGAAGCTATTCGACCATACTTGTCCCGAACCAATGCCTTTCGTTGTTCGTTCTTTCCAGAGTCAATAGAGCTGTGGAACAAGCTGCCTACAGAAATTGTTCGCAGTTCTGATAGCGCATTGTTTACGAATGCAATCAACGTTCTTCACTAAAACTGTACCGTGTGGATATTGTAAAGTGTTTTCTCTTTTCTCTCTTTTTTTCTTTTTTTTTGTTTGTGCGCGTGCGGCAGCTGGGTGAACATTTGAATACATAGTCTGTATATCGTATCTTGTGTTGTATCCTTAGGGCGCTGTAGTGCATGTGCATATTTCTTTTGTATCTGGCTGTTTTTTTGTATGAACGTATATGTAACATCCCTCCCTGTAATGACCCTCAACTGAGGGTTGACAGTATTTCTAAATAAATAAAATAAATAAATAAATAAATTTTCGCTTCCGAAAGCCAGTGCACAGTGGACGCGCGTTAAATTGACGCTTCCTCTTAGAGAAATAAGAACGGCCTGCACAAATTCGACTGCGTCCTTGCGGCCCCGTCCCGGATGCGGCCACACGAGGAAATGTTTCCGGTCGGCCGCAGCCTCGTGAGTCCCGCTCAAGCGTGACGGTGACGCCCCTCCTGGTCAGCCCTCCCAGCGAAAAAACTTCGTTATCCCCGCATGTCCGGCCTCAAGGTGCGCCTGGTGGAAGTGGGAACCGGAGATGCAAGCTACACTGCACTCAAGGTTTAGTCTCCTGCACACGCCCCTGAGCCAGGTTGCCTGTCGAAACACAGTATTTCAGAACCTGAAGAAATAACTATGCAGCCATTGAGCCTGCTACGCGTTACAGGCCAACAATCGAGCCGGTTGCAGACACGTAAAGACTAGCTGGGCGCAAACGAGTACATACTACGTCATTCGTAAAAGATAAAAAAAGAAAGGAACATTTGCTGCACACCTTTCAAATGGACACTGTGCTACTGAGTTCGAGAAAAAGTTGCTCTTCTAAAAAAAAAAAAATGAAGGGACACTCAAGCTCCGCCTTTACAGGTATGACGCGATATGTCTTCAGTAGGTCCCGGTAGCGTTCCTTTTCCCCACGCAGACACAGACACTGTTCGCATACTATCTGCAAGACCACACGAGACACATATTAAGCCCCGCTTTTAGCTTGCTGTAAAAACATGCCCGCGTGGCCTATGGGTAGCGTGTCTTACTCTCAACTTCAGGTTCCACTCTCGAGTAATTACCCTAATTTTCGTTTCCGTGCAGTTCATTTACTTTACATGCCCTAATGGCATTTGAGTGATATTGCGACCTTCTGATCACCAGTTTTTTAAAGCCTTGAAGACTTTTCCCCCGCTTCACGTATGATATGGCCCAATTTTCTACCAATCAGGATTTTGTGCTCACTCCCCGGTATACATCTCGGCATAGCATTACTAACATGAAATCATTCTCGGGCTTTAAAGAACGAACCGAACAATGAATTTTAAGTGCCCAATTTTTTTCGTCAAATGGAAAGCTCGCCGTTTAAGCTGCTGGACTCAGCAGCGGTTGTAACGCGAGAACGTTAAAGGCCCCGTTCGCCAAAAAAATTGGAGGGGACACTTAAGCTCCGCCTTAAGGGTATGACGCGATGGCTATAGTGCCTAACCGCCCATATATGCGGAATTAGTCATTCTCGACTTTACATTCATTGATCCCAGTGAGTCCTCATACAACTCCCTGCGAGTCCTCATAGTGGTTGAGTAAGTACAGCCATGCTGTATAGAATGAATTCGTGTATTTCTAACGCGGCTTCTCTGTTCATATTTATTGATGCCAGTTATTGTGCCAGCTTTCTGATGTACTGCTGTATGCTGCTCCCTTTCTTACGGGGGCATAGACCCCGACATGCAATCATGCCTTTAGTCTCTGCCACGGGCAGGATCGAAAGTGCGATTTTACTGCAAATAAAAACTGACTGACTGACTGACTCCCGGCGCAGTGGTGCAGTGGCTATAGCGATGGGGCTGCGATAGCAGGTGCTGCCATCGGAGCGGCTTGTATGACCCAGGCTGCTCCTCCTGGGCAACTTCTCTCGACGAATCATTAACTGCCACCTGCCACAGTCGGCAGTTTGCTCACTATCCGGTGGGCAGGTTGCGATGACGCCGAAAAGTCACGCGACCTAGGTAGCCCACCTGCCTCCTATGTTTCTCTTTGGGACCACCTACCAGAGCCATGCCCGTTATTTTTCGCTCACAACGCCGACGCCGACAATGACAACAACGCCGAGGCCGGATTTTCTGCGTAACGGGCCTTTAACGCTGTCGCGTTAAAATGCGGTGTCGGCGATGTCGGTGTCGGCGTTGTGAGCGAAAAATAACGGGCATGGCTCCAGCAGGTGGCCCCAGATACCAACTTAGAAGGGAGGTGGGCCACCTAGGTCACGCGACCTTGCGGCGTCATCAGAAGCTGACCACCGGATAGTGAACAAACTGCCTACCGTGGCAGGTCGCAGTTAAATTAATGATTGGTCACTCGGGAGGTGAACCTGGGCCAACAAGGCCCACTGCTGGGAGCACCTACCATCGCAGGGCAGTGGCGCATCGCTTGACCCCTGCACCGCTGCGTCAGGAGGAGTATGAGGACTCCCAGAGATCGATGAATTTAAAGAACAGAATACAATATGGGAATTAACCCATTACACTATCGCGTCATACCCTTGAGGCGTAGCTTAAGTGTAGCCTCCATTTTTTTTTGAAAACGCTGTAGATGATATTTACTGAGCATTTTTCAGCCAGTGCATGCGCCCGTTTTTATGTATCCCAATGCTGGAAACCATGATCACTGAGCGCGATGGCGACTGCACGTCGGCAAAAGTGCTGCACCAAAAACTAAAATAAGTTTCACCTGCCCGAAAGTAAATACACATTTTTAGTATAGAACAGCGTCTATTTTAGTTCACACCCAAAATTGTTACGGCACAGTGATGTGCGCCTGGTTGGCGAAAGTGTTAGTGGACCGTGGTTGTGGCTCCATCCAAGAATGAATGAATGAATGAATGAATGAATGAATGAATGAATGAATGAATGAATGAATGAATGAATGAATGAATGAATGAATGAATGGACGGACGGACGGATGGATGGATGGATAGATGGATGGATGGAGCGTCCCCTTTGAAACGGGTGATGGCAGTTGCCACCATGCTCAGTTTTTTCCTTTATTTTTGTTTAACTGTTTTGTAAGTTATTAAAATTTGCTGTTTTTTTAAAATACGCCGTCCTACAATTTTAACCTAATGTCACCTCTCTGCTTTTGAGCCACCAATCTTCCAATCGCTTTTTGCTAATTTCCACCGCAGATTTATTTACATGGCTATTGTTATCTCTAAACCCTAGGGCCCCAGGAAGACTTACTGTGCCTGCATCGACATGGGGATGGATACCACCACATTTTAGTATGAGGTGTTCTATTGTGTCTACAGATTTACCACACACAGCATATGTGTCATCTTCTTTGCTAAATTTCCTTTTATAGCTGCGCGTTCTAAGACATCCTGACCTAGCTTCAAACAGTAGGAATCTGGCTCTTGAGTTATCATAAAACGCTTCCTTCCTGATCTGCTGTTTCCAGTATCGATATAGTTCTAAACTGTGCGTCTTTTCCATTGAATTTATCCAATTTTTACCTTCCGCGTTTTTAACCTGTCGTTTAATGCTCTTTCTCCGGCCTCGTATCTGGCATACTTACTGGATAGCTTCCTAGTTCCTTTCCGCCATTGGGAGTAAACGGTTTTTCTGTATAGGTATTTAAATACCTTAGCTACCCACCTGTTATCGTCCAATTTCCTCAGGCGTTCTTATAGGCATATAGAGTTTTACTCTGAGCTTCCCGTGCTTCGAACGATGCTCAGCCCATATTCCCCTGTACTGCCTCGTTTGTGGTTTTCCCGTGGGCACCTAGTGCTAATCCTCCAACAGCTCTCTGATTTACTTCTAATCCGGACTGAATTTCTGCCCTTAAGCACACATTCCAGAAAGTAAGCCGTGGCACCACTATTCCTTTCCAAATACCTCTCAGTACTTCATACCTGTTGTAGCCCCACAATGCCCTATGTTTCATTATCCCGGCATCTCTTCGCCGTATTGCTATGAGAGGCTGTTCGTGCTTTTCCGTGTACATCTGCCCCTCGTTTACCCATACCCCGAGATATTTGTATTCGGCCACTCGGGGTATTTCATGGCCTTGTATTGTATGCTAATCATCACACCTGAGTTAGTTGCGCTAAAACTGAAACCTAGAGTGTCCCCTACGTCTCCACAGGAATTAACCATAGTTTGCAAATCTTTCTGGCTATCTGCTAACAGTACAATATCGTCCGCATACATTAAACCAAGTAGTGGCTGCTCAACAACCCTTCCGTCTAATCTGTACGACACATTATAACCTAGATTGCTTCCTTGTATCCTAGATTGCTTCCGTAGATTGCTTCCTTGTATTTCTTCCTTGTGTAATTACTAAACACTATGGCGCCACAGAGTGACAAAACTTAAAGCAAATGGTCAACGATGCGAAGGGGTGTTCCTTTCCATCGAAGGGCGCACTGGAGAATATATACTATAACAAAACGTGACGAATAGTCTTGAAAGAAAAAAAAAACACGGTGCACTTAAAACAGCGACATTTTACCGAGATGTGGCCCCGTGAAGGGATTCAGCGATAATGGCGGGTTTCACCGCTAGATGGCTTTTTATGCGATTGTTCAATCAAAATTAAAGCTGTAAATCTTTGTTTCTTCGATACTGCATTACTCAATTGTTACAATATAAGGCACGAACTTTTCATCTCCGCTATGATCCCACGACACCTTTTCATCACTGCTCGGTCCTTTAAACCCTTAACGCTCCACCGAAAAAGTTCAATGCGTTGTGTATTGCACAAATTATATTTTCACTTTCCTGCACCTCGCAAAAACTTTTACATGCTCCTTTACGTATAGGCTCATATCGCCGCTTTTTTCACTCCTACAGCACCGACCGTTTGTAAAATTCAACCAATCCATTGAACAAGCCATTTCTGCCAGTTGCCACAGAAGACTGGGATAATCTTGCCGAAAGCGTTGTTATCGTGACTAATCCCTCCAGATTTAGGCAGCTACTAACCGACCAGTTAAAGCCACAACAGCTACTTTCCTTTTTGCACCTCGGCCAGCCATCCGAGCTGCTAGTATTACTGCGTTATCTCTTAGTTTTCTGCATTTGTACACACTTTGCCACTTTTGTTTATTACAGTCCAATTTGCCTGCATTATTTTGTTGTATTAAATGGATTACGTTTGGTTTTCATATATGGTTACACGACTTGTCACAGTTTGCTTCGACTTGAATACTTGACGTTGCTACCCGTTTAAATATTCTTGTTCACATTTTTGTTCTGCTAATTATTTTGCTTTATTTATGCTTAAATATGCCTGCTTGACACCCCTGTCTCTTCCTCCCACCTCTGTTATGTCCCTAACGGGACTTTTAAGCGAGAAACATATGATGATGATGAATTCTTAAACTTGCCTGAGAACTCGTGAAAACTCTTTGTTTCTTGTTCCCTTTAGGTGAAATTTTGGCCCCAAAACTCTCCGCGGAGGAAATTCCCCGATGGAACACCACTGCACACACGAAACGCAGAGGAATTTGGCTTTTGCCGCAGCCATCATCGTCGCTTCGGCACAGATGTCGGCGGCGCGAAGTGCCTTGTATATTAAGGCGAAAGCCTTCAATGGCTCATGCTCGCGGCCACGACAGTGTCCATCCGTCCGTCCGTCCGTGACGCTTCATTTATTGGGAACTAGTAAAGATACGAGAAAAGGAATGGTCGCTTCAGATAGAGGAGGAAAAGCTGACCCTATAAACAAAGTGTTACGACTGTAGAGTAATTAGTTATTTATGTATAGCCAAAAATGTCCAAATTACGTCGAAATAGCGCGGACGTCGATATATCCACAGGAACGGTGGGACGTAACATCCACCGGAAGTCGTCACAGCATAGTGAAATAACTCGGGAACTAATCAAGATAGGAGAAAAAATGGTTGCATCAGATAGAGGAGGAAAAAATGAACCATTGATGCTAAGTTTGATGACTGTAGAGTAATCAGTTAAAACATTATAGTCAAAAATGTCAAAAAATTGCGTTGAAAAAACTGTGTGATGTCGCTCCCACCGGAAGTCGTCACAACACAGAGAAAAAAAACACAGAATGGACGGGAAAAAAGCCGGATTTAGTAATAAGTAATTAATGAGCGACAGGAATTATTAACTAATAAGAATTTATTAATGATAACTAACAGACACAGCAAAAATAGCAGCCAAAGTCGCGCGGAAAGGCTTTCGCCTAACGCAGTTTAGATCGTCAAAGTGCCCCCCGATGGGTGGATGGAAAGACTTTTTTCTGGCCTCTTAGTGATAGTAACAATAAAATTACTTTATTCCGAACACTGAAAGGTAGAGTGCAGACAATGAGGCTCAACCCAAGCTAAAGAGGCTCGGCATCATTTTATAAAAAAAGACTAGTGCTTAGGACGGCAAATAAGTAATAGAATTAGAAAGGACGAGAGCTAGTCCTGTCTAGTTGTAAACGCTGACCTGTAGGTATCGCAGTGTCATGTATCAGGTCAGGCGTTTACAATTAATGTATTCACCTGATCGATGACGGCTTGTCGGAACAAATGGCAAGGCTGGAAAGAGTGCTTACCCGGGATACCTTATAACCAGACCATGGGAGAAAAGTGATGAAACTAGTGAAAACGGGCATCAGCAATGAGCCAAAGAAGGTGGCTGTTGTGCCGAATGTGCACAAAATGTCCCATGGGCTGAAGAAGGTAGAAGAGAAGTATAGATTCAGCGTCGTCTTTACGGCACGTAATAAGTTTAGCAGTATTTGTTCGCTGTTGCGGAAGAAATCTGTTACAAGGTGACGCGGTATATGAATGAGAGCTGTCCTGTCATGCACCGTTCGAAGATTATTACTTGCAGTGTTGGCGTGATGCATAGGTTGCCGCTTTCCTATGGAGCTGTATATATCGGACAGTCTGGACACTGCGTTAGCATTAGGCTCAAAAATGTGGGGACTTCCTCGCCGTCCCCTTTCTTGGCTTTCCCGCGATGCACCCTGCAGCAACAGCTTCCCCGCGATGCGGGGCGCTCCATGTGACTCTCCCTGGTTAAATTAACTAACAAGAGAGGGCGCTGGTAAAGTGTACTAGAAGCAACGACTACCGGGTTTAATGTATGCGGACAATATTGTACTGTTAGCAGATAGCCAGGAATATTTGCAAACATTGGTGAATTGCTGTGGAGACGAAGGAGACAGTCTAGGTTTCAGTTTTAGTGCAACTAAGTCAGGTGTGATGGTTTTCAACGGCACAACTGATCATGAGCTTACAATACAAGGCCATGAAATACCCCGAGTGGCCGAATACAAATATCTCGGGGTATGGGTAAACAACGGGCATATGTACACGAAAAAGCACGAACAGTCTCTCATAGCAAAAGGGCGAAGAGATGCCGGGATAATGAAACATAGGGCATTGTGGGGGTACAACAGGTATGAAGTCCTCAGAGGTATCTGGAAAGGAATAATGGTGCCGGGGCTTACTTTCGGGAATGCGGTTCTATGCTTAAGGGCTGAAGTTCAGTCGCGATTAGAAGTAAATCAGAGAACTGTCGGAATATTAGCACTAGGTGCCCACGGGAAAACCACAAACGAGGCAGTACAGGGGGATATGGGCTGGGCAACGTTCGAAGCACGAGAAGCTCAGAGTAAAGTACTTTACGAAGAACGCCTGAGGAAATTGGATGATAACCGGTGGGCAGCTAAGGTATTTAAATACCTGTACAGAAAGAGCGTTGACACACAGTGGCGGAAACGAACTAGAAAGCTGGCCAGTAAGTTTGCCAGAGACGAGGAAGGAGAAAGAAAGAGCATTATACGACAGGTTAAAACCATCGAAGGTAAAAATTGGAGAGATTAAATGGATAAGAAGCATAGTGTAGAACTATATCGATGCTGGAAAAGGCAGATCAGGAAGGAAACGTTTTATGATGACTCAAGAGGCAGTGCCCTCCTCTTTGAAGCTAGGTCAGGGTGTCTTAGAACGCGCAGCTACAGAAAAAAAAATTTAACGAAGATGACACATGTGCTGTGTGTGGTAAATCTGTAGAAACAATAGAACACCTCATCCTAAAATGCGATGGTATCCATCCCGATGTCGATGCAGGCACAGTCACTCTTCCTGAGGCCTTAGGGTTTAGAGATAACAATAGTCATGTAAATAAATCTGCGGTGGAAATTAGCAAAAAGCGACTGGAGGATTGGTGGTACAAAAGCAGAGAGGTGACATAAGTTTTAAAGTGTAGGAAGACTTTTTTTAAAGGAAATGGCGAACTGTGTTAACAACTTACAGCAGTGTAAACAAAAATAAATGAAAAAAAAACAGCATAGTGGCAACAACCACTGCGCCGTTTCAAAGGGGATGCTCCTACCTTCCATCCATCCAGAAGAGGGCAGTGGGCTTACTCTCAGCCAAGCCCCGCTGGCGGGCGCGCCGGAAATGTCAACTATTTTTGATTCACCGGAATGCCGCGGCTCAGCGCTTATGTCAACTTCACTGTAGTGTTCCTGTATGTGCTCCCGCAATGAGCTCCCTGCGGGAGCATATACAGGAACACTACCTCGTTGTAGCGGGCCGTGTCGACCGTGTTGGAGCCTGTGCGTGCGTGCTTGTGTTTATTATCGCGTTTTCTTGAAACGTTGTACTGCTCGCGTTCTTTCTATGAACCTTTGTTCTCCAGTAACATGCGGAAAAGGTGTGTGCAGCGAATATGACCAAGACTTCGTGTAAAATTTTTTTAGCATGTCTCAACGCCGACAAAACGACTTCTGCGCACCTGGGTGAAGGACGGGTTACGTTCACGTGAAGGGTGCTCCAAAGATATTATTTGGAGTCCCGAAGAACGAAGAGTTTCGAAAAAAAATGGGAGAAGAATCTGCACCGCGCGGACAGAACCCTGGAATATACGAGCGCCATTTGTGAATTGCATTCGAGCCGCAATATGTGCTTCGGGACTATGTGCACACCATCGAAGGAAAAGAAGTACGAATTCCACGTGGGAAGCTGATTCTTCGTGATGACTTCCAACTCGCTCGGTTAACACATTTTCTCGATAAAGGGGGACTGCTGTACCCGTCGAGTGTGCTCTTCGACTTTGTCAGCAAGCTTGAAAACCTTTTCACTGAATGCTCCATTGCCATCAACTACAGACTGACAGCATCCAGGATGTGCTGGCAGTTGTGAAAGAAAGATTTGGACAACAGGTTGGTTGCTCAGCCACGCACTCATTCTTTCTGCCAGGGTCATCAGCTTTTACGTAATCTCTCGGCTTCACTTTTATGTGAAGGGGATAAACTCCAAGAATATGGGCAAGCGAGAAAAAGCAAAGCATCTTAAGCTGAGTCGTTGATCATGATGTAAATGTGGAAGTGCTTGTAACTGTATTGTTGAATTAGGTGACAAATAAATTTTCTTTGAGGCCTGATAACGAATTACTTTTGTCAGGCGCCTCTTCACAGTGCATACATTAATCACGTAAAAGAATGTTAAGAGGCCGTGAGCCACGGTACAAGAGAAGCATGCGCATTCAGGTTTCACTGCACAGCATTCGCCGACGCTTATTGACTGTCTTAATGTCCAAGATAAGCTGCAAGGAATACTGCATGCTCTCAGAATTTCGGTTCACATCAAAGACTACCACACATTTTGTCCTACAGTTCGAGCTACAATCTGTATTTAGTTGGCCTGCATGAGGCTAAAAATAAAAGGTTAGATGAGCTCTGGCTAACTACTTGATCGGTGTCGCCAGACTTAAAATCACTACCTTCAGCAGCATGGAAACATCGGCGCAAAAACCTCACAAAAATAGCATTTACTTTGATACCACCTGTCTCTATCAGATCGCTAATGATGAGGTATCGCTGATTGGGTACCGCGCTACATCTCGCCCTGCCTGGGGCATAAAAACGCTATATAATGAATTCCCTTTCAGATCATGTACGGACCGTCCGTCAGCCGTTTCTCCCATAAAAGTAGGTGCAGGAATTAAAGCAGCGCGTACATAAGTGCGCGCGACCGAGCAGCACCGTAGGCTGGACCAGCAAGAAGCTGCAGTGAAGTTGCTGGTGGCGCCACTTCTCGTACTTGATATGAACGGCTTCAATGAACCAGGGCCAATGAGTCCACTGCCCTCTTCTAGTACACTTTAGCGCTGGCGTCGCAGCGCAAGTTCACAGCTGACAGCTGTGCGGTGCGGACGCTTGTTTCGGAGCTCTTCGGATTACGCGTGGTGACCGGGACAGCACGGACGGACGACTGCGAGAGCGCCCTGACTACGACAAATAGATGAGTTCTTTCCTTTAAGATTTTTAGAGTTTAGAATTGGGCTAGTTAGGTGAAGTGCAGTCGAAATAGCAGGTCAGTGACCTAACGGTCGGGTCTTTTCTGGCCGGCAGCTATAGATTTGCAGGGCTCATTTGTGAGTTAACTGGTTTAGACAGGCAGTTAGTATTCCTTTCTAGGTGATCGGCTTTTTTGTAGGCAGAATTTTATTTGAGCACGTGGCTGCAACTGGCTTTTTTTCTAGCATTTTTGGCAGCAATCATAGAGCGCTGCTAAGATGCTCAAGCAACTGAAAGTTAAATGCAAGGCAGAATACAGAATTTCATTTGAGCACGTGGTTGCAAGTGATTTTTTTTTCTAGAATTTTGTGGTAGCAAGCATAGAGTGCTGCTAAGATGGTCAAGCAACTGAAAGTTAAATGCAAGGAGAGTGAGGCGTCAGTGAATTTGAAGGCAACGCGGTTCGAATCTGTAGAGTGGGCCGAAGGCGCGGATTTTATGTGCAAATGTTTCGTATTAAGTGCACGCCTGAACAGGGCCCACGAAGCGAATACCAGCCTAGCGTTACGTATGGATGCTCTGGAAAAAGAGCTACAGGTAGAGAGGGCAGAGAAGCGCAAACTCCAAGAGCAGCTTAGTGAATCGTTGGACGCAAAAATGGCTGACACCGCCATGCGAGGTCACATTGGCGCATATTCCAGCGCGAGAAACGTGGATGGGGCCTCCACTGGTATGGGCAGCAATGGGAAAGTAGGCCAGACAGGTTCAGACAGGAACAACTACGCACACGTGGCAGCTAGGAAGTCTGGAGGCGGTGGAGATGAGGGGAACAAGCTAACCCCAAGGAATGAAGTCAGAGTCAATGATAACAGGCAGCATTATCCGGAAGTTAGGAGGGAGGAAGGGAATACCCTAGTGCTTATCGGTTGTGACTCAAATATGAGGATGGGCAAAAGAATTATAATGGAGCGTGTAAAGGGCGATAAGCGGGTAGCAGTCGAGGCATTCTCAGGTAGGACAATGGACGCAGTACTGATAGAGACAAAAAGCGAGCTTTCTAAGAAAGTTGCAGAGCGCAATTTGGTAGTGGTAGCGGCGGGGCTAAATGATGTTCTGAATGGTGAAGTCGCAAAACTAGTGGAAAGATTAGCGGAGGGAGCTGACGATTTAAGGGCGATAGCAAAGCAAGTTCAGATCGTCGTGTGCACAGCGCCGGAGGTGCAAGGACGGAACGAAGAAATTTCCAAGGACGTTGTGGCTGTTGATCGAGAGATAAGGAAGTTAAGCCGGGAGAAAGGCTTTGAAGTGGCAGACATAAACAGGGAGTGCATAGAGCAGGCTTTGGCGGAGGCTTTGCACGAGATGGCATCCATTTTAATGGAAAGCTAGGAGCGGAGTAGAACACGTTCTTGGGCAAGTTGGTTCATAGCTTGAGTGGATGAAGCGCACAAAAGACACGGCACATAGGCAAAGACTGACACGACACAGGCGCTACTTGCAACTGTTTATTGGATACACACACTGTAGGGAACAAAAGTGACTCAAATCTTTCTAAACTTATCTAAAAATATACTCTCATTCTTATGTATGACTAGCGATGGGGTGCTGATGCAGGAACTCCCGCCTTTTTTAATCCGGTGGGCTTCTAGCAGTTCTCGGGCAGTCTTATCTGTACTTCTGCAAAGGATTTGAGTTTCCTGGAGCTTTGGTTGACAATTCTTCTTCTCTTCTTTGCCGCAGTCCTTGCAGTGATGCGGCAAATGTGACCCGGTACCAACTCTTAGTGATCGTTTGTGCTCGGAAAGGTGTACATCGGCCTGTCTGGCCGATGTACACCTTTCCACAGGTCAGCAGGATGCTATAAACCACCCCCACAGCGCATTTCAGAAAAGGGTTTACATGCTTAATTTCACATTCTGTTGATTTGGCATCATCATTTTCAATCTTTCGACAAAGCGATGCAAGTTTTCTGGGTGCAGAGAAGACCACTGGTACTTTGTATTTTGCAGCAACACGCTTAAGATTATAAGCCACTTTGTGGGAGTATGGAATCACCACCGGTTTGATTTTCTTTTCAGATACTTCACCATCTTCGCTCTTTCTTTCTCTTTCTTTTTTTATTTTTTTCAGTAATGCTTCCGTGACAGAACTAATCACCAGGGAAGGAAAGCCTGCCTGTCTAAGCTTTTGTATCTGTATATCAAAGCTTTCCTGTACCTCATGACAGCACGATTTTTTGAGACTCCAGAAGTGGGCAACGAGAAAGGGTATCGGCGTCTTGGTGCGTGCGACACGACTTATAGGTGACGTCGAAACTGCATTCTTGAGACGAAGAACCCAGCGGCCAAGGCGTCAAGTTAAATGTTTGAGGATAGGCAACCAGCATAAAGAGTGATGGTCCGTGACGACCGTGAAGTGGCGGCCGTAAAGGTAGGGGCGGAATTTATTAATTGCCGAAACGACGGCACGGCACTCTTGCTCAGTAATAGTGTAGTTACGTTCCGCAGGAGTCAGTGCGGCTGGCGAACGCAGTAACTCTTTCGCGAGAAGTACTGTCACGCTGCAGAAGAACAGCACCACGGCCGTGGCTGCTAGCTTCAGTGTGTAGAATTGTGGGAGCAGCATCGTTGAAGTGGCCAAGGACAGGGCCTAAGGTGAGAGCTTGCTTCAAGGCTTGAAAAGCACTTTCGCGCGAAATTTCGTATAAACCGCCGAAAATAAGAGTACAGCCCGAGGAAACTACGCACTTCTTTAGTCTGCAGGGGACGAGTAAAGTTCAGGACAGCGGCAAGCTTGTCAGGGTCGGGTTGAGAGGCTGGCGAGTTGGCCCAGGATTTTGATTTTCTTCCTGGCGAAATGAAACTTTTTCGTATTTAGTTGAAGGCCAGCAGAAGCGTGGCAAGTGATCAATTCATAGAGGCGTAGTATGTGTTCAGGAAAAATCGAAGAGAAAAGCATAAGCAGATTTTCCAATTCAGGCCGCGGAGGACTTTATCAATCATCGCGAATTGTCAGAATACTTCGACACGTTCGCAGCTAACTTTTCACAAAATTCTCTCGAGTCAAACTGGTTGCGTTTCAGAACAAAGATGCATCGACTTATACGTGTTTACATTCCCACCATTACAATAACTGAAAGAATAACGTCACCAGGGTTTAATGTAACCCTAAAGCGACTAAACAACAAGAAAAACGCCTGTTTCGGTCGGCCAAAGCAACTAACTCTCCTTGCACATGGCAGAAGTATTACGCAGCCGCGAAAGAATATGACAGACTTACCGCGCAAACTAAACACGTTCTTTTCCACTACTCTACCATCCATGCTGCAGACTAACTCACAGCGATTTTGGAAAATTATCAGCCCTTAACAACGTAATGAGACCACACTTAATAATAGTTCTGAAACTCCGATTCCTAGCACTGGGGTTGCAGATTGTCTAAACGCAGCATTTCGTTCAGTTTTTACTAATGAACCACTTGACAGTTTTCCTGATCCGCCATACTTTACGCATCCTCTAATGCAAAACATCACATTTGATCCCATCGGCAATGTCGAAATAATTGAATCACTGAAAAACTCGTCATCCATTAGTGTGGACGGTATAAACGCGAAAGTGCTGAAAAATACTAAACACACATGTAGCCTTTTCTTATCACTTATATTACAGGAATCACTCCACACCGATTCACTTCCACATGACTGGCAGGTGGGCAAGGTCATGCCAGTCTTTAAGAAGGGAAGCCGATCATCACCGAGTAACTACCGCCCCATGTCCATAACAAGCGTCTCTTGTAAAATAATGGAACATGTATTATACTCGCATATTGCTAACTTCCTAACATCCGTCAATTTTTTTACCGAAGTCAGCACGGTTTTCGCAAAAATCACTCCTGTGACACTCAACTTGCTCTTTTCCGGCACGACTTACATTTAAACCTGGATAGTAACATCCCGACTGACGCATTAATTTTAGACTTCAAAAAAGCGTTCGATAAGGTTCCCCATGGTCGTCTCCTGTTAAAGGTATCACGTCTTAATCTTCATCCATGCGTTCTAAAGTGGATTCGAGGGTTTTTAACTAACGGCCAGCAATTCGTATATGCCAGCTCACACCCCTCGTCTGTAACACCGGTTTGTCAGGCGTACCGCAAGGTTCCGTACTTGGGCCGCTCCTATTCTTAATATATATTAACGACCTACCTTGCAATATTTCTTCTAATATCCGACTTTTCTCCGATGACTGTGTCATTTACCGAGCAATTACTAACTCTGCCGACCATTTGGCATTACAAACTGACCTTACTCACATACAGGACTGGTGTAAATCTTGGCTGATGCCGTTAAATGTTTCTAAAACCGTGTTATTGTCTATTCACCGTCGTCGTAATTACGTTGAGCCCAATTATACTATCAATAACATGCGGACTGCAACATCTGAAACATTCAAATATCTCGGTGTGCATATCTCCCGCGGCCTAACTTCGACTTGTCATGTTAACCATATAATAAACTCTGCTAATCGTGCGTTAGGCTATTTACGTTGTAACCTTTCGCTCGCTCCACCTTCTATTAAACAGCCTGCTTTTCAAACTTTTGTGCGACCGAAGCTGGAGTATGCTAATGCTATTTTTGACCCGCACTACAATAATCTTACTAACACCCTCGAGTCGGTTCAGAATCACGCGACACGCTTCATTCTGTCTAATTATTCCTACAATGCCAGCATCTCCGCACTAAAAGTGCAAATAAAATTACCCCCCCCCCTAGCTGAGCGCCATAGAATAGCACGTATTAACCCATTTCATAAATGTATCCATTCCTTACCTTTTGATAACCCCTACATAAAAAGAGCCCATCGCATCGCCCGCTTTCGCCATCAAAATACAGTGTATCCCCCAAAAGCCCACACCGTGACCTTTCAGCAATAATTTTTCCTACGTACAGCACAAGACTGGAATGACCTGCCCACCAAAGTTGCCACTATCATCAATCCACAAGCATTCAAACAGCTCATCAAAAACCTCTCATTATAATTTATTTCCTTTGTTTGCCATAACCACCCACTCCCTTATGTAATGTCTCGATTGAGACCTTTGAGGAAATAGATGAATGAATGAATGAATCATTCGTTCAAAAGTAGTAGGAGCATTGCACAGTCCAAACGGCATAACACTAAATTCGTAAAGCCCGTCAGGAGTAGCGAACACGTTTTTTTTTTCTTGTCTGCTTTATGCATGGGAATCTGCCAGTAACCGGAACGATCAAGGGTGGAGAAGCATTCAGCCCCTGAAGAGAGTCGAGGGAGTCACCAACCCGGGGCATAAGGTAAACGTCTTTGCCAGTAATTTTGTTGAGGGCACGGTAATGAACAGAAAATCGTACTGACCCATCCTTCGTCTTCACCAAAACCACCGGGGAAGACCAGGAACTGGCTGAAGGGCGAATAATGTCTCGGCGGAGCATATCATTCACATTGTCCTCTATGACTGCGTTCATATAAAGAAATGCGGTACGGGCGGCGGCGAACAACCGAGGTACCTTCGGTAACGATGCGGTGCTCGGCAACAGAAGTCTTGCCCATGGTAGCAGAACTCACATAAAAAGAGCATTGGTGCTTGCGAAGCAAGTACAGCGACGCAAGAAACCGTTGCGAAGAGGGAAACCGGGTGCATGTCCAACACGCATGAAAAAGAAGCGCCTTTGGGTAACACGAGTGGGCCACGGGAAGTGTTCAAGGCAGCGACGACGGCTGACCCATTTTCAAACTGAACAAGGCTAGGCGGCAAGGCAAGTCCCCTGATCAGGTGTCGATCAGAAGGCGCGATGAGTGCACCCCCATGAACAATGGCATCAGAAGTAAGTTTGACAAGATATGGACACCCAGCGGGCAAAACGGAATCTGCAGCGGCAATGAGGCGATGACATGGTCGGGGGCTTCAAAGGATGGGTCTCTCTCGGTCATGTTGGCGATGAAATCGCGGCAAGAAAAAAAAGCACTTGCGGGAGACAATAAATCCCATCCAAAAATCATAAGGTAAGCGCAAGGAGAGCACAGCAAATTTTACATGGTGTCGGACACCATCAATAGAAACCCGCACAGTGCACTTAGCGGATGGGCGAATGATGACGTAGCTCCACGCAGGGGAGGTCTATAGTGTGGCTTTTCACCTTCCGCCGGCGATAGAGTAGCAAGAGTTTTTCATCCTTTCGTTCATTTACTTTTTACCGAGTTTAAGTTCTGTACACGCTAGATAGCCCTTGGTCACTTACAGTTTGCTTGTTTTTGATTTTCTTGTTTCATGCGCGCAAAAATCGTTATTTACTTCATCAGTTGGTGCTCTATGCGTGTCATAGCCTATGAGCGCGCACATGCTCTTCTGCACAGCCTTTTGTTTTTATTTTACTAGAACTCAGGCACCTTTTAAGATACGCTCGTAAGGAAGCATGAACACTCACTCACTCAGTGCACCCTTTCCTATATTTCCTTGTATTATTGGTGGACCCGCTTACGCAAACTATTGCGGCTTTTCAATGATTTGCGTCAAAGTTGTATGAGAGTTTTTGCTCGTTCTTCGCGAAGACTGTCGGTTTCTAGCTTTATAAATGGGGCCCTCTTTAAATGGGGGCGTCATTCCCTTAAAACCAACTTTCCTTTTACATCGCTTACGGCGCGGTTCGGGTGTCCACCGAGATATGTGATAAAGGCGTAATTTCCTTCCCTTAACACCAACTTTCATTTCACTTTCCTTCCCTTATGGCGCGGTTCGGGTGCCCACAGTAATATGTGAGACAGGCGTCATTTCCTTTCCTTAAAACCAACTTTATGTCATTTACCATCCCATACGGCCGCGGTTCGGGTGTCCACCGAGATATGTGAGACAGGCGCAATTTCCTTTCCTTAAAACCAATTTTCATTTCATTTTCCTTCCCTTACGGGCGCGGTTCGGGTGTCGGTCTCCACGGTAGGCGTCGCATCGATCACACCTAGCGTTCCGCTGAACGCATCAAAGTGCACCGGCGTTTTATTTAATATAATAATTGGTTTTGGGGGAAAGGAAATGGCGCAGTATATCTCATATATCGTTGGACACCTGAACCGCGAGGTAAGGGAAGGGATAAAGGAGGGAGTGAAAGAAGGAAGAAAGAGGTGCCGTATTGGAGGACTCCGGGATAATTGCGACTACCTGGGGATCTTTAATGTGCACTGACATCGCACAGCACACGGGCGCCTTAGCATTTTTCCTCCATAAAAAAACCGTTTTATTTTTAAAATTGGTTTTTGGGGAAAGGAAATGGCGCAGTATCTGTCTCATATATCGTTGGACACCTGAACCGCGCCGTAAGGGAAGGCATAAAGGAAGGAGTGAAAGAAGAAAGGAAGAAAGAGGTGCCATAGTGGAGGGCTCCGGAATAATTTCGACCACCTGGGGATCTTTAACGTGCACTGACATCGCACAGCACACGGACGCCTTAGCGTTTTGCCTCCATAAAACCACCTGGGGATGCAGAACTCCGGTCAAGCGGGAAAGCGTCCGCCGGCGTCGCATGCGCAGGCCATGAAAGAGTTTTGCGTTCTGTACCACCTGGGAATGCATAACTCACTTTCATGGCCTGCGCATGCGACGCCGGCGGACAATTTCCCGCTTGACCGGAGGCCAAGGTCAAAGTCAAATAAGGTCAAAGGTCAAAGTCGAGATAGTTGGTGTAACAGCCGTTGGTTTTGCTGCTGTAGCTGGCGTCATGTGTCCAACCTGATTACCACCAGTTATACCCATGGTTTGACCTCTACCTACATTCAAGGTGAAACCTGCGGCCACCGTGACCTCTAGCTACATTCAAGGTCAAACTTGCGGCCCGGCTGACGGCTCGAAAAGCTGGCGTAGTGAATGAAGCTTTTCGCTTCAAAAAACTCAGCGCCAATCCTTGTGTGTCTCTTTTCGGCCCTGACAAAAGTATGCGCTGGTCTTTTTGAAATGGCATACCAACTCGCCGAAGCATGAGTTCTAACTCCCCTATGCTTTTTTTTTGTGTTCTTGTCTTGACTGCCTTTGTATGCACGTCATAACAAGCCCCTCATTTTTCCTGTCCTAATCTCCTCAACCGCATTAATAGAGGTTTAAAATTATCAATGAACTGAAAATACCCATAGATAATAAGCGCAAGATATCCCCTTATTCCGTGGGCTGTCTTCAGCTGCGCTCACTGGAAATTTGCGTAATTTCGAAGTCACATTTTAGGGTAGAAATCCGGTTTAACTTGTTGTTTACGATATCTGCTCGAGTGCAATAATAAAAAAGTTAAGGTTTTACCTACAAACGAAGGGTATAATGCATAAATACGTCATGATTATTTGAACAAAACATACCCTGTGCGGCAACGAGAAAAAACTATTCAAATCACAGGAAACATAAAATTTTCTCAATATGGTTTATAACGAAAGGCCGTTCGCTATAGCACCATGACAATCCACAAAGCTTCCACGTGGATCTCATTAGGCTTAACTGCGCTCTTATGTGAATGTTCGGAACACTTGATAAACTTAAGACTAAAATTAAAGTCTCGTGTCTCCACACACTTCGCACATTATATAAACTAATCTGCATAACATACGTGTGCCTCAGACGATAACCCCTCTTGCCAGTCACCTTATAGTAGAATAATCAGGTGCTCACACACTTCACGCTGCTGACCGAATCGTGGCCATGTGGTAGAGCATCCGCCTCGCATTCGTGAGGTGCTGGGTTTCATCCCCAGTACCGCCGGGTACCCACCGGTTTTTTAATGGGTACAAGATTTCCCCCGGCCTGGTGCTCGTCTCTTCAAGGGTGAGACGTTTGGGAAAATGGTCCTGGACTAAACAGTTTCCTTGACGGATCAGAGATAAGTTCCGCCGCCAAGCAACCCTAAATCAACCTCATGCGGTAGAAGCCCAACTTCTGCCCCCCCCCCCCTTTTTTTTAACACGAACCACCTTTGCAGGCTGAGTGTTTGAAACTGGGTTTGCCCTCGAAAGGGCGCAGCGGGGTTTGCGGAGCCTCCTCCAAGCACACACCCCTGAAGAAGCCGGGCGCCGGGCCCGGGGTGGTTTGTACCCACTTTTACCGGTGGGTGTCCGGCGGAGGGTTTCGAACCAACCACCTCCCGCAGCCGCAACCGCATTGTGTTCTGCTCACCTAACACCGTGGCTTTCGTCTACCCACAGCTAGATTCCTAATAGCTTCTTAATAAGATATTTATTAACGCGAATTGCCGCAAATCAGGAATGAGCTTCATTTTGAAACCCTGCCACTGAAAACTGAAAACACGGTTACTTCGCTTTAAATATAGTGGCACATCGCTCCGAAATCGTTAAACGACACACAGTGGGAAGTACGCAAGCAATTTCTCTAGTCGTTATAATGCACGTCAGTGCACTACAGAAATAAAGCGATGCCAGCAGTCAGGAAATTCCGCCCTGCAAAGTAAGGTCCTGTATTAGCATAATAAAACGTGACGAAGGAGGGACAGACGACATGAATGCTACTAACAAATGAAGGAGTATTGAGAGCGACGCAATAAAGAGAAAGTGTCTGAACAACCTGAGACGAAAAATTTCACGAGCAGTCACGAATGATAACGACGGCTCCGACTGTGCCAGGGCACCCCACTAGCAAATAAAATTCAACACTTTCATAGCTAAGAAATCACAATGTTCTAGCTCTTTTATGTTGTTTCTTGATAGATATCTAGTACCGCTGTGTTTTTTTTTTCATTTTTAATGCAATTTATCTGCTCGTTGCTAAGAAATCTCCAGTCGTTAGTAGCGTTAACAGCAACTGCGCAAGACACAAGTACAAAAACACTACGGCGAAGTAAATGTGGTTAGGTTTTGTTCCAGTTATAACTAAGTAGTTTCCTTTATTTACAAGGAGCCAGCTAGCCCGAAAAGATCACGTCAGCTGGCCTGCTGTCAGCATGAGGCTAAATCCGTTCCTGTTCTTCACGCAGTTTCTTCTTCGCTCGACAGTGACGGTTGGGACTATGCAAGATGCAGCAGGCGGTTATCATAGCACCCGACCCAGCTCAAGATTGCGCATATGACCAGCAGCACTACATCTTCCCCTGGGCGTCATCTTACCGAGGATCTTTGACATCATCGACAGCTATAAACAGCGCGCCTGGCCTACGACAGTTCAGTTGGAACGTCGGCTGGCCTGCTATTAACATGAGGCTAAATCTGTTCCTGATCGTCATTCAGGTTAGTAACGAAGCTTATACTATAAAATCGATTAATGTTTTCTTTTTCTCCAAATGACACGCCCACACAGCCTTTGCATGCTATGCTTGAGTGTTCGGGTCTCGCTCAATCCCTACTTATGTTATGCGGGAAGGTAGAACCGAACCCTCGTCCCACGACAAAGGAAGTGCTCACTGCATTACTTGACGGACAGAAAAGCATCCGAAGCGCACTCGACGAGATTGAATCCGAGCTTAAAGTTGTTTTTTTTAAACGTCTTTATTTCTGCATAAAATAGGCCTAGCCTTGCGGCAGAAATGAGGGGCTTCATGGGGGTGGAGGTGGGGGAGGGGCAGGAGGGCCGGTCTCCACTTCTTCTTCGAAGTGGGGTGGTCCTAAGGTCTAATCTCGAGCTCATTGCCATACGCCTTGCCATTACTCGAATAGTAGATCGACAGGATCCGGCTCCATGCAATTATCATGTTTACACTGATTCACAAGCAGCGTACACCGCATGCCGCGCGGGGGGAGCAGACTATGCCGTTCTCAGCGCAATTCGAATGGAAGCCCGACGCCTGCGAGAGGAGGGCTACACTATTGTTATTAGATGGATTCCTGCACACGATGGAATCACTGGAAACGAAAAGGCACACCAGGCAGCGCGCGCTGCAGCTCTTTCCGCACCTTTGCCTGGATGCACACTCGTTTCCGCTTCGGGCCCGTGATGACGTTGCACATCCGTCGTCACCTCCTATGGATAGGGCCGAGACATTGCATCGCGCACAATGCTATCGCCGCCGCATCCTCCAGCACGTGGCGAACCCTGAGCAATTATACCGCCGCCCACCTAGAAGGGTAGAGGCGGTACTCCTCCGCCGCGCCCAGACTGGCCAGCTTCTGTCGCCAGCAAAGCTCAACCTCATCAACCCGCACTCATACCCGACCCCTCAATGCCCGGCATGCCCGGCCAGAGGCACGGCCGAACACCTTTTGCGGCGCTGCCCTGCTTTTGACGTGGTGCGGGAGCGAGCACTTCAGTCCCTGGGCGGGCACCGACCTGGCACCTTGCAGGAATGAGTCGATCCACCATTACACATCGGATCATCGGACGCACTCCGGCTCTGGCGGGTTTTTCTTAAAATGGTTAAGGCCGCTACATCAACTATTAGGGAAGTTAAACCAGAAGTGTTTAAGCTGGAAAGAATGCCCAAATTATCATAATAGGCTAGCGGAACAAGAAGACCGATCCAGGCGAAACAGCATTGTGTTTCCTATGTCAGAAGAGGAAGATGAAATGGCAGATGATTTGACGGAAAAGGTGGTCAACGACCTTTTCGGAAACACCCTTGTTGTGACTACTTCATCGGATGAACGCATTCACGGAATAGGCCGCAAGCAGCTCAACAAACAGCGACCCGTGATTATAAAGCTGACTGACCACCGTGAGAAGATGGCCGTATTGAACTGCCGCAATCTTAAAAGGGAAGATGTTCTGGTTTCAGATGATTTTTCAGCCCCAACCAAGCTAAAACGCCAGAAGCTATGGCAGAGCACATCAGAATTCCGAAAAAAAAATGGTGGCAAAGCCAAGTTGGTCTATGCCAAAATTAAAATTGATGGCGAACTGTTCGCAAGGGATGATATGGAAATTAAATGGGTTCCTGTTAGAAAGTCCGCTGACAGCCTGGAGCTATGATCTGAAACTGTTGACAAGAAAGCGCTCTGTTGCCTGAACGTTACTGCCCGTAGGATTGTGAATAAGTCTGAAGACTTTGAAAGCATTACTATGACGTACAAACCGCACATAATGACAATAACGGAGACTTTCCTTCACAGTGAAATCAGGGACGACGAATTAACACCGCTGGGCTATCAAATTCACCGCACAGATAGAAATTCCCAAGGCGGCGGCTCGCGATTATCTTCCGAGAGGCACTTCGCGTGGAAAGGCTGCCTAACATACCTGGTATCGAATGCTTAATCGTAAAAATATTTTTTGAAGACCTCAGTCTTGCTGTGGCAGGGTTTTACCGGCCGCCTAGCTCAGGTAGCTCCTTTTTTGAAAAACTTAACGAGTCCTTGTGGGCTAGCAGAAGTCACTCCTGTCTAATTCTTGGTGGCGACTGTAACGTTCCGTCTATAAACTTGAGCAATAAATTCACCAATCCATTATGCAGCTCTGCTGAACTTTTTGTTCATGTCGTAGTGTTTCATGACTTAACGCAATTAGACACTGAAGCAACACGAATACAAAGTAGAACCATGTCTATTCTACGTCTTTTCCTTGTTAGTAATAGCATACTTCATCGCAGTCCCGAAATACATGTTCTTGAAGGTATATCTGAGCACAGATGGCAAGCTTAGCTATAGATCTGAAATGTAAAAAAACAACAAAATACTGGAATCTATGGTACCGATCTTTACACCAGATGATGTGGGTATAGTAGACATGCTTGATATCTCGCTTTCAAAATTTGTTGTCCTCTCTGAATCAAGAGCGTGTTCTGCTGATGATTTGTGGCTTTTCTTTAAAAACATTGTCTTGAAGTGCACTGAGGACGTTAAAAGTGCACTGAAAACATTGTCTTGAAGTGCCATTCTGAGCACAGTGTGTGCGAGGCACGAACCCATCTATGACAAGACATTGTACGCCAGGAACAAAAGACGAAAAGGATGCGAAAGGAACTTCGTCGTGGCCCATCTGAGGATACTCTGCATAAACTTTCTGACATGCGTATGCAGTTAAAGCTCAGCATTAAAAAGGCTAAGGAGCATTATCGCAGCGTAACCATGAAAAACGCCACTTCTTCCCGGCAAAGTTTTGGCGACATTTCAAACTGAGCAAGAAGGCAATATCAAATCTCTGTATTGATGACACTATTATAACCAAGCAGTCGGAACTGATGATAGTTATCAACCACACTTCATTTTACCTTACGATTGTCCTGCCATTGCTGATATAACAGTAACTGAGAAAGGTGTTCTGGGGGGGGGGGGGGTCGCTGCTTTTGAACACAGGCAGTAAAAAATCCGCTGGAACAGACTGCATACTAAGTGCTTAATAATAATAATAATAATAATAATAATAATAATAATAATAATAATAATAATAATAATAATAATAATAATAATAAATCTTTTATTGCACATAACGTGTACAGGGCAATGAAACGGGCCTGTCACAGCCTCTAGTGGCTTGAGGGACTTGGCCCGGCAAAGTCGGCAGACGGATGTGCAATATAAACATAAAATATGAACATAATATCAACACAATACTAACACGAAATGAATAGTGACCAAGGTGCAAAAGGTTAGGAAAAGTAACATGAACAAGTAATGAAAATAAACTGCAAGGAACCTAAGTTAAGACAACAATAGTTTAACAATTCGTGACAGATCATGAACATTTTTCAGACATATAGAAACCGTGTTATAGTGAGTGAACCATGATTTTTAGCACTTTTTTTGACGTTGCGGAAAACACTTCCTCTGGCAAGTCATTAAAAATTTGGGGAACATAAACACAACGCCTGGCTTCCCCATACCTTGTTGAGGAGCGCGGCACCTTAAAACGAATGGAACTACGCAGGCGTCGGGAAGCTGTATTTCGTGTTTTGAAATTGCTGTCCCAGAAATGTCGTACCACTACAGTCTGTAGAAAGAGTGTTCGAAAGCATGGAAGACCAAGGGCTGTGAAAATATTATCAGACATAGAGAAGGGGGCGTTATAGGCTATGTTTTTTAGTATGTTTCTTAATAAAGTGTCAACTCTGTTTTGCCATCTGGCGGAGCAAAAAGCAAAAACAGTAATGCCATATCGGAGAATGTTGTACACCAGAGCATGCGCAATATTTTTTTATGTGAAAAGGAACAATGGATTTTATATGAAAAAACAACCAGGCCGCGCTCCGAAGCTTATCACAGACATGTGATAGCTGGCTGTGCCAAGACATATCACTGTCGAAGAAGACTGCCAAGTATTTTACTGCATTCATATAGGCGACCGGCACGCATCGACAGGGAAAACAGCCATGAACATGTAGAAAAACCGGCGCATCCATAGCTGTTAGTTTTAACGGGGATCTGAAGCAAACGAGTTTTGTTTTAATCGGGTTAACCTCCAAGCAGTTATTAGTGAACCAAGTCATTGTTTTTTGTATATTATTCTGGAGATTAGTAATGGTCATGTTGTAAGAAAAGTGCTTGGAAAGCAAAACAGTGTCGTCGGCGTATTGAAATATTAGACCTTTGGAAATAACCTGAGATAAGTCATTAACGAACAAATTGAACAGAAGAGGTGATAATATGGAGCCCTGTGGAACGCCGGCCTTCAATGGAAGTTGACTACTAACATTTGTCATCCGGTCTAAAACAACAACTTGTGAACGACCGGAACGGTAATTCTTGAGCACATCGTAAAATGGACCTCTGAAGCCTATAGAGTATAGCTTTTCGAATAAAATACCGTGATGAACTGTTTCAAAAGCTTTAGAAATGTCTAAAAATAAAGCAACACTAAACATATTTTGATCGAAAGCTGAAAAAAGTTCATCGGAGAACTCTTCAAGAGGACCTACAGTACCACGACCGGGAACAAAACCAAACTGGCGGGTTGACAAAATGGGAAATTTTTCAACAAAGGATGACATGGATCTCAGAAGAAATTTCTCGATTATGTGGGAAAGTATAGGCAAGATCGAGATGGGTCGATAGTTTTTCATGTCGTCTTTTTGTCCTCCTTTAAATAGCGGTTTAACTAAAGCAGTTTTACGGTCATCCGGGAAAAATGCAGTGCTCAGAAAACCATTCAGCATGAAAATCAGAACATCAGACAATGCCTCGAAATTTCTTTGGAGCAAATTTGCTGCCAAGCCGTCAATACCAGGAGGTTTATTTCGCTTGAAGCTAAAGATTATATCACGCAGTTCTTGTTTTGTAGTGCTATCTAGAAAAGCGGACGCAGAGTTTGATTCTTTCAACGTGTATTGGTATGTCTGACTGGAAGATGCTTTCTCTGAGGCCAGTGCGAAAAAACGATTAAAACTAACTGCGACTTCGATGCAATCTCCCGGAAAGAAGGAAAGCGGAGACGTACTTGCAGAATTTTTGCCCCGAAGGTGGTTTATTAGTGACCACGTTTTAGTGGCATTCCTTGACGACTGGCGAAATTTTTGAAAAAAGTACTGGCGCTTCGTGGATCTTGGCAGAGCGACCACCCTATTTCTTGCGGCTTTATACTCCAGCCGAAAGGCTTGATTTTTTGGTACCCGTTTACATCGTCTCCAAAGTATGTCTCTGTATGAAATGACACGCATTACGTCAGGGATCAACCAGTTATATTCTCTTCGGCGCTTTATCATTACGACGCGCTTAGAATTGTTCTCAAACTTCCTTATTTGGTCGCAGAAGATACTATAGACCTTCTCCGGTGAATTAGACTCAGTTATTGTTAACCAGTTAAATTGCTAATTAAGCTATCTAAGACTCTATGGTCAGCTATTGTAATATAGGTGAGGTTATTTGGAACAGCGTTTCGTGAAGAATTTGATAAAGGAAAAGATGAAGACTAACGACAAGCAACCAGATAGTGATCCGCGAAGCGCTGTAATATAACACAGGAGGTAAACGAGTAGTTAGGAGCGCGTAAGATAATGTGGTCTATACATGAACTAGTTAGATGATCGTTAACCATTTCTTCACGAGTAGGAACTGTGGTCGTATTTATTAAACCACATGAGGACAGGACAGACAAGTAATCGGAAACGGTGCCCATTGTAGGGCACAATGTATTTATGTTTAAGTCGCCCACTAAACATATTTCTTCCACGGAATTCCAGAGGTGCAATGTTTCTTCGAGTTCTAGCAGAAATCGGGTGATACTACCGCTAATAATAATAATAATAATAATAATAATAATAATAATAATAATAATAATAATAATAATAATAATAATAATAATAATAAAAAGCTTCTTTATTTCCATCAGTGATGGAGGAGACTGCGGGTAACAGTCGTTTTAGAGGCAAGCTACTTGACTAGAGCCCACAGCCTCCTTTACAAGGCAAGCAACGTGAACAGGGAATAGACATGCATAGCAATTGACTTCATATGGAATATGCACAAAAATAAAGGCAAAAAACGCAAATTACATAAAAAGCTCAATTATTTAAGATAGAATGAGTGACAAAAACTTCACGTAATGCTCGTACTAGTGATGTATAAAAATCAAGATCTGATTTTTGAAAAGTATTTAAATGTGTTGGTATTGCCTATGATATTTTTGTGTAGAATAAATGGTTCGGCAAAGACCACCTTCCACTGTTCCCTGAATCTTGTAGCTCAAGACTGTGTGTTCGTGGTAAGATTAGATAATTCATAAAGAAACTTTATATTTTCTTTTACCTCCGGCTTGAAAGCTTGACCTGACTTGTAATTATAAAGGTTAAATAAACATGGGTATCGTTAGATACGCCAAATATTTAACTATTTTATTTAAGGAATCCCAGGGCAAGCAGATTGGATTGGAAAACATTTAATTCGTCAGAAAAGGCAGAATGCAGACAATCCGTGCTAGGTGGCTAACAGTCCACGGCTGACAGCGACCTGGGTAGCCCATTCAATGACCCGGGTTTGAACTCCCAAGTCTGAGCTGACCAACACGGCCTCCCACTGCTCGAGAGTAGGAACCTGTATTAGAGATTTCGGGGGCGGCTCCTCTTTACATTTCCACAATAGGTGATCATAAGTGGCTAAATCACCACATAATGTACATGCAGGGTCGTATTCACCGGAGTAGAATTTTGACAACAGGTAAGGCTTCATGAAGGATCGCGTCTGGAGTCGCCTCCAAGTGGTCTCCTGCTCCTTATTAAAGGCTTTGTCTGGAGGAGGGAATATCCTCATTTCAAGTTTAAAATGATTAGTAACATCGTGAAAAGATGACAGGCCGTCCTTCGAAAAACTCTCAGCAACGGCAGCGTCCCCTGCTCGGCTGACGAATCCTCGAGCTGTTATGTGTGCCGCTTCGTTACCAGGGTTCCCCGAGTGAGCCGGGACCCATATCAATTCAATAATTCTGTCTAAGTCTTTGGTTTGACCCAATATGCTCATTGCTGCCTGAGAAATTCTGCCCCTCGCATAATTGCTTATGGCAAATTTAGAGTCGCTGAGTATGGTAGTAGCTTCTGTGTTAATGATAGCAAGGGCGATTGTCGCCTCTTCTGCCGTTTCCGAGGATTTCGTTATGGTAGTGCCGGAGACTATCAGTCTACCTTGCGTATCCACCGCCGTTAGTGCGAACGCTTGTTTCTGGGGATATTCTGCGGCATCTACATATACTGCATGTTCATCTTGGTTGTATATGTTGTGTAGAGCTTTTGCCCTAACCCTTCTTCTCCACTCGTGGTGAGCAGGATGCATATTCTTAGCTAGTGGCTTAACTCTTATTACCTTAGCGATGCGTTTAGGTATCTGTGTTTTGGTATCTTGGGGTGGCAACTGTATGCCTAGTCCTAAACGATCAAGTATGGTTCTTCCTGCTTTGGTGCGGGAAAGCCGGCCTCTCTGCATTGTTAAGTGTGCCTCTGTAAGCTCGTCTAAGGGGTTGTGTACTCCCAAGCCCAGAAACCTTTCGGTGGAGGTACAGTTCGGAAGCCCTAATGCTACCTTGTATGCTGTTCTAATCATAGACTCTACTTTGGCTTTTTCACTACTGTCTAATTTTAAGTTGGGAGTGCGTAGAGAAGCCTGCTATATTACATATGCTTGTACTATTTTGCCAAGTTCTGTCTCCTTCACTCCCTTCCTTTTGCTTGCAATTCGTCTAATTAGTCTTACCGTCATAATGACGGTTGTCTGGAGTTTTTCTAGTGTTACCTTGTTCTTCCGGTTCGAGTGAAGGATGAGTCCCAGGATTCTTATAGTTTGAACTTCCTTTACAGGGAGCCCTTCCACCCAGATTTTCAGTGAAGGCGGAGGTTTGTAATTTTTTGCTCGAGGGCCCCTTGGTTTGTATCTGATTAGAAATAATTCGGACTTGGAGGGCGAGCAGGTTAGCCCTGCTTTACCCGCCAGGTCTTGTATTATGTCTACAGCTTGTTGCAGGGTATCCTCTATCTGACCATCGCTGCCAGTTGTGGTCCATAAAGTGATATCATCTGCGTAGAATGTGTGTTGCAGCCCCGGGATGGCTGCTAATTTAGAAGGAATTTTAATTAGTGAGAGATTAAAAAGGAAGGGGGACAGGACTGAGCCCTGTGGCGTTCCTTTACCTCCAAGTGAGATAGAGTCTGATTTAATCTTTCCCACTGCTATCTCTGCCGTTCTGTTACTGAGAAATGACTTGATGTACTGGAAAGTTCTTTCCCCTGGGTTGATGTCCGAGAGATTCCTTAAGATAGCATCGCGTGTGACATTATCAAACGCCTTGTTCAAATCCAAGCCTAATATGGCTTTAGTTCCTCTGCTGCGTTCCATGTCTATTATGTCTGCCTTGAGTTGCAGCATAACATCTTGGGTAGAAAGATTAGCCCTGAAGCCTAGCATGGAGTTAGGGAGTAAGTTACTGTCCTCAGCGTATTCTTGTAGCCGATTGAGAATTATATGTTCCATTAACTTTCCTAAGCAGGATGTTAAAGAGATTGGGCGGAGATTCTCTATACACAATTTCTTGCCTGGCTTTGGAATGAATGTAATCTTTGCATGTTTCCATTCTTGTGGAATGTTTCCGTCTCAGGGCGAGCAGAACTTCCAAGGGATTGGAACAACGGCAAGATTGTCCCTTTCGCCAAAAATGAAAACCCGTCAAATATTTCGTTATACAGAACTGTTTCTATTTTATGCACACGCGTGAATACACTTGAACATATCTTCAAACATATGTCAGAGTTTCTAGAAAATAACCTAACTGATTTCAGACAGCATGGGTTTCGTAAGGACCTGTCAACGGTAACACAGTTGCACGGAGCTACTCATGATTTTTCTGCATCATTAGATAAGCAGAGCCAGGTATACATTATATTTTTAGATTTCGAAAAAGCGTCTGGTAGCTTGTCCCATCGGAAACTACCTTTAAAATGAATTTAATATTCATTAACACTCCATCGACGGCATTAATTAGATCCCAGCTTCCGTTTTATCAGGCACACCGAACGGATCCGTCCTCGGACCACATCTCTTTTTAGTATTTATTAATGACATTGTCCAAGATACACCAGTGAAAACTAAATTGTTTGCTTGTGATTGTATTTTGTACCACGAAGTTAGCAGACCAAATTACCAGGCTCTTCTAAATCTATCACTATCTAAAATAGAACGTTGGTGTTCTGCGTGGCAGACGAAGGTAAATGAAAAACAAATTGTGTCTTGACAATTATAAGGAAACGAACTCCATTATCTTTTCAGTATTGCATAAATGGACGCTGCCTTTCTTCGGTAAAAAAGTTATAAATACTTAGGTGTCATGATCACATCTGATCTCAAGTGGAGCGCACATATGCCATGAGGAAGCTTGGCTATTTGAAACGGCGCCTCCGGGAGTCGACGGTAGAAATAAAATTACCGGCTTATAAAACATTCATAAGACCGATTATTGAATACGCCTCAGTCATTTGGGACCCATTTATTGAACTTAATATTAACAAACTTGAAAGTGTCCAAAGGAAATTAGTAAGATTCGTCTTTAGTTCATATTGTTCGCGGACTTCTCCGACCCAGCTCTTAGGACAAGCTAATTTAGACTCATTGAAGATAAGGCGTCATCGTGATAGGTTGAAATATATGTATTTAATATATCATGGCAATCCACCTATCAAAAAGAATTTGTACGTTGCAGAGGTAACTGGGCGTCCCACATGAGGAGATCATTCCAAAAAAGTAAAAGAATTCATTTGCAGAACTGACTGCTTTAGTAATCCATTTTTTTCCAAGAACTATCCGTGAATGTAACCAGCTCAGTGCGTACATTGTCAAAAAAAAACAACAACTGTCCAGTCATTCTTGAGTTTGCTTTAACCCGAGTAGCATTCGTCCGCGGCTTGCGGCAACGCCCACCTTTATTTTGCCTATGTAACATGTTCATATGTCCTGTTTCTCCTGTAAATTGCCTCGGGCGTGATGCCTTGAATGATTTTTTTATTATTGTGTTGTGCACATACACATTTCAGTGATCCGTCTTCTTGCTTAGATTTTTTTCCTTAGCCCTCTGTGAGTACTTGAGTACACACACTTTTTATCTGTAATACAAGTGTCTATGCAAGCGATAATAAAATATCGTTCCTTAGCTGCTTTTTCCTTAGTGGAAAGTGCGACGCACATTTTGTTTTACCCCATGTGCTTCTTGTTATGTGTTTTTTTTATTTTCTTCGCTCTACCACCCACTCCTGCCCAAAGCAGGAAGGCTGGCAGTATTGATGAAATAAATAAACAAACAAATAAATAATGTTCTCGGTAAGTAGTGCTCGTATCGTCAGTGTCTCTTTCGTCTCGTTTTGCTGCGTCAGTATTCTAGGTAATGAACCGAGTAGCCCAACTTCATCGATTGGCCATCTTAGTAAGCTATACGGGATTTCCGTCGATAAAGCCCCTCGCTTTTTCACGACGCCCAGAGAGAATTCGCGTCATTTCATCAAACGAAAACACCGTGAAACACTCCATACGTTCTGCAAGTAGGGCTTCAAGGACAGCAGCACCGGCACAGGCGTCGGTTCCAAATGATGATTATTCTGTGTCAAAATAGCATCAGTCCTCACTTTTTCGACGAAGAAATTTATTGTCCGAATAAGGCACCCTCGAACAGTTCCCAGCAATCCGTTCCTGTAAGTACCTCGTAGGCGAACACAGAATGCCGCATAAGGCGACGAGCCGCTCAACTTGAGTGATGAATGTTTTGAGCACCTTCATACGTTGCTGTTGTAGTGCTATTTCTAGTTGTGGCCGATTGTAGTGCAGCTGTATGTCAACAGGCACTTCCGCAATTTCGATCTGCACTTGGCACCGGGCCACTATAACAGCGAATGCAAATTTAATTATTTATTTTACCCTCAGGGCAAAACATAACACAGGGGAGTGGGTAACACGCAATAACACTGACAATACAAAACAAGAGCAGAGAACAATAAATTACCAAAACATAGATAAGAGTTAGAATAAGTGATCAACAAAATATATTATACAATATAACTGTAACTGCAGACCGAAACAATACAGGGTCAGAAACTGAGCCAATCGAAGAAGGAAGGTGGTTCCAGTGATATGACGTGAGAGGAACAAAATAATCCAACAAGGTTTTAGTTTTGCATGCAGAAATGCCTACCTTATGTATGTGATGTGTATAGCGTGAAATATATGAAGGCGGAAGAAGTAACTCGCAGCGAATGGACTCATGATGAAACATTTTGTGAAAAAGAGACAGGCGGGCACTTTTGCGTCGGGATGGAAGTGAAGTTAGGACCAGGGCAGCCTTCGTAGCAGTTACGCTTGATGCACGTAATATGAATTCCAAGATACTTATATGTTGTACTTCGGTAAATGTTAACTCAACATAAAACAATCATGTGAGTGGTTCAAGTAGCCCAGCGGTAAGAGTATATACGGGCAAATCACTACTAAGACAAGAAATGCGCATACGTTTGCACTTGCAGCATTAAACGTCATATTCCGAGTTTTACACCATGATGAGAAAGCGTCAAGGTCAGACAGAATCATGTGCTTTGCATTATTATTTGTTATTTCCTGAAAAAGAACGCAGCCATAAGCAAACAGATAAACAGAAGAAGATTGATTACAGGGTAAATCATTGATAAATATAAGAAAAAGCAGGGGCCCCAAGAAGGTGCCTTCGTGAAAATCGGAAAGAAAAGTGTGAACGATGGAATGAACGTTGTTGACTACAACAAATTGCTGACGATGAGTAAGGAAAACTTCGAGCCATTTAGAATGTCTCTAATCCTACCATGCGCAGTTTTAGTAACAAAAGATGATGGGAAACCTTATCAAATGCCTTTGCGAAATCTAGGAAGATACAGTCGGCGACCGAGCGAGGGGCTAAAATTGCGTGACGTTTGTGTGTGAATAAGAGTGAATAACAGGACTTCCTAAAACCATTCTGAGAGGGATGAAAAAACGAGTTTCATTCAAGGAAAAAGACAATATGGGAAAAGCGTTATGTGCTCCAAGATTGACATGGGATGCTGGTGATCTGGACCGGTAGTTAAAAGGCGAGTGTTTATTATCATGAACATACACATGAACATGAACATGATTTAGTGTGACTAGCAGATTTTTGTATCAGAACGTTCACACAAAATTTTTGAAAATATTAGTCTCTTAACTGGGCACGCAGGTTATTTAGGAGCACAGTTCTGGGTTTGTTGTTAGTACGAGGCCTAATGTACTTGCTGTAACTTTAGTCATTCTTGTAGATTCAGCAACGATTTGGGGAAGATTAAACAGCAAGGATAAGTTAGTGAATTCTTTACATAGTGTCAAAGATGAGGCAGGTTGCACCAAGGACCAATCGATGCCCGGAAAGTTGAAGTCGCCAAATATGAAGATAGAGGACGAAGGGCCACGCATTACCACGACATTAATGGTATCATGAAACTTCGCAAACAATGTAGGAGATGCATTAGGCGGTCGACAGCATGCGGCTAGGATTATTCTGCGGTAGCCTAGTTGAAGAGGGACCCATATCAATCCGATGCTTGATATTATGTGAAGAGAATATGACAATTTTTTTTACTGTCAGCTCTTAGTACGTCACCACCTTGCCGATCTTACCTGTCACGTCGATAGAAGTGGAAGTGATTAGATGAATCGAATATTTCAGTCATGAATGTACTCATGCAGCCAAGTTTCAGTTAGGACGTTGATGCCCGCGCAACACGCACTTATGGCAGAGGAGCTTTCTGTACGTCTTTTGATGACACTTAGGATGTTAGTAAATAAAACCGATGTTTGGGCTACGCTTAGACGACGGCCACTACCCCTCGGTAGCCGTTAGTCAGATTTACCAGGACAAGATGTAGCGAGAAGAGACGAAGGCGATGCGTTCTGAGGTAATCTAAAATGTTTTATCGTTGACAGGGTCATACAAGAAGGATGGGTCGTTCGCGACAAACCTAAAATGTTTTATCGTTGACAGGGTCATACAAGAAGGATGGGTCGTTCGCGACAAACCTGTTGTATTTTAGCTTAAAAGAGGGGGAGCCGCGTAGTGATTCGGCAAAGCCATTCAATTTTTTGCGCGTTCGGAGTGCGGTAAACGAGTAATCTTGTGTCACTTAAATGTCTTTCCTTTGATGTATTTTTTTTTACATTTCAGGATGTTTTCTTTGGTTTTGAAGTAGCTGAATTTCACAATCACCAGATTGCATCCAGAATTAGAATACCGCCCTAATCGATGAGCTTTATCAATGTCATTAGGCGACAGTTCGGGGTGAACACCTTTGGAAGGGAAGTTTTTTTTTTTTCCGGCTGATCCCATGTTTCATGTTCACGGTCATCGGCTATACTATGAAAAGTAAACCATTTCTACAACTCTGGTCTTCTAATTCATGAATTCTTGCCTGCCGCAGCTGATTTTCTTTGCGAAGATCAAGAGCAGTGCTTTCAAAATCTTGCTTTACTTCGTATATTGCTTCAAGTGAGTGTTCAACTGTCATAAGTATAGAATTCATATTGGCGACGGCTGAATCAATACTCTGCTGTCCACTCCAAAGTCCTCCGATGTTTTTTTTTTTTTACATCTTGGATACTGACTGAAAGCGCGACTGACTCTGACTGCCTGCAATTCCTTCAAGATACGAGGTATTTCCATGTTTTGTTCCGATTGTGTTAATATGATATTAGCTGCATGATTACTCTCCTCGCACGTGGTGTCTGCTCGGATCGCCGGTGATGATTATGCTACGCGTGTGAAAAGGGCCTGGATTTACTTCCACATCTCCCAACAATAGCAAAAGAAGACAACTGTCGAAGCATTCAGTCAACACGCTCAAAAACACCCGTGGGCAAGGGAGTAGAAACAAGCATCCAGAAATGCACTCTGGCAAAACAACAAAGACACATTTGTTCTTTATTCAGCTCCTGCCAAGAGCACATAAAACTGCTGCCAGAAGAGTGGCAATCCATTCAAGGCAGTGGTATTCTGTAGTCAACTTCCCGCCCTGACCACCGCACCATAACACATAGCCTAGCAAGAGAGACGATTGAGGGGCGACGCCACTTGCCGTAGTGAATCGCGAGGCACGAGCATTCCGACGGAGCCCCACGCGGTGCGCGCCTGCCTAACTGGGAGAACGTGGATGAGCATAAAAACATCAGTCTTCCCGTTGACTTAGCTACCCGAACAGGAAGTGCGGCACGGTGAAGATAGCCTACAGTTGCACTGCAGCGTGCGCTAAATTGAGTGACGTGGGCTTATGACGCATTAATACTCCAAAGCACCTCCCAACTTCGCGCCGTTCATCATTCTGTGCATGTTGATGTTGCAGTGGTGTTTTCAAGGGGTGCATCTCTCGCGGTAGGTATCATCAAGCTCCCAGCATTTTGACGCATCCATTACTTCGCAGGGCGAACCAATGAACAGTACCGTTCGATACACCATCTGCTAAAACCATGCCGTTCTTTAATTTGCGCCAACCTGCAAACACAGCGCCCTGAGCGGTGCGGTAAAAGGTCTATTTCCTGTGTTCCCTACAGCAGTGCATTGGGCATACATTATACCGTGCAGTTAATTCCCGAAAGTTCGAAGTTTAGGTCGCATATGCCCTTGTAAGCATAGTGTTCACATAAGCAAAATATACCACTAATGATTAGGCATGAAAACGCAACGCGCTGGTTGAGCGCGAACGTGCTTGGTACAGAACTCAGCATTCACTGAAATGGTTTTATTTTCAGAGATCTTTTCTTACTAATTCTTACAGAAAGTGACTTTATGTTCATGCAATATTCGTTTATCGTAGTGATACTCTCCCGTCCCTCGAGGCAATGGCACTAGTTGCACATGCAAAGCAACAAAGGTTCGTTAATGGTATGCAAAAAATCATAAGGGCCAGCAGAGGCCTGAACAACATAGTTACTGGGATGCTACCAGGGCGGAAAATATGTCATTAAAACGCTATGCATGATAATGTGGCATGAAAATGGGCCTTCAAAAAAAGAAGAGCACGTCAACCGTGTTGTGAGCCATGGATTAACAGTTATATGTAATGAGCACATAAATATAAGAAAATTTAACAAGGCCTTCTGGCGGCCACTAAAGACGCAGTACATGTCGCAACTGCAATAAAGTCATTTGCACATATCTCTGCAACAGAGAGTCGTTGTCCTTGGCATCTACCTGCTTTAGGCTTAGCCCGAGCGAAACCATTCATCACATTCAAATGACAGTCACGGCACAGGAGCGGAATGTCTCGAGCGAATGCCGGGCCATGCTCGAGCATGGCTTGCCGGGCGCCGTCATGAGTGTTCAGGGTCCAAACAGTCGGAGCGCTTTATTGATCCTAATCGCGCCGCCGGCCGGGGAGAGAGGCGAAGCGCAAGCTCTCGGCGACGAAAGGTTGCACTCCGCCTGTTCAGTCCCGCAGGCACTTACTCTCGGCCACGTCCAGCGTGGACCGGTAGGTGCAGTCGAATCGGATGGCACGGCTACGGCTACGCGTCATGAAGCAAGAGGCGCCCTTACATGAGCAGAAGATGGCCTGCAGCGTCTCCTTGAAGGCCTGGCGGAACTCGCGGTTGAAGTACGCGTAGATGACGGGGTTGAGCGACGAGTTGAGGTATCCGATCCAGAACAGCAGGTCTACCACAAGATCGGGACAGGGGCAGGCGTCTCCGCACATGGTCACCGACACGTACCACAGGAAGAAGGGCAGCCAGCAGAGGATGAACGCGCCCATGATGATGCCCAGCGTCTTGGCCGCCTTGTGCTCGCGCTTCATCTTGTTGATGGTGCGCTTGGTTGGCGTCGACTGGCCGCTCTCCGGGTCATCGCCGTGCGAGTTGCGGTGCGGCGGTGCGTGCACGTTGGGCAGGTCTGTGGAGTTGCGGCACAGCATGCCGGCGGGGCCCATCTGCGACTTGCACAGCATCTTCTCCTGCCGAGTGGCCTCGACATAGATGCGCCAGTAGGTGAACAGCATGATGCAGCACGGGATCCAGAAGGACACACTGCTCGAGACAATAGCGTACGGCTTGTTTACAACGAAGATGCACTCGTCTGGGTGGTCCAGCTTGTAGCCCAGGTGCTCGTCCGTCGTGTACCAGCCCATAAAGATGGGGATGAAGGAAATGAGGCCCGAGCTGATCCAGGCGCACGCCAGCATGATGGCCACAGTGCGGCCGGTTATTTTGGTCGGGTACTCTAGCGGCTTGATGATCGCGTAGTAGCGGTCCACGCTGATACAGCACAGGTGCATAATGGAGGCCGTGCTGAACAGCACGTCACACGAGTTCCAAAAGTCGCACACAGTCTGGTTGAAAAGCCAGCGGCCCGAGATGGTGACGGACGCGTTGAAGGTCATCGCGAACAGCGCCACCAGCGTATCCGCCAGCGCCAGCGACACGATGAAATAGTTCGTGGTGATGCGCAGCTTGTGGTGCCGAATAACCGAGGTGACCACGAGCAGGTTCCCGAACACTGCCGACGAAATGATGGTGACCAGCGCGAGCGTCTTGAGCACCAATTTGAGCACACCCTCCCAGGATTCGTCATCGCCGGCTTCCTCGTCCGTCAGATTGCCCAGGCTCGCGTTGGGCGCCGCCACGGTCATGCTGCCGCCCTGCTTCCCCGAGCCTCTGGCAGCAGCGGCGGCCCCGCCGCCACCACCGCTCCCCGAGGCTCACGCGGCGCCATCTCGCGCCATCGCTGCGAAGCCACCATCGATCCTCTTCTCCTCTTCCGCGCTTTCCAAGCCCGGCGCGCCGTAATAGGACGCCACCCCCGCCCCGCCGCCGCCGCTGGCGGCCTCATTAGTAGTGCCCCTCTTCTTGAGCTGCCGCCGCAGCTCGCTCCATCCGTACGTGGTGACGCGCCTTCCTTCGCCAGCTGTTTCTTTGCCACACTCAGATAGGCGCTGCGCTGAGGCAGTGCCATTTGATGCAGCGCTGGAGTATTTTTCTAGCCGGTCGCTGAGTGGCCACTGGGCACGTGGGTTCGAAGCCGCGTTGCAACAGAGCCCAGGTGCCGGTGACCACAGAAAGAAGTCGCGGAGGTAGAAATCAGCGTGGTGCTCCTACTATGGCGCACGACGTTGCTTTGTAGGGTTAAAATCCGTTAGTCAGTTAATGAAACAACATTTTCTTGTAATTTCACATTTGCACAATGAACATGACGAGGAGAGAGGGCCGCTTAGTGCGCCGAGAGAGCCCATCAATCACAGGTACAAAACATTTTTTTAACCACGGAAGAAAGCGCGGACTAACCGGAGAATAAGCAGATAGGAGGGCGCGCCTTCGCATGTCTATTTGCAATCTACATTGTATCATGAACAAGTCCCCCGACTGTGATAACCGAGTACACTAAATATGTAAGACACCACTTTAGCTATCTGCTAGCAATTATTACGCCCCAAGTATGAGAGCGAAGCAAACTTTTTCCTGCTCAGTTTTACCCTAAATGAGTTGATCGCACGATCCGTATGCAGAAGTGAATGTATATTTTTATCTTGAATGCGAAGCAATGGTTCCCTTTCATATTGTTACAAATCCGCGATCCTCAAAACAACTTCCTGGCAAGCAGTCACAGGCTTGGTTCCCCAGCCGAAGACGAAAGCGACTCCCGGCTACTTACAGCAAAAGCAGCGACAGCCGAAGCGCTGCCCGTTTCGCTCCACACCTACTGTTCAAAGTCCCACTGTCAGAAGACACTGTTTCGTATTATCTGAAATTTATTACGCCACAACATATGTATTAGCCTTTTTAGAAATGACGTCTATCGCTATTTTAGACAGTCAAGCATTTAAAATTCCTTTCTAAGCATCAAGCCCAATGCAGTGCGACTGTTCGTGGCTGGTTTTGTGTCATGTTATACGTTGCATTCAAACGCGTTACCGCTGTGGCAGCGGCTTCTACGCGGTTGGCTGCTGAGCACAAGAGGGGATAAAATCGCAGCATAAGCGGCCACGTTTCGTTTCGGGCGAAAGGCAAAAGGCGTCTTTGTGCAAGTTAAAGAGCCCAAAGTGGTCGAAATTATTCCGGAGGCTTGCACGCCTGTGCTTCTTTGTCTTTTCCTCATTTGTCGTTAACCACATTCCGAGTGGTTGCCTTGGTGAAGAGTGGTTCCCGCGGCAACAGCGCTCCGTTCTCGCCATAATTTTGTTCTTCCATGGTAACCATCCTCCGGCTGGGGTTTCTTCCGATCTCTAGATACCCTCCTCCTGCCACTGTAACCAACTTTCTAATGGTTCCGTAGTAACCCGCCACCGGTTACGCATATTTCCGCTTTCTTTATACCCTCCTCCTTCCACGGTAACCCCCTACCGAGTGGTTCCCAGGGCAATGCGCCCAACGGTTACGCCGACTACTACTAGTACGTCTACTACTACTACTACTACTACTACCATTGCTACACCGACGCGAAACTCAGGAACGGGCACTCAGCACCTGTCACTGTAGAAAGAATTCACAGGACAGTTACCACTGTGTAACGCCAGATTCGGCGGCAGTTGAGATATTTTTATTTCACGAAATAGTGAGGCAAAGAATTTGAAAGCGACATGCATATATGTGTAGGTATTGAGCGTTCTTTTAGGGCGCATGTTTTAAGCGCCCCTACGTGGGTTTGGTGGTGTTGCTGTCGTCCTGCGGCGTAACCATACGAACGAGGGGCATAGCGGAGAATGCAAGAGCGAACGCGAGGAGAGCGCGAAAAGGAAAACGGAGGAGGAAGGTGCGGCCGTAGCGTGAGAACAGATTCCGCAGCAGTGACCTGCGGTTTCATAGAATCACTGGAAAATTTTTCGCAGTACCGTAAAAACCCTCTCTCCGCCATCGTATCTGGAACGTATATTTGCATGTTTCACGCACGGTTTCGCTGCCGCGCGGCCACTGTCTCGGCACCGGTTGCTAAACTCATGTGGAATCAAGTCGCCCAAGAGCACGTTCTGTTCTAGCATACCATTGCTGAGAAGTCATCTTGACTGGCGTAAACTGTGAACCGGCCTTGAGGGCAACAGTTTTCGGCAGCAACCACTTGACCGTACAGGCATTTTTAAGAAATGAAAAAAAAAACGTTTCTTGCATGATTCTATGCGTGCAGTGCTTGCAATGGGTAGACGCCGGATTTGTTCGGAGTCTGTAGAACTTTACGGCGACGTGGCGCTACATCGGCAGCCGATAGCAGCATTTATGGCACGGAGGAAGTACTAGCTTCAGCTTCTCTTTAAAGCCGGAGCTACCTCGCTTGTGGCTATCGGTGCCGAAGAAATATTTCCGGCAGGACTTGTTAAAGATTTACATCAGTCGGGAACTGAGAATCGTAGCCTATCTGTGGTGCGCCACAAGAAATCAGCGGGGTTGAAATGCGCAGTGGAGTCCATCATTGTTACTTTTTATACTGGTTTCATGTTACGCCCAGACCACGATTCTTTGTGTTTTGCTTGTATAAGCAGCCGGATGCTATGGCTTGGGAACTGAAATCGGGTGAAAAATGGGGCCACTGACTGTGAACTCGCCGTACACGCAGTACATGCGTGAACCAGCACTTCGTCTTGAAATTCGGGCCTTCGCGACTACCATGAATAGCATAAGAGTCGGAAATTTTCTCTGTATCCGTGTTTGCCCTGGGCGCACGTGTCCCCGCCGGCTTCCTTGCCGAGATTAGAGCCGCCTCGGTACGTGTCGGATTTGCCGCTGCACGCCGTTAATAGCCGAATGTTTTGCATGCCGCACCTGCGTTGGGTGGTTTCTATCGCATCTGCGATGCGTGCATACCTAAGGCTTGTATTGTGACAGAAGATGCAGTGCATATCCTTGAGCCACAGCACACAACAGCGCCTGCATTGAGAGCTTCTTCGCCGAAGCAGCCCACGCGCACGAACATTCTAATGCAGCCTCAGGCAGCTCAACAGAGCACAAGGCCAGCGCGGCCGCCTGATCATCTCTTGGGCACCCATATTGGCTACTCAGTGGCGCCACCTATAGGCCGTGAAACTTCAGAATAACGGCCGCTGCTTGATGCTCCCTGCATGACAATCACGTCTGTGGTGCCCTGTGTATCTGCCTCTGTAAGGTCAGTATTGTAAATTACAAAATCAACTTCTGCTTAGCAGAGGCAGATTCCCCTACAAAAATTTCTTTAGACATTCCATAGATGGTCTATAGACTTTCTATAGAAAAAGCATGCATAGTATTTAATAGACAATCTATAGATTTATGGCCATACACATTTAGTAGACTTTTGTCTATAGAAACCGGTTTATACAGCGTCTATAGACGATCTATAGACTTATGACCATACACTTCCTATAGATTTCTGTCCATAGATAAATGTCTACTCATAATAGACACAAGTCTATAGACAGTGTATAGACGATCTAGAGACTTATGGCCATACACTTCCTGTAGATTGCTGTCTATACATAGTCGACAGGCTAGCTAAACTCTACATGTCCAGTAGGCATAGGCCTATACAGTGCATATAGACACTCCATGGGTATGTGGCCTGGAAATGCTATACACCTTTGTCTATAGACAGTCTATAGACAGTCTATAGATCTCTGTCTACTAAACCTTTAGTTGACCATTGTCTATAGACACAGTCTACAAGCATTGAAAAAGGCCGCCACACGCTTTTCACAAATGACATGACGATTAATATACTTACAAATTTAGTTTATTTCCAAACTATCTAGGCTGGGAATATGCAATATATGCACCACATTAAAATAAACGTTGAAAGTAACGGTCCGCCTTGTTTCTTCAAAGCATTCTTGCGACCTGTTGTCTGCAGTCAATCATCCGGTCGTGTAGACCTGCGCAGCGCAAGAGAAAAAATATGAGGAACTGAAAAAAAATTCCCGCTCCATCTCTACACATGTGCTTTATAACGCAAGGCATATTATCCTGGCTATCCCATTCTAGAAAACTAATCTTGTTTTTTTGGTTTGGTTTTACGGGGTTCAAAAACCCAAGGTGACTCAGGTGTTTACCGTGCATTGACATCGCATAGTATACCAGGCCTCTAGTATTTTTCCTCTATCAAAATGCGACCGGCTAGGCCGGGATTGAACCTGCATCTTTCAGGTCACCAGAAGAACACGATAACCACTGAGCCGTCGCGCCGGCTTCATCATTTCAGTAAAAGCGCATGAAAAATTCTAAGTGGTTTTGATAAAACATTGTAACTAAGACCCATAATCCCCGGAGCACTCTACCTCTACACTGAACACCTACTGCCAATAGTGATCTCTGTATTTCATTCCCTTTACATTAATTGGAACATAACACTTCGAATAACTGTGCCACATATCAGCATTGACTCGCTACGAGCTGTTGAGAATACCATTTCATAAAACGTACACTCAATTATCCTTACACAGGGATCCCAAAAGAAGAATATTGCAGCATGTATTCTTATACCCGCTATTGAACAAGCGCTTCAAAATACCCTGCATGAAGACTGGTACGTACGCCAATACTCATACGGGCACAAGCCATGCAAAACCTACCAGGCAGACTGCAAAGCAGTTCAGCGCAGTTTTGCGCCCACAACTTGAAACACAGACGAAACAGCATACTCATACATCAGCGCGTGCTCTTAGAATCAAGCGGGTTGCAGCGCTTCCAGGCCGCGCTCATTACCCATAAAAACTCGAACAGCCTCATAGTGGCTGCAGCTGCGTCGTTTGAAAAGCAAACGTTAGCGTGAGACAACATACGCATTATTGTAGCGACGAAATACCGTCTCAAATTCACTTGCTTTTTCCTTCAAGTGCAGCCCGAATAGAGCAGTGAAGAGGTGGTTCTTGCATGTAGGCGCCCTAACCTAAAGCCGCTAGAAAAATCAACGAAAGCAACAAACACGCTCAAATTAGGAACTATCTCATTGAAACAATTAACGTCTTCAACAAAAGGCGCAGTCGTAATAACACAGCGCGAGCTGAATAGCATTCGTGGCGCAGTTAGCGCCAAGTACATTGTCTTTTTCGTAATGTAGCATTATGAGATCAGAAACGCATACTCTGCCTCTCGTACAAATGCTAATGGAAAAATTTGTGCACGCGTGAGCGGGGTTCATGAATGAGCCTTTAGGAACGAAAAGCAAGCCATCTCTTGTCGAGGCGACCTTTACTCAGCTTTCGCCGCCGTGATAGCTCAGTGGTTATGTCGCTCGGCTGCAGACCCGAAAGAGGTGGGTTCGATAGCAGCTGCGGCGGTCGAATTTCTATGGAGGCGAAATTCTAGAGGCCTGTGTACTGTACGATGTCGGTGCATGTTAAATAACCCCAAGTGGTCGAAATTTCCGGAGCCCTTCACTAAGGCGTCCCTCATAGCCTGACTCGCTTTGGGACGTTATACCCCTATAAACTATAAGCCTTTACTCAGCTTTCGAAATTAAGTGCCCTTAAGCCAGGGGCGGCGGTCAACGGTTCGGATAACAGAGATGGACGAATCCATAAGTGTGCAACGAAAGGGGTACGGGATGCAGCACGTACGTTCTTCGCGGTGTTTGTACACGCTCACCATTCGGGCCGGCAACGACTTTTATTCAACCATCACTTTAATAGCACTCCTCCAGCGCCGCTTGACTACAACTTTGACAAGCGTCCCGTGTTAAAGTCTATAGCGTTAAAAATCATATTTGGTGAAACGTACGTCGCTGTCTACGACGCGCAACGAGCGAGCGTCTACAGCAAACAAGAAAGGCACACCTGTCAATGAACAGCACTCCATGGTCGGGACAGGCGATAACATAAACATTAAAAAATAAATGTAATACATCTCAGAAAATGAGTGTGCGTTTCCGGAGATGCCAAGTAAATCCAGCTCACACAGCGCTAACTAACGCATAGTTTGATTTCTGCCGTCATTCACGGGCTAAGCTATATCTCTGGCCGTGCATCTACCTATGCATTGTTACGTTTCGCCTACGACGCGCGGTATAGCCGGCGCGGATGCAACGGACGCCGGGGCTTCGTTCAAAGTGGCGGTCATTTTGGGCCCGTTCAGTGCTGCCGCAACGCCTCCCGCCAAGCGCGTCCAGGCAGGTTTCAATGCCACGTGTCTTCGTGTGTGCGTGTGTGTGTGTGTGCATGTTGGTGCTCACGCTTGTCAAAGCGCGGCAGCCGGGGAGAGGAGCTCCCCAACTGAGAGGCGAGGAGGTCTGACCGGCGCCGGCCCGGCGGACGCGTCACGTCACGTCTCAACATGTCCGTGCGTAGCCGTCTAGTGCGCCTCATCCCGAGCCGTTCCTTCTTGCCCTCGACTCCGAGGGTATAAAGGCAGCTGCCCCGGACGCCAAGAAGAGGCTTCGATTTCTTCCGTCGAGTAGAGTGGTCGCCCTGACCGACTGCTCTTTTGCGATGCTAGAATAAACAAGTTGTTCTGTTGGCAGTCGACTCATCCTTTGCCAGGACCTTCGGATGTTTCCAGCTGTGCCCCAGGCCGCCAGGCCAACGCTACCCTTGGGGCTTGCGACCCATTTGCAACAACTGGTTGCCAGCGGTGAGATCGCGACAACGGAGGCCAGCAGCGAAGATATGCGGTCAACTGTATGCTGAGCAGCACAACGACCATCCGGGAGCAGTGCAACGAGCCCTGTGTGATGACTGGTTGTTTGCAGCGGAACGACTGCGCTGAATTCTTGGCTGCGAGGTTTGGTGAGTGCGGGACTTTCTTCTTCTGAGTTTTGCCAGGCTTTTGTTAGTGTCAGAAACAGAGCTGGTAATTGTGGTTGTCGTTGCTGCCAGGTTAGTTTGCGGCAAGACAATAGTAGGCAGTAGAGAAAGCAGCATTCGGAGCAGCCATGGATTTGAAGTCGTTGCGCAAACCGAAATTGCTGGAGCTTGCAAGAGAGCTGGGTCTGGATGTCTCAGACAAACTCAGAAAACCAGAACTGCTAAGGGCTATTCTTGAGTTGGAGGCTGAGGATGACGAGCTGTTGGAATGCCTTGAGACCATTGAGGAGAGGGAGCAAAAAGAGAAAGACGAGCGCGAACGTAAAGAGCAAAAAGAGAAAGAAGAGCGCGACCGTCAACACGCTTTGGAAATGAAGCGTCTCGAGGTAGAGATGGAACGCGCTCGTAATGGAAGTCAGGCACATGGTGCAGGAGAACGAGTATCGTTCAAAATGACTGACCTGATGCGGCCGTTTAAGCTTGGAGAGGACATTGGTTTGTTCCTGGTTAACTTTGAGCGAACGTGCGAGAAGCAGGGGTTCTCTCGGGAAACGTGACCACAGCGCTTGGTCACTTTGTTACCCGGCGAGGCGGCCGACGTAGTCGCTCGCTTGAAGAGAGAGGAGGCAGAGGATTTCGACCAAGTGAAATCGAGTCTGCTCAAAAAGTACAGGCTGTCAGCGGAGGCGTTCCGTCGGAAGTTTCGGGAAAATGAAAAAGGCAGAAGTGAGTCATATACAGAGTTTGCCTACAGGCTTATGTCAAACATGCAGGAGTGGCTCAAAGAAGAGAAAGCGTTTGGTGACCACGAGAAAATTCTGCAGTGTTTCGGGCTGGAACAGTTTTATAGTCGGTTACCTGAGAACGTGGGGTACTGGGTCTTGGATAGGCCAGACGTTAGTACAGTGGCCAAAGCCGCCGAGCTAGCCGAGGAGTTTGTGACGCGTCGGGCTCGCGGAGCTAAGCACGGTCAAAAGGGTGAATTTGGCTCCAAGTCTGAGAGGCCGAAGTGCACACCCATGAGAGCAAGGGGGGACACACGTAGTGCGGATGCGAGTGAAAGCAGTCCGACCGAACGTAAGGAGACGGCGGCAGCCGAAGCCGAACGCAGAAAGCGGTTCGAGACGAGCCAAGCGCGCGTGTGTTATACGTGCCAGAAGCCGGGTCACTTTTCGGCACAGTGTCCAGAAACAAAAACAAAAGTCGTGTTTTTGTCATTATGCAGCACTGACGAGAACATGAAGCTTCTCGAGCCTTACATGCGAGACTTCCTCGTGAACGGGAAAGAGTGCCGAGTGCTTCGTGATTCCGCAGCTACAATGGATGTAGTTCACCCCTCTTACGTAGAACCGATATGTTCACGGGCGAGTGCGCATGGATCAAGCAAGCCGTGGAAGCTCATAGCGTGTGTCTGCCCGTAGCAAAAGTGCTTATTGAAGGACCTTTCGGAGCAATTGAGACGGAGGCCGCAGTGTCATCTATGCTAGCGTTCTCTAGGCTAGCGTTCAGGCCTTTACCAGATCGAGAGTTCGGGAGCTCGCTGCAAAGGCGGTAGTTGCGGGGCCGACGTTGTCGAACAATGAGAAAGGGTCGGAGGCGCAGCAAGCTGATATTCAGAGCACGTCCGAACTGAATACAATTGAGCCTGTAGCGTTGAAGGCACCAGGTACTGGAGAGGAAATGCCCGACACGGGAAAGTTAGAAGAGCTATCTGCAGATTTGCTCATCGCGCCTACGTCAGATGGACTTAATAGGTTGCTAAAAGTCAGCCGGTCGGCTTTGATAGCCGAGCAAAAAAAGGATGGCAGCCTAGAAAACATGCGCTGCAATGTCAAGGAAGGTATCGCCAAGAAAAATGCTCGTTTTGTGGAAAGAGGTGGAGTCCTGTACCGGAAGTATCTAGACCGCAGGGGAGTGGAGTTCGATCAGCTGATCGTGCCTCAGTGCTACCGTCAGGATCTGTTGCGCTTGTCGCATGGCGGTTCGTGGTCCGGACACCTAGGAGTTAAGAAGACTAAGGACCGCCTCTTGCAAGAGTACTATTGGCCAGGGCGTTTTCGTGACGCAGAACACTTTGTGAGGACATGTGACACCTGTCAGCGGGTTGGCAAACCAGGGGACAAATCGAGGGCGCCGTTGAAGTTGGTACCTATCATTACGGAGCCTTTAGGCGGCTCGTTATGGATACAGTGGGACCTCTGCCGGTAACAGCCACGGGGTACAGACACATTTTGACTGTGATCTGCCCAGCGACAAAGTTCCCTGAAGCAGTGCCGCTTAAAGAACTCAGCTCAGTTGAGATAGTCAGTACACTACTGTCCATATTTGCGCGAGTTGGTTTTCCTGCGGAAATCCAGTCAGATCAGTTCACAGTGTTTACTAGCGCTTTGACGACAGCCTTTCTCGAAAGGTGTGGGGTAAAGCTGTTACACAGCTCAGTGTACCACCCACAGTCGAATTCCGTTGAGAAGCTCCACTCCGTCATGAAGCGCGTGTTGAGAGCATTGTGTTTTGAACAACAAAGTGATTGGGAGCTGGGTCTGCCTGGGGTGATGTTTGCATTAAGGACCGCGCCGCATGCGGCTACGGGGTTTTCGCCAGCTGAGCTGGTGTACGGTCGCTCGCTGCGGTCTCCGCTTCGCATGCTTCGAGATTCGTGGGAAGGCAGGGGCGACGACCCAGTCGTGGTCGAGTACGTGCTCAGGCTCCTCGAACGCTTAAGAAGGGCACAGGAGTTGTCAGGTGAAGCAATGGCAAAGGCCCAGCAGAGGGCCAAGGTTTGTTATGATCGGACAGCCAGGGCCCGTCGTTTTGAGGTGGGCGATGAGGTAATGATATTGCGCACATCGCTAAAAAACAAACTCGACGTGCAGTGGGAGGGCCCAGCATGGATTGTTCAAAAACTGTCGGACGTTAACTACGTGGTGAGTCTGCCAGGAAAACGGAAAGCACAGCAAGTTTACTACTGTAATCTGCTCAAACCCTATAGACAGCGGGAAGCAGTGGTGTGTATGATGATAAACGTTCCCGAAGAGCTTCCGGTCGAGCTTCCGGGACTAGGCTCAGTGACGAACAGGGAAGACACCGATCAGGTCATTAGTGACTTACTCAGTAAAGCACCGCTGTCGCCTGAGCAGAAAACCGAACTACACCAGCTCTTACAAGAGTTTCAAGGTCAGTTCTCTGAGAGACCTGGTAGGACTTCTGTCCTTACTCATGAAATAGAACTTACCTCCCAGAGCCAGTACGATCCAAGGCGTACCGGGTGTCACCCCGCCAGCGCGATATTATGGAGGCTGAGGTAAAGAAAATGCTACAGCTAGGTGTTATTGAGGCGGGTGAGAGTGATTATACCTCCCCTTTGATTTTAGTTGAGGTACCGGGCAAGGAACCTCGTCCTTGCGTCGACTACCGCAGGCTTAATTCCATCACTAAGGATCAAATTTATCCGATCCCTAACATCGAGGAGCGCCTTGAGAAAGTTAGTAGCGCTCAGTTTATTTCCACCCTTGATCTTGTCAGGGGTTATTGGCAGGTTCCACTTACAGAAGAGGCTAGTAGGTATGCGGCGTTCATTTCACCAATGGGAACATTCCGTCCTAAAGTTTTGAGTTTTGGTTTGAAGAACGCGCCATACTGCTTTTCAAGCCTCATAGACAAAGTGCTGCGGGGACAGGGAGAATTCGCTTTACCGTATTTAGACGACGTAGCGATATTCTCCGCATCCTGGTCTGAGCATATGGCACACTTGCGGGCAGTGCTAACCCGCCTGCGCGAAGCGGGCTTGACAGTCAAGGCTCCCAAGTGTCAATTAGCACAGGCCGAGGTTGTCTACCTCGGTCACGTGATTGGACAGGGTCGTCGCCGCCCCTCTGAAATAAAGGTGGCCGCTGTGCGAGACTTCCCGCAACCACGCACGAAGACCGATATTCGGTCGTTCTTAGGTGTCGCCGGCTGCTATCAGAGGTACATCCCCAGGTACTCCGATATCGCGGCTCCCCTGACGGATGCTCTAAGAAAAACAGAGCCCCAAACAGTCGTCTGGGGCGAGACAAAGGAAAGAGCTTTTAGCGCCCTAAAGAGCGCCCTAACAAGCCAGCCTGTGCTACGATCGCCAGACTACACAAAAGGGTTCGTTGTTCAGTGCGATGCTAGTGAGCGAGGCATGGGCGTTGTACTGTGCCAACGGGAAAATGGAGAAGTGGAACACCCCGTCCTGTATGCTAGTCGTAAGTTGACCTGTCGTGAGCAGGCGTACAGCGCCACCGAGAAAGACTGTGCGTGTCTCGTGTGGGCCGTTCAGAAATTGTCATGCTACCTAGCCGGCTCGAGGTTTATCATTGAGACGGATCACTGTCCTCTCCAATGGCTGCAGACCATCTCTCCCAAAAATGCTGCGCTGGAGCCTCGCTTTGCAACAATATTCCTTTGAGGTGCGTTACAAAAAGGGGAGTCTCAACGGTAACGCCGATGGATTAAGTCGAGGCCCCTAACGTAGGAATCCGCCTCAAAGTTGTTTGTTACTGATGTTTTCTTCCTGAGGCAGGATTTTTAACATATTGCTTTTGTTTAGTGTTTCAAAGTGATGACGTGCTTTCTAGTGCAATTTTCCCATTTGTCGACGCGTTCTGAGTGCTGCTTGACTACTAATAAAAACATAGGGTCACTGACCAAGTCAAAATTTTAAAGAAACGTATTGACGTTTCGGAAGCCCTACGGCTTCCTTGTTCACAATCTGCCTCTACCTGACCAGACGACGTTTCGTCAAACTCTTGACTGCTTGACTACTGTAAGGAACTAGGCAGTAGTATAAAGGGGGAAAGAGCCTGGCAGAGCTTGGTGAGGGTTGTCTCGTGCTTGCTGACTGAGCGGTTGCGTTTCGGCGTAGTTCTAACGCTTGCTGGGAACGAGAACAAAAATGGCAACTCTCCCGAAGTCACTTTGCAGTGTCCTGTGTGAACCTGTACCTGAGAACGATGCCTTCTCTGTGCGCTGCGCTCAAGCAACGCCGAGGGACGACCGATTTCGATTACGAGCATCATCTAGCGACATCCCTCCGGACAGCGGATGCAGTCCCCTGATCATCGGGATCTCCTTCTCACGGCGGGGCGGTCTGTTACGTTTCGCCTACGACGCGCGGTATAGCCGGCGCGGATGCAACGGACGCCGGGGCTTCGTTCAAAGTGGCGGTCATTTTGGGCCCGTTCAGTGCTGCCGCAACGCCTCCCGCCAAGCGCGTCCAGGCAGGTTTCAATGCCACGTGTCTTCGTGTGTGCGTGTGTGTGTGTGCATGTTGGTGCCCACGCTTGTCAAAGCGCGGCAGCCGGGGAGAGGAGCTCCCCAACTGAGAGGCGAGGAGGTCTGACCGGCGCCGGCCCGGCGGACGCGTCACGTCACGCCTCAACATGTCCGTGCGTCGCCGTCTCGTGCGCCTCATCCCGAGCCGTTCCTTCTTGCCCTCGACTCCGAGGGTATAAAGGCAGCTGCCCCGGACGCCAAGAAGAGGCTTCGATTTCTTCCGTCGAGTAACGTGGTCACCCTGACCGGCTGCTCTTTTGCGATGCTAGAATAAACAAGTTGTTCTGTTGGCAGTCGACTTATCCTTTGCCAGGACCTTCGGATGTTTCCCGCTGTGCCCCAGGCCGCCAGGCCAACGCTACCCTTGGGGCATGCGACCCATTTGCAACAGCATGAAAAAGCCAGTAGGCGAGCTCGCGAGGAGCGGCTTACCGTGACGGGTTTCGCACCGACTAACTTTCCGCGCGTTAGGAAACACACAGCCGCACAGACATAAGCAGCATTAATCGAGAACCCGGTGGTTTCTGCTGCTTATAACGCCGCTTACAAACGAGGATAGGAAGTTTGTCACAGCGCACATAATCTGTTCTGAACACACAGCTCTGCTTAGAGTGGTTAAGGACACCAAATAAATAAAAATTGGCAGTGGCTTAGCTCGGCTATGCCAGGATATACGTAGCGAGAAGCACGTTTCCCTGGCTAAGTTTGTTTTTCGGAAACTCGAATGGTGTGTTCAGCCACACGACGGGCCTTCACATCCTCTTCTGTCGGTTCCCGTTCACTTACGCCTTCCATAGGCTCCATCTCGGCGGCCATGCGCCGTCGGCAGTCTGGCATCTCCATTTGGCAAGCCATTTCTCTATCTGTTCGGGCGTATCAGCTGCTCTCTTCGCCTTCTTACACTCATTCTCTCTTTGTTCAGTAGCCAAGTGCCAGGCGACAGCCTCACGATCGGAAGAGTTAATCTTTTTTCTATACTGCCGTTTTGCAGCGGCTGGACTCTCCTTCTCTGCATGCATGCCAAACGTTGTGATACAGGCGCCCATTACATCTCCGACTTTTATACGCAATGCTGCGCATGCGACGCGCGATTCGGGTGATAGAGCGGCGTGCGGCGAGGCGGGGACGAAGAACGCGGCGTAGCTGTGGGGTCTCTCTGGTTACCATGGTATCGGCGCATGCGCACAACTGCTCATCCGCATAACGTCACGCTCAACTCCGACGGTGTAGCGGGCGCGCGGCCGCGGCGACGGCGCAGCGCACGCCGCCCCTTGCTCATCTCCGGTTGCCATGGTAACGGCGCATGCGCTCAACTGGCCTCACCCATCCACCTCGAAATGCTCGCCTGGTAGCCAAGTGTAGCTCTCGCTACAAAAAATAATCCTGTAGAGTTACCGTAAGTGGACGATTAAGTTGGCATTCAATGAAAACGTAATCCACCAGAGAACACGCCGACGACACAGACACATTCGCGCACAGAGTTGTTTGCCGCCCGAATGATTTTCCGCTGTCTCGAGGTAAAATCGGTAAAACGTCAAACAGAAACCCATTTCACGGTCGTATCTTTATCACTTGCACTCTTGCCGTGTGTAGCTTGATCTGTCATCCAAGACCACAGAGGGCAATTGTCTTAAACCTTAAATTCTCCACTCGCGCTTTAAAAACCTTATTGATTTCGGAAAAACAAAACTGAAACCTTACAACTTCTTACATCTGCGCCGCATCTCCCATAGAATAGTATGTCACTTTTCACGTAATTGAAAAGTTGCATAACATAATGTCTTTTTTGCGTGGGTTCGTGTTTGGAAAACTGGTATGGACCGCAAAAGCGTGTCATCTTCTCCGAAGCAGCAGGTGTATGGTGAAGAACGAAAAAAATACTGAGTTTCTTATTGTTGCGCCGCAGCACTTTTTCATTTGAATGCAAACTGCACAGGTATTAATTAATGGCAGATGTTAATCGCGCAGAGGATCATGATCTTTGAGATTCTTCTAAAGGTGTTTCTAAGAGATGGGTACATCCTAGATTTCTCACACCCGTCCTTTCCTCTTTTTTTTTATTATAAGACGTTTTACAGAGAAATTTAGAATCACTATTGAAATGCTTCTGAAGCGCTTTGGACAGTAACTATGGAAAGATGGAATGGTATTGTCTCGAGCTATTCTTTTAAAGGAGGGCGTGTTCGTTTGATGCAGTGCAGTTTGCGGGCACCATTACTTCAGGAGCGGGCGCCTTTCCTATCTCTACCTATTAGCATTAGCAATTATTGAATTGTATTCACAATATACGTCACGGTTAAACGAAAATGAGCTTTTCAAGGCTACTAAAAGCAATATATAGGAGCGTGTCGCATTGTCCTCAGACAATATTTTTTGATTCCCAAATTAGTGAAGGAGGTGGTGGACTCTAGCCATAGTTGCGGTCACCCGATGCAGTTTGGTTTATGATTTCTCGGGGTTTAACGTCCCAAAGCTATTCAGGCTATAAGGGACGCCGTAGTGAAGGGCTCTGGAAATTTCGACAGCCTGGGGTTCTTTAACGTGCACTGAAATCGCATAGTACACGGGCCTCTAGAATTTCGCCTCCATCGAAATTCGACCACCGCGGCCAGGATGGAACACGCGTCTTCGGGTCAGCAGCCGAGCGCCATAACCACTGAGCCACCGCGGCGGCCCGATGCAGTTCTCCTCAGCCTGCAGCGCAAAAAGAAATTGACATTGTTCTGGACTTAGTCGAAAGGCAATGTGCAGATTGCTGGAAAAAATTGGAATTCTTATAGACTGGTCTATTGACAATAGACTATATGTAGTCTATAAACCGTCTATAGACTGTCTATCATCATCATTATCAGCCTGATTACACCCACTGCAGGGCAAAGGCTTCTCCCATGTCTGTCCAATTAACCCAGTCTTTTGCCAGCTGCGTCCACCCTATGCCTGCAAACTTCTTAATCTCATCGCCCACCTAACCTTCTGACGCCCCCTGCTACGCTTACCTTGTCTTCAAATCCAAAAGCAAGATAACCAGCGGTTATCTTGCCTTCGCATTACATGCCGTGCCCAAGCCAATTTCTCCACAGACAAAAGCGTACAACAGTTGTACCTTACCGGTACTCACCTACGGGGCAGAAACATGGAGGCTAACGAAAAGGGTCCAGCTTATGTTAAGGACAACGCAACGAGCCATGGAAAGGAAAATGGTAGGTGTAACGTTAAGAGACCGGAAGCGGGCGGAGTGGGTGAGGGAACAAATATAACAGAGAGAGACGGGCTAGATGGTGACTATTAGTAGAATGCACCTTGAAACCGCGCAAAAAAGACAAGGGACGAGGAAAAAACCAACGTCCGCGCTCTGTCCTGTTGGTTTCTTTCCCTAGTATTTTTTGCGCGGTTTCATGAGGGAACAAACTCGGGTTAATGATATCGTAGTCCAAATCTAGAGGAACACTGGCTATAGACGCTAGCAAAAAAAGCGGTTATAGACCTTAGTCTATAAGTTGTCTATAGGACATTGAGGTGGTTATGGACTTTATTTATTTATGTATTTATTTTCAAATACTGCAGGCAGCAGCGCTGCCCAAGCAGGAGAGGGTTACATGTGTTGCAGTCATCATCATCAGCCTTACTAGAACCACTGCAGGGCAAAGGCCTCTCCCATGTCTCTCCAATTAACCCTGGCCTTCGCCAGCCGCATCCATTCTATGCCTGCAAATTTCTTAATCTCATCCGCCCATCTAACCTTCTGCCACCCCCAGCTTCGCTTACTTTCTCTTGGAATGATAGGAAGAAGAAGCGGTGGTACCGAACGTCCCACGGGGTGTTCTCAACGGTTCTGGACGGCTGTTTCCTGTGGTGCCTGTGGTTTCCTGGTGCTGCCTGCGTGCTCATCTCTGGTGAGGCCGTTCTGCGTGGGAGATTTGGCCAGGTCTAAGGTTAAGTCTCTAGGCGCGGTTAATGTGCACTTGAGGGCGCGTTTGGCTCAGTTATGTCGCTGAGTTCCCCGGGCATAGGGTCGGCAGCCTGGTTTGCCAGCTTGCTCACCCAAAGCTTGCCGCTGGACCTTTTTAGGAAAAATGGAAATGACGTCATCCCGCTGGCGCTCGTGCCGATCGATGAAGGAATGATCAAGATGACAACTTCTAAGGTTCTTCAGCAGAAGCTACGGTCTCTAACTACCCACTACCTCCAGATCTCTGAGGTGCGACCGTTCGGCCGTAGAGGCATTGTTTTCAAGTCCTCTGACATTGCTTGCGTCACAGACCTGCTCCAGTGCAAAATTTTTCAATCATTAGCGGTGAAAGCATTCATCCCTTAACAGCTCGCATGCTCCAAAGGTATTGTTCGTGGAGTGGACCCAGCATCTTCCCCACAGGAAATACTGGAGGATTTCAGGATGCAGGTGTGGGGGTTCTTTCTGTCTACCGGTTCAGTAGAGAATTAAATGGTGTGCGTGTAACGACAGAATCAGTTATAACTACTTTTGCTGGCTCCTCCTGTCCTTCTGAGCTCAAGGTCTGGCCAATAGTGTATCGTGTGGATCCTCTGCAACCCCGTCCACTTCAATGCACCAACTGTTGGCGATTCGGTCACAGTGGTAAAGCGTGTAAGTCGGCGACCCGCTGCAGTGTTTGTGGAGAAGGGCATTCGGATGACAGCTGCTCCCCTGATCAGCCGCAGTGTTGCCTCTGCTAGTGTAACCACTCAGCTGATGATGCCAACTGTTCGAAGCGAGCTGACCCCGAAAGCCTGCTAGATATAATTCGAGCGAAGCGTTGCTCGAGAGCAGATGCTTATGCACTTCTGGATCGGAAGAATATTAGACATGCTAGCCGTGCGCGAAGCTCTGTTGCAGATATAGAGTCAAGTTCTACTTCGATAGTGTCCTCAGTTGAACAGGCTCTTTCTGTGGTGGTCGAGCGAATGCTGTTCAACTTCACCGAGGCTTTATCTCAACTTGTTGCGGGCCAATCTATGCCTTCTCAATCATCTGTTTCGGCGGCGACGCCTGCATCGCTCCCAAATTGTGCTGTTAGTAAGAGTGACTCCATGTCGCCTCCTGACACATATCAAGTCCCGCCTGTCAACAGCGCTCCTGGCAGTGTCTCTCACGTAGATATCTGGAACACAGATGTTGAAATGCTCTGTCCTTCCCAGAAGCGTCGAGCTTCTTCCTTACCCTCGAAGTCAGCTGTTCCGCAAATCAAAGCAAAGAAAGGACCCCCCAAAGTAATCCCCCAGACTGATGTGCTGAAGGAGGCTGTTGCAGCCTCTTTCATCAGTCATTAATCGTGGCGGGTCTAAAAGTTCTGCAATGGAATTGTCGTTCCGTACTTTCTTCTTTCACGGATCTTGAACTACTTCTTCATAAACATAATCCAGATATTGTGATTTTGAAAGAAACATGGCTCTCTCCACTTAAATCATTTTCAATTGAAAAATTCCGTGTTTTCAGGGTAGATCGCATTAATGACAGTGGTGGTGGGTTAATAACTATGATCTCTACAATAATATGTCACCCGGCATCAATCTCGCAGAAAGTCATGCTCCCTGGCTGTGAGTTAATTGTTGGCGGTTGAAATCTCCCTTCCACAGTGCGACAAAGTAGCTATTGCTAACGTGTACTCTCCTGTAGATGTTCGCAGAACAGACTGTTTGGATACCTTTCTGAGCGGAGCAAACAGCACAGTCATCGCAGGGGATTTTAATTCGCACCACAGTGTCTGGAGTAGTAGCTCTGACTCCTGCGGCCAGCTTCTCTGGTCATGGATGTCTATGAATGCAGTGCACTGCTGCAATTCCGGAGCAGTAACCTTTATGCGTGGAGTTTCTCGTTCAGTCATAGATTTAACATTAGCATCTCGTGGAGTTGGAGTATCTGCATGGTCAGCAGTAGACTAAGGTACATCTAGTGACCACTTTCCAATAACCTTTACTATTATATCCTCTCCTATCAGAAAAGGTGGTGCAACAATGAAATTTGTTAACCACATCGTGTGTAAAAAATTGATATCTGTCTCGCTTCCCTCCATAGTTAGCTCAGGTGGAGCAGAAAGAGCTCAGCGGGCAATTTCCTTTCTGCAAGATGCTGGTCCAAGCTCTGTATTCTCTGTGAGCGTTACGTGCGAAAGCTTATCGTCGTAGAAAAGCAGCATGGAAAAGCCTTCCCTATAATCAGAGCCCAGCTAATTGAATAAATTAAAAGTTGTACTCTGCATCTTTCAAAAGAGCTGTTAAAAAAGCAAAGGAGGATTATAATCAAAATTTAAACACGTATCTCTCTAATCCCCAGAATAAGAAGGCTCTATATAGTGTTACATTCAGGGGCCCGCCTGTACGGGTTGGCAGCGTCGTCGGCAAGCTTCACCTGCTGGAAGCCAGCACTAAGCTTCTTCGGTATGGTTCCGAGCCACGCGATAAGAATCGCTCCCACGTTCGAGACCCGAGTACCGAGAGCGTCGCCCAGGTGGATTCCGGGAACCAAGTAAGGGGAGCGAAGGCCCGCGGAAAGCCGCCGCAGCGAGCGCCGAGCACCTGACAGCATCGAGTGCGGCTACACTGCATAGACTCCTGGCGAAGGGGAGAGGCCGCCGCAGGGATCGAGCGGCAGTTAATCCCCAATGGCCGTAACTAAGCTGAGGGAAATAATGTGGCCTCATTCTCGGGATACGGCAGCGAGCTGGCGGTCGTCGTCCGCTAATCCTCGCAGACATGGCAAATGACGAAGCGACTCCTTTCGGCTGGCTATGAGATAATCTTCCTCCGCCGTCGACGTGGACACCAGGGCATCCTCCTCTCTCCCTTGCTCGACACGTGACGAGGGCGTTTCCCTGAGTGCGTTAGTGTGTGTTTGTGCGTGATAATACAAGATAGGCCACTCCCATCCTGGCGGAGGTGTCCTCAACCTGGGGAATCTGGGGACTAAGAACTGTATAAAACTCGACACGGAGTGCAGTGAAAATCGTGCTCCACTTGTGTGCTCCTCTTCTGTGCTCCCATGTAATGCTCAGTCGTGTTCCCTTTTGGGTGCTCCCATTGTGTGCTCCATTTAGGGATCGTGCTCCCTTTTAAGGCTCCTTAAGCCTCCTTTTAAGATCCTCTCTTCGGAGAGTTCCTTTTGACCTCTGTCCATGTAAATAATGTAAATGAACTCCCAAGTCTCCTTCCTACCATCATCCAACTCCTTTAACTCGTCGGCAGTCCTGTCCAGTTGGTGGTGGCGGTGTTCGGAGCAAGCGTCGTTCCTGACACGTGGTCCCGTCGGGAGCTACTCCAAGCCCCACATCCAACAACTGGTGGCAGCGGTGGGATTGAAGCGCCCAAACAAAAATAGATTCATGACGCGGAATATAAACTCTCCGGCATCCCACCGCATAAAGTCAATGGTATTGTCTCCGAAGGAAGCTAAGCAACACCTTGAACAGATCGCTTAGGGGCTGGCTTTACGTTTCGAAGTGCAGAAAACGGAACTTTTGCACACTCTCACCCCCAGCTTGGACTATCCTGAGGTGGACGTGTCGGAGATCCTCCCAATTGTTTCCTCGATGCAGTCTACTGCCCTGGGATCTGATGGGGTTACTATGGGCATGTTTAGAATTTTAGCCCAAGACTTTCCTACTCACCTTATAAATGCCTCATTGGAAAACTCTTGAATTCCTTACAGTTTGAAAATTGCGAAAATAATTTTAATTTTGAAAAATGCACAGAATGGATTTCATTTCGACAATATTCGGCCGATTTCTTTAACCTCAAAGTTAGTAAAGCTAATGGAAAGAGTAGTACACAGTCGCCTCACAGAGCATGTTCATCACGTTAATGGCCTCAGCTACGCACAGATTGGCTTTCGTCGCGGTTGTTCCATATGGTCCGCGCATGTGGATCTCGAGAGCCGAATACGACTCTCAATGCGCAAGAGAGAAATTGCGGCCTTGGTGACACTTGATGTTGCTAAGGCCTATGACAGCGTTGAGCACACGGTCCGTATTAACAACCTTGCTCAGCTACACCCAGCGCACTACATCTATGCTTGGATTTGTGAATTTTAAAAAGATAGATTTTTCTTCTGTACAGACGGATCTTTCTGTTCTAATACCTACGTTCAATCAAGAGGTGTGCCGCAAGGATCTGTTTTGTCTCCACTTCTTTTCAACATATTTGTTCGGGACATACCCATTCATCCAAACATTACAGTTTATGAATACGCAGATGACATAGCTTTTTTCGCATCAGCAAAGGATATTCATGCACTCTACGAGTGTTTTCAGGCATACCTGAATGCTATTGAAGGCTGGTCGAACCAAATTACTTTATCACTTAATGTCAGCAAATGTGGCGTGCTGGTATTTCCGCCCGACACTCCTTTGTACATCTCGCTAGTCTACCGCTACACTCCAATTCCGCAGGTGGATTCGGTTAAATACCTAGGCGATACTTATGATCAAAGTTTGGACTGGCGACACCATATTGAGAATAATGTTATTAAAGGGGAACGTGCTCTGGGTCGGTTGACACGAGTTGGTAATAAAAAGTTTGGCATGCGTTGTGAGACGTTACTGTTGCTCTATAAGGCTTATATGAGACCTATTCTGGAATTTGGTTGCGTGTTGTTCTCTGGTAGCGCAATCTACAAGCTGCAGCCATTAGCTTTACTGGAAAGGCGTGCCCTACGGCTATGCCTCGGGCACCCAAAATCAGCTTCGAACGCTATCCTTTATCTGGAAGCCCGTGTCCCCGATCTCTTTTCCCGCTTCCAACTTCTAACAGTGCGTACTTTCCTCAGGTCCTTCGACCCGGCCCCCGGCGTTAGTAGTCCCATTTTTTTCTATCCCAACCACACCTGTTTCTCACTAATCATTGGCCACGCTATCAGCTTCCGCAAGTTAGGTTCACGCAGAATCTGTTAGCCCCGCTTCAGGTTGATCTGATCTCCTTGCAACAAGTTGCAGATACGCAGGCTTACCCCGTCTTATATTACGACCATATTTTCCCGTCCAATGCAAAACATATGCGCGCAAATATCCTAAATGGTCTCCTTTCTGAACACCCACAGAATTTTCCTCTTCATACTGTTATCTCCACTGATGCCTCCGGCAGCTGTGAGAAGGCGGCGATTGGGATATATTCGCAGGAGCTGGCTTGGAGCTATTCCGTTCGTATCCCAGATTATACTCCTATATTCTTCGCAGAGTTTCTTGCCATTGGTTTGGCCCTTCTCAAACTTCCTAGGCATGTAGCACGGGTTCTTATTCTTGTAGACTGCCTTTCAGTTCTAGTCTCTCTCCAAAATTCGAGAAAATATTTATTGAATCGCTCGCTTAGGTTTTTTGTTCCGCGCACAGTGCGTGAGATCCGCTTTGTCTGGGTACCTGGGCATTCGGGCGTCTATTTTAACGAGGTGGCTGATTTATTGGCAAGGTCAGCTCTCAGCGCTCCTGTAATCTATCCCGTCCCTCACCTCATTTTGTTTGAAACTTCACGATTCCAGCGCTTCCAACATATTTCAGACAACTTGAGTGATTCATTCTCAATACCGTGGATTTTGCATCACTTAAAGTACCCATGAAATATCCGGTGGTGTAAATCAGGGCTTTGTGAGGTGTCAATGACGCTTCTGCGATGCAGAATCCCTCACTTAAATTTGTACTTATGCAGGTGTGGGTTCGCTGCGACAAACGTTTGTGTATCATGTGGGCAAGTTGAAACAATAGATCATTTTCTCCTCTCTTGCCGGCGGTTCGCAGTTCAGAGAAAATATTTGGAGGTCTTTCTATCGAGGTTAGGACTCCCTCTGTCTCTTCTAGTTCTTCTTTCGTTCGGTGCGAGCGCAAAGGGACTCCCGTTAAGCAGTGTTTGCGGCTACCTTCCTGATTACATAAGTGCAACTGATCGATTACCTTGTTAGCTGTGTACAAAATTTTGTCGCATGTCCAAAAATGCTCGATTCTATTCCTGGTAATTCATATTTCTTTAATTCATTTGACTTTTCCAATTTTCATCTTGATTCAGTCCTCGCACGCCTTTTTTATCCCCGCGCAAATACCTCCTTGGGATTATATACTGAACCTTGGCCAATCCCCCTGATTGGGTATGTGCCATGCTTACTAAGGAGAAGAAGAAGAAGAACGTCCCTTGTTTGCAGCTTTTTTTTTTTTTTATTCGAGAAGTGTGCCATGAGGCATAAGTTGAAAAGGAAAGGGGGGAAGGAATGCACGGGATTGAAAGTTAAAAGAAGGCGTGAAGAACCGTTGCGCTGAGGTAGTCGCAGAGGTTGTTAATGAAACGGTTGTCCATTGTCCACTTCACGAAGTCACTTTCGCGGTTCCACCGCAGGCCCACCTCCCTGAGGAGCCGTTTTCTGATAGCAGCCGTCGCTGGGCACGTCCACAACAAGGGCCGCACATCACATATGTCCGGTGCAGCGCCACAGTGAGGGCACCTGTCAGGTAGTGGCAGATCTTTGGCACGCCACCGATGACGGACAGATGGTGTCAGAGCCGCCCCTGCCCGAATCCGGCGCACGGATACCTCCTCCTGCCGAGTAAGACTACGGGGGAGAGGGTGCGAACACGGAGGAATTAGAGCGCGTGTTCGCTGGCGCAGAACTTCGGAATCGGAAACGTGGGACAGGAACGGATCTGGGGGAAGAGGGGAAGGTGGCGGATCGTCTAATGTATGAAGATGAGTCATAGCATCCGCTTGGATGTTATGTGGATCCTGGGCATGGCCGCGAATCCAGTGTATGCGCACAGGACATGGATACTTTGCGCAGAGCACATGAATAGATTGTGAAATCTGGAACGTTCGTCGAACAGCCTTCAGCTGTTTAAGGTCGGCGCGGGAGTCGGTGTAAATGTGAACTGTATTGAATGTTGGAACGAGCGGAAGGGAAGCAATGACATTGTAAATGGCTTGAAGTTCCAATGCCAGGGGAGTGCACGTATCCGCAGTATACGTCGCGCGAGAGTTGAGATGCGGATGAGATGGACTATACACAGCAGTAACTCCCCTCTCTGCAGAATGAGATGCATCCGTGTATAATATGCACCCTTCAGGCAGATACGCTGCTGATACCGACGGGGAAACAGTGGGGCGATTGTCAGTGAGCTGGCAATAGGACCACGGTGGAAGTGTCTTTAAACGATGAAGTTTGAGAGACTGTTTTCGAGCTCTATTTGCCACCCGTTGGTCGATGATCTCACTGAGTGTATTAAGTTGGGCGAACTCCTGTAGCACAGGTATGGGTGTTAAACGAGGCAGATATGTTATGACGCGCATAGCCTCACGATTGATAGCTTCAAGGGAGTCCCACTGTCTGCGGGTGAGACGTTGAAATTGAGCCTGATATACTATCCGTGGCTGAAGGATAGAGCGCACAAGCTGGCGGGCCGTATGAGCACGTGCGCCACCAGAGCGCATAGCTATGCGACGAATCAGACCTAGAGTAGCGTGAGCCGATTTACGGGTGGCTGTCAGCCACGGGGTGCCAGTCCCAGATGTATGGAGGAGAAGACCAAGAATACGAACAGTTTCTATTTGAGGAATCAGAGAATTATGTACCGTAAAATTGAAAGGGGGAGCTTTCCGTAAGGCGGCTTTATTTCCAATTCGAATGAAACATGATTTAGTAGGAGAGAGTGTTAGACCCAAAGGTGGGAGGCGAGATGTCAATACATCCAGCGCGTGTTGAAGGACCGACTGATGAATAGACGCATCTGGATGACAGCACCACAAGGTGATATCATCGGCATATGCAAGCACGCGGATAGAAGGGATGGTCTCTAGGGCTCGAACCAGAGGAATTAAAGCCACATTAAATAATGTGGGGGCGAGAACGGAGCCCTGCGGCACTCCTCTATTGGAAGTGAAATTACCAAAGGGCTTTCCGTGGACACGCACGCTGAAGGTTCGATTTGCTAAAAAGGCGTGAATGGAGAGGAGGAACCGGTGAGGGAGACCAAGAGTTTGAAGGGAGGCAAGAATGGCAGAGTGAAGGATGTTATCATATGCCTTTGTTATGTCTGTAGCGATTACGGTTCGTACAAGGTGACTCTGTGGAGAGTGGTCAAGCACGTCAGCAGCCAAAGTAGCAAGGCCGTCCTCCGTTCCAATATGTGGGCGGAAACCAATTTGGGAATCTGGGTAACAATCATGGGATTCCAGCCACCATGATAAGCGTGCGGCTAGAATGTTTTCATAAAGCTTGCAGATGGTAGGGGTAAGGGAAATTGGACGAAGGGCCGAGAGAGATACTGGAGGCTGACCTGACTTGGGTATTGGAACCACAATAGAATGCTTCCAGTCTCCCGGCATGACGCCAGAAAGCCACACTTCGTTAAAAGTATCAAGTAGGGTTTCCAAAGCCCTGCCTTCCAAGTTACGGAATAAGGAGTTAGGTATGCCGTCGTGCCCGGGAGTAGTAGTAGTTTTTAAACGGTCAATGGAGGCCAGCAGCTCTGCCATGGTGAGGTCAGAAGTAATCCCATCGGGGGGCTCTGTTACCGATAAGTCAGGTGGAGACGTAGCGGTGCAGTCATGGTTTGGAAAAAATTGACGGGCCGCTTGTTGTGCAAATGTGTCCTTATCCACATTTAGCGCGAGGCGAATGCTCTCTGTGTAATCTGCAACCTGAGAAGGGCGCTCCATGGCGTGAAACACTCTCCAAAGATGTCGATTGCCCTGCGTAGAGGACAGGCGGGCACACCATGCAGCCCAGCGTTGCCTGCCTAGCCGCTTTGCATAGCGCCGCGCCCGTGCGGTAGCGCGGTGAAGAGTAGGAAGAGCCGAAGGGTCATCGGGGTGACGAGTAGCGTAAAGATCCGCCTGGCGACGAAGAGCCCACAGATTCAAGAGATGTATGTCCGGGTTTGGGTCATCTTCATTTACAGTAGTGGTAATAGTGTGAGTAGCGAGAACATCAGATATAGTAGACAATGCTGAAGAGGGGTTGAATGTAGATAAATGATTGTCTGCGCGTACAGAATCCCATGATGTTATTCGTACAGTGCGGCGTATTTTCCGTAGACGCGTGGGCGTGAGGGAGATAAAAATAGGGCTGTGATGGCTACCCCAAGTATCAGAATCAACAGCCCAACGAGGGTTACCGGGGCCTAACCACCAAGTCAAATCAGGTGAATACGGGACACCTCGTGGGCGGGTAGAAGTATTCGGGTGGTTTAAAAGTTGAAAGGAATGATCTGAAAAGCTCCCTTGGATGTGTGAACCCCTTGAGGAATCCGATGGGTAACCCCACGCAGTGTGTGCGCCGTTGAAGTCACCGCCAACTAGAATAGGGATACCCGAGTTGGTAGAACGTAGAAAACGAACCCATCCCAGATTGGGAGATGCGGAGCCAGGACGACTATAAAAAGAAACTAGAATAAGGGGTGTGCGTGCAGGTTTTACGAGAAGGGCGACAACCTCTTGACGTGTGTTGCACCACCGTGAAAGGTCGAGCGGTGTGTGCGGAACTGAACTGTGAATATAAATTGCAGATTTACCTGGGCTGAGGGAGGAGGCGGTGCAACGGCGATCAGGGATAGATGGTGAATGGTATGCGCAGAAACCTGAAAGGCGTGGGAGTGCATTATGCTCTTGCAGTAGGAACGCCCATGCCCTCAGCTTTCCGTCGCGAAGGCGGATGTTCACTTCAGAGGCCTTATTAGCGAAACCGCGACAGTTCCACTGCACCACCACCGATGATGATGCGCTATCCATGACGAGGCCGAAGAGCTTCCACGATGAGGGATGTCACCTGCTTCATCAGCGCTAATATCTTGTCCACTGTCGGGGTAGTCACGGCTAACAGGTGGTCGGCACCTGATTGTGGGCCAGTGCTTACCCTAGGTGATTCCTCTGATGATTGCTCCCGAGTTATGAGAATTCTTCGAGAGGATTGAGAACAACGCTGTTCCCGGCGCTGGGTGAGTTCGTCTAGTCGGCGGCGAGCCTCCGCGATTGCATTGTCTAAAGCTGTGTCTTCATCTGTAGTATCCACATGTGATGGATGCACTGGACGTTTGGGCGTACCATTTGATCCGGGAAGGTGAGCCGCTTGTGCATATGTACGCTGGCGAGGAGACATATGGTGAGCAGCAGGCTCAGATAAAGGAAGTTCAGGGAAGTCGTTGTCGTCACATGCGAGAGCTGCAAAGCGATTACTTGTAGGAACATCCATTTTTGCAGGCGACTTGTGAAACTTCTTCGCTTGCTTCTTCTTTGGACAAGCGGGGGAGCGAATGTCATGGTCCGGCGATTTGCACAGGGCACAATGAGCTGTTGGTTCATTCATGTCGGCCACAGCTGCTGGATTAGGGCAGGTATTTTGCATATGTCCTTCTTTGTGGCAGTGATAGCAAAAAATACGACGAGGTCGGAAGGGCTGTGGTTTGACGATCGCACCGTAGTAGGTAAGGTACTTCGGGAGAGTCAACGGGCCTTGCAGGATGAGCAGGTATGAGCCCCGGCGACCCATAGGCCGTGCTTGCAGTACAACATGAGTTGAGCAGCGAATATTTGCGCGCACCTCCTCGGGAGGGCTCGTGCTGTCGACATGATAAACCATGCAGCGGAGTGTGTCAGGACCAGATGCAAAATATATTTGCACCGGGACATGCTTGCTGTCATCCAGGGGGATCCGCGTAACTGCGCAAAGTTTCTGGGCGTCCATCAAGGATGACAAGTTTACCGTGATGGTGTTCGATGGGCGATGAACGACAAACCCGCAGTAGTTCGAAGAGCCAAGGGCATGGTCAATTGTGGCTTGAACATTCCGGGCAGGGATGGCAGTCATATCAAAGCGCAATGTAGGCTTGATGGTAACGCGGAACGAGTTCGCAGCAGGCGGAAGAGAGCCTTGACTCACGGGAGGCATCTGTGGAGGAGGCTCAGACGCTGGTGACGGCCCTTGGTGGGAATACTGAACTGGCGCGACGGGCACAGTTTCTTGAGGGAGTGCCACGGGCACGGAGGCGGTAGAGCAGTCCATGTCACAGGCCAAAGTCGTAGCATCGGAAGACGGCGCAGGCTGGAGGCCTAGAGGCGCTGACGATTGCGTGGACGTGGAGGCTGCGTCAGGTGGCAACACAGCGGGCATCCGCGTAGCCGTCGTCGACAACGCAGAATCCATGCAGACGCGTAGCGCGGCCTCGCTCGGCAGCGCCGAGCTAAGCCTAGCTTGCCCCTGAGGGTTCCGGTTGGGTTTTCTCACTTGAGAATGCGCCCGCCGTGCCGGGAATTTCTCCGTAGGGGCGTCGTCAGCATTCGGTCGCACGGAGGGCACTGTCCGACCCACGCCACACACGAGAAGACAGCGAAAAGCGAAAACACAGACCTAGAAGCAGACACGTATCCACCCACTAGGTCTTCGTCTTCCACTTTACTGCAGTGTTTTGCTTTTGTGCGCGAACCGTGTCCTCGTCATCCTTCGGGATGGCGGGCGCACATCCCCTGCGTCCCCCCGTCGTCGCCGTCGAAAAGGTTGCGGTTCTACCAGCTGGTAACTTCAGTGCCAAGAATCGTCTGATGAACCCACGGTGACAGAGATGGAATCTGACAGCAGCACCTTCGCGCTTGTCGAGTCGCGCCGCCTGAAAAGGAAGTTGCGCCGGACATCAACTGCGGGTGAGTTGCCTACGAGGACTGTTGACAAGCCAGGAGTTTTCTCAGCGGCCTTCGTTCCTACTACGCAGACGGCTAATCTGAACACCATTAACAGGCAGCGGCTAACCCAGTTTTTAGACCGGGTGGTTCCGGGACAAGTCTGTGAAGTCACAATTAATGCACGGAAGAATGTCCTGACAGTACATGTCAAATCTCAGGCGTCAGTAGACAAGCGGAAAGGAACTGGTGTCCTCGGTGGCATATCGGTTCGCTCCTACGTTGCTCACGGGAAGCGGACTACCACTGGAGTTATCCCTGAAGTTGACCCGGAGATAGATGATAAATACCTCCGGAGGCTGATTAATTCTACGGCCTGGATAGTTGACATTCATCGTTTCGGCCGCTCCAAGTGTGTGAAGTTAGTTTTTGAAACTGGCTCTCTCGCATCCCTCGTCAAGGTGTGCTATGTGAGGCATCCTGTCCACCTGTATGTTCCAAGGCCTGTTCAGTACCACAAGTGCAAGAAGATAGGACATGTGAGTGCTGTTTGGAAAAATGAGGTATTCTGCCGTCGATTCGGCGGGATGCACCAGCATGACATCTGCACGACGGAGACTATAAAGTGCACCAACTGCTTGGGTGCCCATGAAGCAACAGCTAAGGACTGCCCTAAGATGAAAAACGAAAGACTCATACTGAAAAAGATGGTGAAGGACAATTCGACCCACCAAGAAGGGGCTGCGCGTATTCGTCGCCGCAAACATCGTTCCCGGCGGCGTCGTCCGGATCCACACAATACTAGTCCAGCTGCACCAACGTCGCAGGAAGTATCAGCTCAGCCGGCACAGGAGCATGAGCCTAAAAACGATAACAAGACGCCTGCGGCAGGGTCCCATGTTACCGCAATGGCACAGTTGATGATTGGCGGCAGCGGTGGTCAGGGCGACATCCCCGTGATACTTTTTTCCTGTACTATCGCATATTTCCGCCGAAGCAAGTTACAATGTACTGTCTACGAAAGAAAAGAAACGGTGTGTGTGTCCATGCCACGCCGAGTTCCACCGACGCAAGCTACAACACCGTCTGCGACGAAAAAGAGCCGGTGCAGCCCTTCGTCACGCCCTAACTTGTTCATCACGACCAGAAATCAGTGATCCGTTTGGCGGCGTTACCATCGACAGACCTGGGATAAAAAGCAGCGCTGCGGCATCTCGGGACACATTGGCGGCAGCGGTGGTCACGGCGAGATCCCTGTGATAGATTTTTTTCCCCGTGTACTATCGGAGGTTGGTGCTATTTTTCCTCGCATGCCTCTTCTTAGTCAGTTGTCTGACCGCTGCTGCTTCCAAGTGTGTTACAATGTTTGGTGATGATAAAGAATGTCCCGAGTGTGAGTCAGTGGTAGATCAAAATGGTGTGTCTTGCAGCGTATGGCACACTGTGTTCCACGTGGGCAAATGTGCTGGAGTGTCTGAAGCGACTCTAAAATTCAAAAAAGACTATCGGACACATGGAGGTGTCCTAAATGCAGGGAATCAAAATCCATCCCGTCTAAGAAATCAGCAGCAGAACCAAACTTACAAGACACGTGGCATATGCTGCAAGCCATTGCCAAAAAACTGCAAGTGTTGATGCCGCTGAAACGTACTGTTGATGATATGGAAAGAGGTGTGCAATTTATGCCTGATCAGCTGACTGGTTTAGTTGAACGTGCACAAAAAATCAGCAAGAAATAACAGAAATCAGAAAGAGTTGAAAAACTAGAAGGAAGTGAATGCACTGAATCCCTGCACTCTAAGCCGAAAAGGACTAAAAGGGGGAGGGAGGTTATTCTGTTTAGGGACGAACTGCTTTCCCACAGCCATTAGTCCTTTTCGGGATCAACTGTTTGTCCCCTAGGAAAGGGGTGCAACGGTCCCCGGGAGCAGCCTTTTGAAGAAAAAATGCAAACGAAGCGCGATTTGCAGTGCATATTAGAGCGGGATTGTCCGGGCGGAAGCACTTAATACACACAAAACTAATCACTACCACTTATTAGAACGATAAATGAAATAGAAATCAACACACATGAAAATACCAGGATTCGAACACACCACCTTTTGGTTGGGAAGAAAGCACGGATATAACCAGGCCTCCACATCAGACAGCGAGGTGTTTACAGTAAACGCCTTATATACGGATCACACACGTTGTTTGGGGTTAACGCTCGCAGTTTAATGATACGTATTGCTGTTCAGAGCCAAGTATGGTGATTTTGCTGTCATTTGATTTTGCAACAAGCTAAGGTAAGGCTTAAAGTATCGCACAGTGGTTTAAATCGCGTTTTTGACCAAAAAAAGAAGTGTCGAACCGTGCATACATACCAGCCGTTATTTGACAACCGCAAATCCTTTTCTTTTCTTTTTTTTTGCGGATAAGGTGTTCTTATTTGTAACAACAGGCAGTTGCTCATTGCGGCCTGTTGAAAACTAATACAGAAGGCCGTGGTTCAATTCGTTTTTTTTACAGGCGGGCAGCGGCGTTAGGGCGGTGCTTACGGAGCATCAGCTAAGCCCGCAAACAAACGGCAACGAAATTAAACTACTTATGCTCGCTTAACGCTCAGCCTTTCAACTAGCATTCGGTATGTATTGAAGCTCGTAGTACTTGTTTATGCACTTTCCCAACTGCCAGTCGCTTCGATTCTACGAAGCCTTTTTCTCACGCAATACAGTCCATCCTCTTCGGCACGGACAGCGGCTGTGTTGTCACTGGCTTTGTGACTCAGTACACTTGGGCATTCGGCGGTGAGAGCGAGTGAAATCCGCCGCCGCCGCCGAAATGCTGCCTCGTTCACACTTCCCACCCATCACCTCGCTGCTCTTGGCGTACACACATATGCTTAGAAAAGTGTATAAAGCGACGCTGTCCACGTACCGTTTGCGTATGCAAGCTTCCATACGCTAAACGCAGGTATTTTTCGAGACTTTACGCCATATCTCGCAGTCCCTCTTTTAGTTTGCAAAATGAGAAGATAGATAAGTGCAGACTAGTGGCGCCATCTGGTAGTCTGGACGGCAAACATTTTTGTCACCAAACCGACGCACCTCTTAAGCCTAGCAGCGGCAGAGTCGTCACCCTAAATGAAAAATAAAGCAAATTGATCAATAATACGTTTTGTTATAGTCCAAATGAGACGAAGCAAAAAGCCTGTGCCCCATTTGTCCCCAGTGAATGCACTGAAAAGGCAGCAACAATGACAAAATCAGTGTGAGGAGAGGGGTCCTGCTTTGAGGGGCGCCGCCATGTTTGAGGAGTAACGGCGACGCAGAGGGAGCAAAATCTGTCGTTCGTCCTTCAGTTAGTCCTTTTCAGGCCAAGGACTAGGCATTTGGTTCGTGAAGTCTGCACACGGCAGGCACGCGGTCGCAGTTGCTCCTTTCGCGCTGCTCACGGGGACTAACGGCTGCTATTGCTCCCAAGGGGACTAATTTTGCCTAAGAGTGTGGTAACTCAGCTTGACGGATTGGAATGGCGGAATAGGCGAGCAAACCTACAGTTTCATGGAAGACCATTTTCCGAAAAAGAAGACTTACTAGAAAAAATTAATGCCATCGCTGCTAAGGTTCAGCTGCCGCAACTGTCCTGTGATGACGTGGATGCCATCCATCGACTGCCCTCGAAATCAGATAAGATTCCTGGTATTATTCGCCGGTTCGGAAGACAAAAAACCCGGGACCTGTGATGGGCAAACAGGAAAAAGATAGCAAATGACTGTAACAATGTCCACGTGCGTGAGAACCTAAACAAACAGAAGCGCGAACTGCTGATAAAAACGAAGGAATGGGCGAAGCAACACGACTTCAGATATGTCTGGCACACAAATGGGAATGTGTTGGTGAGTAAATTTGATGGCATGTCAGCGATAGTCATTTCAAAGGAAAGCACACTTGGTGCAATGCTCTAGGAGCTAGGCCCTTGCTAGGAACTGCACCTTTCGCACCCATAGTGGACCTGCCTCCCCCCTTTTAAGCCAGTCTCAATTCTTCCTGCGATCTGCTCTAAACACGGCGCCTGCTTAGAAAAGGAGCAGCATGTCCTTTTTTTCTGTGAACGCACAGTCCCTGCGCAAAAAAGGTGCCGAGTTCGAATGCTTCCGTTCTGCCATTAACTTCCACTTAAACGTAATAATGGTCACTGAAACTTGGTACCAAAACAGGTGTGAAGCCTTACAGTTGCCAAACTACAACACATATGTTCAAAATCGTATTGATATACGAGGTGGGGGCGTGATGGTAGCAACAGAAAACAAATTTAATTGCAGCCTTCTTGCCGATTTTACTCTAACTCATGATGACTATGAAATAATTTCCTTATTAAGTGGTAGAAACGTCTTTTCTGTGTTATACTGACCACCGAAAAGCAACTTCTCGAATATTGCCTGCTTCCTTGATGAATACCTCCATTCGATAACAGAAAACAGCCTAAACCTTGTTTTAGGAGGTGACATAAACATAGATTTTCTTTCACTTTCAGCTAACAAATTAGAAGTTCAGTCGATATTGCAATGCAATTAATTTATTAACGTTATAAATGTCCCGACACGATTACAAGCAGCAACAGCAATTGATGTCTTTTTTACTAACTCCCCACCAAATCATCTGAATTCTGGAGAAATTAATGGCCGCATAAGTGGCCACCTACAAATATACCTGATCGTTGAAAGAGCCCCCTCTCCTAAAAATCGTGTATTTCCAAGCATTGCACACAGGCGCATTAATGATGACACACTGAATTACTTTAGAGCAGCGCTGTCAAAATTTGACTGGAGTGCTGTGCAAAACGAAAATGGCCCAGAAGACGCTTATAATGCCTTTATTACCATATTTAAATCAATATAACAAACAAAGCTTTCCTCTTGTAACTTGCCAGAAACCTCGGAAAGCCCGTAAACCATGTATAACCGCCGAATGCCTCAAAATGATGGAAACAAAAACAGACGTTTACAACCGTTTCATGGCAACCAGGTCACTAGATGACCTTAAACAATTTAATGCATACCGGAGCACAGTTAAATCTTTCCTTCGCCAGCCAAAAAAAAAAAGATTACATTGAAAAGCTGTTCAATCAAGAATTATTAAAAAGGAGCGATATGGCATGGCAAAATGTTAACAGAATTTTAAGTAGAGGTAAAACTGCTACTAGTGCGCTTGTAATATTGGTCAACAATGAAACACTGAGTGGGAAACGACTAGCAGACGATATCAATAATTATTTTGTGTTTTATGCAGATACGAGTTACGATTTTTTGAATATTAAGCGTCTTGACTCGCGGGTTGTTTCCAGTGCTTTCTTGTCTCCAACTGATGCTAATGAAATCAAAAACTGTCTCCTAGCTTTACGTAACAGCAAGTCATCTGACTTGGTGACCTCAAACTTTCACCAGTAAAACACGTCGCTGATGTAATTACTCCACTGTTAGAATTTATTTTCAATACCTGTACTGAACACGCAGTGTTCCCTAACAGTATGCAGTTCGCCAAAGTCACAGTTATTCATTGAGGTGGAGAAGAACAGTTTGCAAAATTATCGTCCGATATGTTTTCTACCTGTTATTTCGAAGTGTTTTGAAAAGATTTTGTTCAAGCAGATATCTAGTTTTTGTGACAAATATAACATAATAACGCCCAGTCAGCATTGCTTTAGGAAGAACTGTTCGACGGAAACCGCGCAAGTTGCCGATCTGTTGCTCAGGGACTGATCGCGTGCGCACTCCGAAGCCGGTAGCTTGGCCACCTTGGTTTTGTATGAGTTAGTTTTTTTTTTGTCGGGCTCCCGGAGAGCTTTTTTTTTTTTTTTTGTCGGGGCTCCTCCGGCGCCGCCGAAATGGGTTTGTTTTGGGACAGACGCGGCAGATGGCAGCAACAGCGGTTAACCGGCAGTGGGGAGGCCCGTCCTTGTAAGGTCGCGCTCGGGCCCCAAGACGCGGCCGAAGCGCGGACCCCTGGAGTTTCGAGAGGGGGTCGCGTGTGAATTTATGGCTTTTAACAGCGGACAGCGGCACGGGCCGGCTGCCTCGGAGCGGGCAGCAGAAGGGGGGAGCGCGACCAGGGCAGCGCGCGGTTCGGACTGGGTGTTTGGTTTCCCTGAGCTTCCATTGGCGTTCTTAGTGATTTTGTGTCGGTGTGCTGTAAGCAAACGGAAATGCGCAACATCTTCGTGGAATTCGCGCGGTGCCCGCGAGACAACAACAAAGTGAGCACCGGCGTGCTATTGGCTCCTTCAGTTTGAACGAAATTCTCCTGATTGGCTCTGAGAAGCTCATTTCCTGTTGGCTACAAAAAGGGTCCCCAGAATTCTGGGCGAAGGGATTTAAGGGCGAGTTTTTGGCGCGAACGGGGAGATCGGAGGGCAGGTCACCCGTGAGCGGCCGTGCAATAAAGAGATAGTGCCCCGAAGAAGTTGTCCAGTCTGTTCCGCAACGTATCGCCGGATCACCGAACCATAAGAAGACTTCAAGGTCAACACCATCGATCGATCATCCACCCCATCACCGTTTCGAAATTAAATGCGCTGCCATCACCAAAAGAGCTATTTTTAGAGTTCTTCGAACAGAAACATCTTACTCTTGGCATATTCATGGATTTTTCAAAAGCTTTTGAGCGCATGAACCAGAAAATAATGTTGACTAAGCTCGAGCACTATGGCTTCCGCGGACAGTTTCTTGACATAATTAAGTCTTATTTAAGTTCTCTATCGCAACAAGGAAAAATAATGATTTATCTGATATTAGGCGCATCGTTTCAGGAGTTTCGCAAGGCAGCATTTCGGGGCCATTGCTATTTCTTTATGTTAACGACATCATCTGTATTAGTAATCGTCCAACATTTGTCATTTACGCTGACGACACCACTTTATTTTTTAGAGCTTCACAGTTGCCAGATCTCGAGAAACAAACCAGAAAATGTTTACAGTCACTCCTAGAATGGTCTCAAAATAATGTATTGAACATAAACACTGCAAAAACGAAAGCTATTCTTTTCAGGCCTCGTAATAAGTTGACAAATCTGCCACCACTCAGTTTAAGGATCGGTAAATCACTTATCAAAATGGTCCCAGCGGTTAAAAGTTTAGGTGTTATTTTTTATGAGAATTGGAGCTTGAATGATCACATCGACATGGTGATGAACAAGCTGTCAAAGGTCGTCGCTATTTTGTGTCGATTGAGATACTTCATGCCGAAGAGTATTGAGGAGATGTTGTATAGTGCGCTGTTTTCTTCTGTTGTAAATTATTGCTTTTTGGTATGGGGTACCACGTCTTTTACAAATATTAACCGCTTCTATCTCCTTCAAAAGAAAGCTGTACGAAATGTTATGAATTCTCCTCGGCTAGGACACACTGAACCGATCGATATTCAATGTACTTCGAATCACCCGCTACCACAGCTGTATGAAACTTTACTTCTAGGGCGTTATAAATCCAGTGTTAATAAAAATAATTGCTCTATGGTAAAGCTGTCAGGTTTACAATGCAAAGAGCCAAAGTACTCTACACGAGCGACACCCAAATTGTATGTGCCTAGGATGCCAACAAATTACGGCTATCAAATGTTGAGCTACACCCTCCCGCATCAATTAAATAAGGAGTCCGAATTAATGTACAGCTAATGCCCATCTTTTATTTTTCTTTTTTATTCTTTTAATGTGCTCCCATGTTGTGTACCACTGCAATGCATCTGTGGGGTACGTCGGCCTCGTCAGGCCTTTCACTGTTTTTTTGTCGAGGCAACCAACATCGACATGATGTTAAATAAACATTATTCTGATTCTGAATGGCCTGCTCTGCTATCCAAGGGCATCGCCACGGCAAGACCAAGACTGGTTGCCACTCCATCTGACACTGCCGGCAAGCCGGAAGGTCGGGATGTGAGCATTATGTTAAAAAGGCTTGTTGTGCAGTTTTAGGACGCACTTGAGCCGCTCTTGGTGGCATTGCAGTAATTCATCATGACACTACCAAAACCCATCTCCTCTGTGACAATGCACATGTGCCGCAGTGTAGTGGTGCAATGGAATGCCCGAGGCTATATACGCGGTCGTCTGAGTGACTTCCGGCAACGCGTCCACAAGTACCGCTTCCCTGTGCTTGGTGTATGTGAGCCAAACATGCCGTCTCCTTTCCGCCTTTCTGGGTACGTGCTGCTGTGGTCTCGCGATGAAGACGAAACCAGCAAAGTGTTAGCTTCCCACTCACATTCACATCAGTGCCTACGCTGATGATATCTGCATCTGGGCTTCGCGTTCGACGCGTCCGAAATGCACGCAAAATTACAACCTGCCATGTCATCTACTTCAAGGTACCTACGGTGTCAGGGTTTGCACTTAGCAGCTCAGAAATGTGCTGTGGTCGCATTCACGCGCTAGTCTGTCTGCCGCTACCCGGTAACACTTCAAGGGGTTGCAATACCATACTTCACTTCACTTCACTTCACTTCACTTTAATACCTTAAAAACCCTCGTTAGAGGGTATTACATAAGGGGTGGGGCACACAGAAATGAAAAACAGAAAGACTAAACAGATAAGTTGAAAGTTATACAAATATAAGATTATCACTAAGCAAGTACACGCGTGATTTCTTCGATGAACAATGATTGGCATGTGATAGCAGCAAGTTCACGGGGAAGGCCGTTCCAGTCGTTCGCGGTCCGGGGGAAGAATGATGAAGAAAATGTAGTGGTGCGGGCGCGAGGTCGTGACACTTGCTGCTGATGGCCGGTGCGGAGGGAGATGCGTGGTGGTGGTGCGCAGATGTAGGGTTCCTGTCGTAGCTTAGAGTAAAAAAACTTGTGAAACAAACATTAACTAGCAATGTAGCGGCGATGAGCAAGGGTAGGTAGGCTGGACTGTGATTTGAGGGATGATATGCTGATATCAAAAGAATACGATGAATGAATGAATCTAGTTGCTCGGTTTTGAACTGCTTCAATTGAATTACAGAGATATGCTTGCTTTGGAGACCAGATGGGAGATGCGTATTCTAGTTTTGATCGGACTAATGATTTGTATGCGAGGAGCTTGACATGCTGAGGTGCAGAGCGTAGGTGACGCTTTAAGAATCCTAGTGTTCTGTTGGCGGATGATATGATGTTTGAAATATGCGTATTCCATGTAAGATCATGACAAATATGAACACCAAGGTATTTGTATGATTGGACAAGATCGAGAGGAACGTTAGATATGCTGTATTGGAACAGAAGAGGGTAACGACGACGATGGAACGACATATATTTGCATTTACTTGTGTTAAGTGTCATTAGCCATTCACTACACCAGTCTTGTACATGAGTTAAATTATTTTGAAGGGATTGTTGGTCAAAGGTGTTAGTGACTGTTTTGTAAATAACACAATCATCAGCAAACATCCGAATATGGCAATCTAATTTCTCAGGTAGGTCGTTAATATAAATTAGAAACAAGAGTGGCCCAAGGACGGATCCTTGGGGCACGCCTGAGGAGACTGGTAGGAGGTCAGACATTTGGTTATTGACAACGACTGATTGGAAGCGGTGAGTTAAGAATTCTTTTATCCATGCTAGTATGTCGGGATGCAAGTTTAGGCGAGAGAGTTTCAGAAATAAGTGGTTATGAGGTACCTTGTCAAATGCTTTAGCGAAGTCGAGAAAAATTGCGTCAGTTTGGAGGTTAGCATCAAGATTGGCATGCAAGTCATGAACGTAAAGTGCTAGTTGACTTTCACATGAGTATCCTTTGCGAAATCCGTGCTGCGATGGGTGAAAAAAGTTATTTGAATCGAGAAAATGCATTGTTAAAGAATAAATGACGTGTTCCATGAGTTTACATGGTATGCTGGTGAGTGATATGGGTCGGTAATTAAGTGGTGAATCTTTGTTACCCGACTTGTGGACCGGAACGACCTTCCCCACTTTCCAGTCATGGGGTATGACACCTGTAGAAAGAGACTGTGAGAACAGCAGGCATAAAAATTTGGCAGAAGTATGGTTAACGTTTTTTAGTGCCTTGGTGTTGATTTCGTCAAAGCCGGCAGATGATGACAGTTTTAGTTTATCTATGAGACATGATATGCCGGCCTCAGAGAAAGTAACGGCTGGCATTAAACTTCTTTGGTCATTTGCTGTCATGAGGGGGGGGGGGGGGGCGGTTCCTGTTCATGAGTGAATACAGATGCGAAGGCAGAATTAAATATGTTAGCACACTCGACATCAGAAACAGCACGCCCGGAATCATCAGTTAAGGTAATAGTGCGTATAGATTGCGGATTTAAAAGCTGCCAGAATTTAGTCGGGTTATCTTTAAGTATGTTGGGAAGGTCAGTATGATAAAATGAGCGTTTAGCGTTTTTTACTGCGACCAGGTATGTCTTTTCGGCAGCGTAATATTTTTCCCATGCGTAGTCATTTCCAGTCTGTTTAGCACTGCGGAACAAGCGTTTCTTTTTGTTTTCTAGTCTTCCTAGAGCCTTGGTAAACCATGGTTTCTGTTTGGTTGCGCGGAAGCTGCATTTGGGAACATATTTGTTAGTAAGTTCGTTGATTTTATGAATAAACATCGACCAATTTTCGTGGATGGTTTGTTCCGGGAAAGAGTGCTGAAAAGATGGGAAATAAGCTTCCAACGCCCTGTTTATAGCCTCATAGTTACCTTTGTTATAAAGGGTGATTGTTTTTTTGGAAGTTTCTTTTATTGTTGGAGTGAAGGTAAAAGACGCATGGATGACTTTGTGATCACTAATTTCCCGGAGATAAGTAATGGAGTTGAGGCATTCGGGGTGGCTAGATAGTATAAGGTCAAGAATGTTTGCGGTGTCTCCGGCGATGCGTGTAGGCTGGGTTACTAATTGAGTAAGATTAAAATTTAAGCACACATCCACAAACTCCTGTGATTCATGCTGTCTAAAAATAGGCTGATGAGGGTTATTCCAATCTATGTCAGGATAGTTAAAATCTCCAAAAAGAAGCACGTGTGCATTAGGGTGTTTTGTTGTAAGTTGGTTCAGAATGTTGTGCAGCTTTCGAGGGAATTCGGGGTTATTGTGGGGGGGCCTATAGCAAACACCAATTAGTATAGACACTGGCGTGGCGCGACAAAGCAGCCATAATATTTCGAGGTCAGATTGGATGTTAATGTGGGAACACTGTAGTTGATTGCTGGTAGCGATAAGGACGCCTCCTCCTCGGGGGACTTTGCGATCGGCACGGAAAAGGTTAAAATTAGGTAAGTTGCACAGAACTTCAGTGTCGCCCACATTATCGGTCAGCCAAGTCTCTGTCAGCACAAGCAGGTTAGAGCCTGTTGAAGATACAAGGCTGGATACACTATCGCACTTTGAAAGTAGACTGCGTATATTAGTATAGATAACCGAAAAAGAAATATTCTGTCGAGGGGAGGTATGGCGTGGATTAGATAAGTGACGATTGTGCGGTGAGCGCTATGCTATTTCTTTCACCATTTCGGTGGCAGCATCAAAAGTGTAGCGTTTTTTGCCGAGAAATAGGGTCTTGTACCGCAAAGAAAACGGTCCGGTTTCTGCTCTTGCAAATGCGACAAGATGTTTGCGGGCTTTTTGAACAGAGCGGGTAAAATCTTCTCCAATGCTATAGTTCGTGTCCTTCAGCATAGGACCTTTGGAAAGGATAGTTTCTTTGGTTTTGAAGGAGACGAATTTTGCTATAATTGGCCGTTGGCGGTCCTCGTTATGGCGTCCCAAGCGATGGGCACGCTCTATCTGACTGGGCTCTAAGGTTAACTTTAACTTATTCTGACAGTGCTTAATTATTATTTCTTCAGATTCGATGAATGATTCGCGGGGATTGGAGTCTGGAAGGCCATAGAATATCAGGTTGTTGCGGCGTGATCTGTTTTCTGTGTCGTCTATTCGGGCCTCAAGGTTAGTAACAAGAGCTGCCGTCCCGGCGGCAATGGAATTGACGGATTCTAGATGAGATTTTAGGGTAGCAATGTCCTGAAAGAGGCTTTCCAGGTCTGCTAGGCGTTTGCTCAGGTCGGAAATGGTTTGGTCGACAGAACGCATCTGACCTTTAAGGTCCTGTACATCCGCGATTATTTGGCCTTGACCGGCTGACAACTTCTTGAGTTCAGCAAGAACACTATCAAGTTTGTCCGGACCAGGGTTCATCTCAACATCTCCGGACAAAAGAAGAAGATATTTTACAACAGAAAAGCATTCACCAGCAATAGAAATGCAACACTGCAGGCTCGGAAGCTGTACCAGGCAACGGTCACTACATTTTTTAGAAAAGAGGCAGTATGATGGACTAACCTGCGTAGCGAAAACCAGTGGATGAGGAGGCTGCGACATGGCACAGCTACCGAGCCCACAGAGCGCGGGCGGAAGGCGGTGCTCTTTATATGTTGACAGGGTCGATGTTGTCGCTGGCGGTTGCGCTTGCCATCCGATGTCGAGGGTCCAGGAAGGGGGCGCTCTTTTCACCGATGCATCTGCGCTGCTCAAACTGAATGGTCCGTTGTACCCGACGCAGACCGGCCGCTCTGGGTCCGGTAGAACAAGCCACGAAGTGTCGAAGATGGCTGGGAAGATGTAGGCAAAGGCAGGCGCGAGCACCTGCGTAGCGAAAACCAGTGGATGAGGAGGCTGCGACATGGCACAGCTACCGAGCCCACAGAGCGCGGGCGGAAGGCGGTGCTCTTTATATGTTGACAGGGTCGATGTTGTCGCTGGCGGTTGCGCTTGCCATCCGATGTCGAGGGTCCAGGAAGGGGGCGCTCTTTTCACCGATGCATCTGCGCTGCTCAAACTGAATGGTCCGTTGTACCCGACGCAGACCGGCCGCTCTGGGTCCGGTAGAACAAGCCACGAAGTGTCGAAGATGGCTGGGAAGATGTAGGCAAAGGCAGGCGCGAGCACCTGCGTAGCGAAAACCAGTGGATGAGGAGGCTGCGACATGGCACAGCTACCGAGCCCACCACAGATTTTTGGACATTATCATTTACCGCGATCTGTCATGGTCGAGGCTTCTAAATATGCTAAATAAAAGACACTCTTTTTTTCCATGTCCTTCGCTTCGTAGCAGGCATCAAATGGGGCCCAATGAAGCTCTCCTGGCTAAGACTTTACTATACTCTATAACCAACATTCGTTACAGCCTTCTTGTACTCTCTACCATGAGAATTTTCTGCTTGCGGACATTAGAGAGTGTTCAAGCGCAGGCGCTAGAGATATGCCTCGGATTACCACGTTGTGCCTCGAACAAAGGCATGATTGATGAATCTCGTGCGTGCCCAATATCGGTCTACCTGTCACAAACTACTTCGTGTATAATTACGCGCGCTTACACGGCACCACTGTCACCCGCTGACGAAGATTTTTGATGAGCGACCGGAAAGCAGCTTTGCACGTGCACTGCGCTGCCATCAATCGGAATTGCCATCAGACTGTCCTGCGGCATCATCCCTTGCAGCCACCATGGGTGATGACTCAACCTTCAGTATGCCTGCATGTCCCTGGCATACTAAAGAAATCTGTGATGCTGGTTAGCGGACTGAAGCAACTTGCTCTTGTCTACATCTGGTCAGAATAGCATAACTGCATGCACGTATACGCTGATGGATCTGCGTCACCAAAGGTATCAACAGCAGCTTTGGTAATCCCTGCTCAGCAGACGACCCAGAGATTCATTTTAGGGCACAATCCTACTTCAACCGCTGCAGAGCTTGTGGGCCTTCGGAAAGCAATTCGCCACATCTGCGGAGAACCGCCTCAGGAGTTGTGCATTTTTTACTGACTCTAAATCTGCGCTACAAATTTTGGGGTGCTTCCTACGCCACACCGCCTACCAATCACTGGTTCTTGATATCATTAGTCTCCTGTCACCTGCTCAGGAAAAAAGGCCACTGTATAGTGTTCTACTGGATCCCTGGACACTGCGGACACGATGGAAATGAGACCGCCGACACTGAAGCAAGGAGCTTTTGCATCATTGGCCTGCGCACAGCTGTGCCGTTCTCTAGACCAGACACCACTTTTCTCCTTTTGGGATCTACGAGGATTGTGACGGCTAGATACTGGGCCCTGCCAGACACTCGACACATCCGCTGTTGCAAATGGGTCGCAAGCCCCAAGGGTAGCGTTGGCCTGGCGGCCTGGGGCACAGCTGGAAACATCCGAAGGTCCAGGCAAAGGATGAGTCGACTGCCAACAGAACAACTTGTTTATTCTAGCATCGCAAAAGAGCAGCCGGTCAGGGCGACCACGTTACTCGACGGAAGAAATCGAAGCCTCTTCTTGGCGTCCGGGGCAGCTGCCTTTATACCCTCGGAGTCGAGGGCAAGAAGGAACGGCTCGGGATGAGGCGCACGAGACGGCTACGCACGGACATGCTGAGACGTGACGTGACGCGTCCGCCGGGCCGGCGCCGGTCAGACCTCCTCGCCTCCCAGTTGGGGAGCTCCTCTCCCCGGCTGCCGCGCTTTGACAAGCGTGGGCACCAACATGCACACACACACACGCACACACGAAGACACGTGGCATTGAAACCTGCCTAGACGCGCTTGGCGGGAGGCGTTGCGGCAGCGCTGAAGGGGCCAAAATGACCGCCACTTTGAACGAAGCCCCGGCGTCCGTTGCATCCGCGCCGGCTATACCGCGCGTCGTAGGCGAAACGTAACACCGCCTTAAACGTCTAGATCCGGCGATGACCTTTTCTGTTCCTCGAGGAATAGCACACCCTATTGCATGCATAATCCCTAGGTTAAGTTTAAACGTCGCCTTCACGCGCAAGTATACACTTAATTCGACAAGCTGACTCCCCGGACTGTACCACATGTGGAATGCTAGGGGCTGTAGAACATGTTTTCGTGGCGTGCCCAGCATATGCACGAGATTGACTCATGCTAGCATCTGCTTTGAAGTCTTTAGACACCATTCCCCTCTCGGAGGATTTGATCCTCGGCGCTTGGCCAGATAGTTAGAAAACTGTATAGGCAACGCAAGCGCTCTCACGCTTTTTAAGTGACACACTCCTTGCCTCGCGTCTGTGATGTTAGAAAGTGTGCCTTGTTTTTTTTTGTCTTTCTTCATCTGACTCCTCCCATCATCATCCATCATCGTGACCCTCTTTCTTCTCCTCTTGCCGTTCCGCAGGGCAGAGTAGCAGGCCAAATATTTTTTTTCCCGGCCAACCTCACTGCCTTCCCCGTCAATAACCCCCTTTCTCTCTTCTCTTGGAATCCACTCCGTTACCCTTAAGGACCAGTGGTTATCCTGTCTTCGCATTACATGCCCTGCTCAAGCCCATTTATTCCTCTTGATTTCGACTAGGATGTTATTAACCCGCGCTTGTTCCCTCACGCACTCTGCCCGCTTGCGGTCTCTTAATGTCATTTTTCTTTCCATAGCTCGCTGCGTTATCCTTAACTTAAGCTGAACCCTTTTCGTTAGCCTCCACGCTTCTGCCCCATAGGTGAGTACCGGTAAGATACAGCTGTTGTGCACTTTTCTCTTGAGGGATATTGGTAAATTGCCATTCATGATCCGAGAGACCCTGCCATATGCGCTCCACCCCATTCTTATCCTTCTAGTTATTTCCCTCTCATTATCCGGATCACCTGTCACTACCTGCCCTAAGTAGGCACCTGCCCCGTTGCAGTAACAGTTAGTTTTTCACATCTGACGATTTGGCAATCAGTGCTGGTAAACAGTTCCACTGGTGCGTTGTAAGGAGAAAATACGAATTCTGATAGAGTTTGATAGTGGCGAAATAAGGGCGTATCACCTTGAAGTGGTTCAGTCGACTTGATCTACGGGGTTCTGCAAAAGCATAGGTGTCACGTCACAATCCTTATTTGTTGTGACAGAGCAAATAAATGAATTTTAACCTGGCAACTTGACGGCGTCCATGAAGGGGCTCCAAGTTGAGCTGACTCAGCATATCGGTAACAGAAGACGTTGGCCGATAGTCAGATCAAATAAATCTTGCAGAAAGGCGTTGGATGCGCTTCAATGTAGCAATGTCCTTGTTATAATAAGGGTGCCATACTATAGAAGCGCTTTCGAGAACAGGTCTGATTAGAGAGCAGTATGCCTCAAGGTTAGCGCCTGGAGTAGAATGTTTTAATTTCGGCGACGAAAACAAAGCTTATTGAAGGCTTTAGTGCAAATGTTGCCAATATGCGTGTCCCATTTAAGGTTGTCTATAATAGTTAGTCCTAAATATTTGACAGCCGAAAGAGACTGTCTATAGATAGTCTATAGACCGTCTATAGACAAAATTAAAATTAAGGCGGTTATAGACTTCAGTCTATATATTGTCTATAGACATGAATAATGTCAAAGGATGGCTATAGAAAGTTTATAGACCATTTTTTATAAGGGTTAAGTGATAGCGTGAACGAACACTCAGAAGAACTTGGAAGCAATGACTTTAGTTGCAAAGCACTGTTCTGATGAGTAAACCTCGAGAAGAGCTTGCGATGTTTGTGGGTTTATGTCAAGTAAAATAAATAAATAAAAAGAGAATACAAACAAATATCCGCTTCTGGGATTCAAGCGCGCGGCGTCGTGAACAGACCATCCTCGCTGGCCACTGCGCAAGAGCACTAGGCTGCCGCCGCTTTTTTTCTTTATTGTACTAGGCTACCACCACAGCCAAACACGCCTCGTGTTGCAACACACTCTCGCGCTGTGCATTGCACATAGTCATCACCTAATACTACCATCAAACTATAATACTTGCGTTTTGAGGTATGGGGCGGTAGGAACATACCCAAGCAGCACAAGTAATTGGCCCAACATTCGAACTGCATTGGCAAAGCTGGCCCTACAAAGTACTAGGTTGGGACCATCCTTTTGCAATATTGGGCCGATGACCTGTGCTGCTTGAGTATATTAGTGTGGGCATAGAAAAAATGAAGAAAAATAATGTTGCCCGGCCCGCACCGCCAATGGCACAACGGGCTTAGAGAGATGTGGGCAGCGTGCGTTGGCGTGGACAACGCTATGGCAGAAGCACGTAACTAGAGCAATTAGCGTTGGTGTTGACAACGCTACTGCAGACACGGCACTGGAGCATGTATGTCGCCGGCGTACACTGGGTAAATTGGCACTGACGATAAAAAGTTGACGACGCGTGCATTACTGGCTCCCTGGGTCAGTTGACGCTTCAGTCGCGCTTTCCGGTACGTGGCGGTGTTGTTCACCTGCAAAAAAAACTGTGCTTTAGGACAATATTTTGTGGTTAGCAATGCTAAACCACCACCTCTTTTTTGGAACTCGTCTAAGCAGCAACTTGCGCATGTATGCAGTCCCTAGAGCCCAGATGGTTCGGATGGGCGCCGCTTCCTTGCTATTACCTCCAAATTTTTGTGCTCGCTGTTATGGCAACATTGAACCACGGTGGCCATATTCTTTCCAAGTCCGGTGGCACGGGTAAAAGGAATGCGGCACTCTAAAATTTTCCAGTGACTCTACGGCGCCAGATTAGCGCGCGCTGCCGTCCGTGAGGCTAAGCGGCGGCGGATGGCTGTGCAGGCTGCCCAAGCCGGAACTCAGCCGCCTCCGCTCGGCACTGCGTGATTCGTATGCCGCCGCCTGCGGTTCAAGCACCGCAGCAGATGCGCTCAAATTCACATTATCGTGAAGCGCAATCGTCAACCAATTTTTTTAAAACTTTCAAGACAATCGTTCATAAGGCAGCACCTTGTTACGGCCTCATTAGCCTTGCTTTCATTTGTTGGCTTGGGGTTGCGTTACCGCTCCGGACTTCGCAGAACTTTCTGAAGCCTCCTTGCCCGTGTGACCCATGCAGGTATACACATAAGAGCGGCGCCTACTGAATTGGTTATCGGCTGAATTCATGTTGTAGGCGCCCTTGCACAGTGAATATGTAAAGCGTTCAATAGCATCAAGGAAGGAGCGCGTACGACGAGTAACGAAGAGTGGCTGCTGACTATCGTCTCTGTCGGAATGTCTCTGTCCAAACCACTTATCGGTGGCTTCTTCTTCTAAACTACCAAAACAGCGAAGCTATGCAGGAATTTGCCGTTTTTCTGTTCCATTCTCGCCGTGTCCCCCTAATCAGACGCGCTGCGACCCCACCGTCTCAGGTCGGCTTCCCCCATCGTTCCGCGGCCAAGGGTGGTAACTTATTTAACTAGCCAACATGTGTGGCGGCCGCAAGTATCATGTCTGCAAACACGTTGACAACAGTGGAGGACTCGCTGAAAAGAAATTTCGCTCGAATATACATCGCGGGAGGATGGTAGGGGAGCAGTGAATGCATGTCAGACTCTTGGGCAGCCAGCAGCACAGTATAAAGAGAGAAACCCATGCAGAGAGAGGGATTTCGAATATTTTCTTGTAAGTTTGGTTTGGTACGAGAGCCCTTGTGGAAATATGGAGGGACAGCCTTCCGCCCCCCCCCGCACTCCCACTCCGCGGATGCAGCGTTTCCGCTCGCTAACCACGGGTGGTTCGTGCTCAAGGTAACAAAGGGAAGGCAGGACAAAGCGTGAACACTCATATTCTATTTATTACACTTGCAATTAATACACAGAGCGGGCCAGCTAGCTACAAAACATCAACGAGGCATTTCTCGGAAGCAGAAGGAAACGGAAGAAGGACTTCCGACTTACCGGCTGGGGCAGGGCGCTACTTCGGAGGTATCGGCGGCGAACATTTGTATGCGCCGACAATGGCGGCCGGGTTTTCCCATGCGCGCCTCATTCTTGGGGGCAAAGCCATCCCCGAGAATTTGCTGGGGAATGTGACGAGAGCGCGCGTTTAATGCGCCCACTTCGCTGCCTGGAACCAGATGTTCAGCGGCAAGGCACGACGGATCTCCGTGCGCTGGGCGCGGAAGGTGACGAGAGCGTGCGGCTTCAACCGCTCGTGACGCTGGCCGCATCCCGAATAGCCACTCAACGGCTCCGCGTAACCTATGAGGTGGCACTCCCGTCGCTGTTTCCGCTTCCCCCATCAGGGAGACTTTCCTCCTCGCCCAGCCGGTGCTGTCCTGACGCACAATAATGAAGGTGGGCCGCGCGAAATGGAGGGGCGAAACAGATTCGCCACATCCCTCCATCTTTAATTGTTGGCCTACGGTTGAACTCGTCTATGGATGCCAACGAAAGAAGTGTCCACGAGCGCTGCGGTGACGACTGCAAGCGAGCTCGTACAGGCGGGTGCCGGGGTCATCCGATGAGCAGCAAGGTCACCGGGCACCCGTCCTTGTCCCGCCGCAGGCATCCAAAATTAGCGTGCCAGGAGGGTGTTGTTCGCGCTGACGCGCCTTTGTTGGAAGGTGGGGGGGCGGGGGGGGGGGGGGGGGGGGGGGCTGGCTGCCTGTTCTCGTAGCCGCTGCAAACTGCTCGCCGGAGACTCGCAGCTCAATGACTCACGGCCGTAAGGCAGCATGCAGAGACCCATACAATAGACAGCAGGCCGGGGCAGCTACTCTCTAACTCTGCATATCGCTCCTATGATCTCCAAAAGTTTGAATCAAAGGCAATAGAGATCGCGCAAACAGACGACTTGGTCAAATGCGGAGCAATGCTAGTGCCAAACAATTGTATCCGGCACCGCCCAAATGCTCGGTTCATTTCAACGTAGCTGGCTCTCTTCGGTCGAAGCACATTCGCGGCTCACTTCCCGGAATGGTGATTTTTAGCTCACTTGAACTGCATTAGCGTCTCTGGTTCCGCGAAATTGTCAATTTGCTTCGCAACCGTAAAAAAATACGAAGTTTTTTTGAACAAAGTAAGCTTTCTATAGTTGAGCGAGACTTCTTAGCTCTAGCTAGGCTCAAATAAAACAAGCAAACCCGTTTGCGCGTGCTTGTGTCACGGTACGACTATGTCCTCCCAAAAGCGACGGGCCGCTCCCGAATAGCCTTATGGCTCATTCACACTTGAGAGTCGCAGAGGTCGCGTGACCAGCAGTCGCCTGCGACTACACCGCACTTCGAAAACACAGATGTTCAAACTTCCAAGGGCGACCTGCGGGTCGCCTTCTCGTTCGATTCTCGTTTGAAATGAGAACTCTTGGGAATGACGCCGTTCGCGCGCTTTCGAGAATTTCGTCTGCTTTGGCCGCGTCTCCTGCGCTAACGCTTGGCCCTCGAAAGTGCTCTGGTCCCTCAATATTAGCAATGTACTGCGACGACCGGAGCGAAGAGGAAGATATAGCGGCAATGTGCACCGCGGCCGTACAAGCGGCCTGTAAGCTAGCCTGGATGCCGGCCGCTAGCGTCAGGAAAATGAGCTAGTATGTTGTTTGTTCCAGTTCATACCATGCTCTGGGAAGTCGAAATTCAAAAATGATTCAGTTTTTAAGGTCGTTGGCCAATACCGAGCTGCTAGATACAAACAAGTTTCTTCTCATAGCCGCTTTGCTGCAGTTGCCCAAAGCGGATCGATCGCCTGGCGTCTGCTTTCTCCGCTGCTGAAGGCGTCGCGGAAATCAAGCATATTTTTATATTATCATGAGACGGGGTTCACAATAAAGCCGTGACGAAATTAGCATCTTGGTTACAGCGCCGGTCAGTTTCGAAACGCCCTCAGCTGCGGCATCGATGTGAAACCGGCTAAGCTTCGCGACGACTACGGCAGCCAAGGAGCAGATAGCGCCGTTCGTCGCTCGGCGCACCCGCGAGCGGCGTCGTTGCCGAAAGCTCGGCTCGCTCACTGATTGGTTCAGCGGTTTGTGACTCGCAGTCGCGGGGCTGCAAAATCGAGCAGCGAGCGACTGGCCCGCGACTGTCGCTTTTCGACCAACGCGACCGCTTGCTAAGGCTTTCATTTGGGCTAGTTGGTTGTAGCAGTGAAACATATTGACTAGCGCAAACACAGACAGGGACCAAAGTAAGAGTAAGAGACAGGACACACGCTAGAACAGCTTGTTCTTGAGCGCAAAAGTCATCACCCTAGCACGGAATGTGTTAAGAGCAATCAGGTAGAAGTAGGTAAAAGAAAGATTTTAACACAAAACAGAGGGAAGGACAGGGCCCATTGTACGAGAAATAGTAAATGCTAAGGCTTTCATTTGGGCTAGTTGGTTGTAGCAGTGAAACATATTGACTAGCGCAAACACAGACAGGGACCAAAGTAAGAGTAAGAGACAGGACACACGCTAGACCAGCTCTTACAATGTGCCCTGTTCATCCCTCTGTTTTGTGTCAAAATCTTTCTTTTACCTACGTCAACCTGATTTCTCTTAGCACATTCCGTGCTAGGGTGATGACTTTTGCGCTCAAGAACAAGCTGGCATAGCGTGTGTCCTGTCTCTTACTCTTACTTTCGTCCCTGTCTGTGTTTGCGCTAGTCAATATGTTTCACTGCGACCGTTTGCGACTGTCGCTTTTCGACCAAAACAGTCGCGCGACCTCTGCGACTCTCAAGTCTGAATGAGCCCTTAGGCGTACTCGCTCTGACACTTACCGGTGCCAACAAAGGGCCAAGGACAATAGCTAGAACACAACGCCACGAGGAGATACGTTTCTGCCAAGGTGACCCTTAACGCGAACGGCGCCCACCGCATCTCGCGGCGTCGGAGCGCCACGGTGCTTTTCCTGCAATCACGGCTACAATACAAATCAGCTGATTACGGCACCGGCTCCCAGAGCCAAAGAGACAGAAGAGAGAATATTTACAATTATATACAAGAAAAATCGGGCCACCCTTCAGGCTTCCGCATTCACTCGCTTCTGACATGCTATTCTCCGTGGAAGGCTCGGTCTCGCTCTCCATGTGCGGACCTAGTAGCACCTTCCAAAGGTGTACCGATGAAGTGCTCATCAAAAGCGTAGCATGCACGGAAATTCTCTCATGCTGCTATTGTGCTCATCTCGCTGTCAAGAAAGCATCTTAGTCTTGCTAGCAATTCCGAATTCGAGTCAGGCCTAATGCTGTTCCAAATCCGGCGGGCATTCCACGAACAGAACTGACTGTCGTCCCTTGTCCCAAGAGCTTTCCACACGTTGGGCTGCCATTGTGGAAATATGGCGGGTACAAAGGGAAGGACGACAAAGCGTTAACACTCATATGCTATTTATTACACTTGCAATTAATACACACAGCGGGCCAGCTAGCTACAAAGCATCAACGAGGCATTCCTCGGAAGCAGAAGGCAATGTATGTAGGACTTCCGACTTACCGGTTGGGGCAGAGTCGCGACATCGGAGGTATCGGCGGCGAACATTTGTATGCGCCGACAATGGCGGCCGGGTTTTCCCGTGCGCGCCGCATTCTTGGGGCAAAGCCATCCCCGAGCATTTGTTGGGGAAGATGACGAGAGCGCGCGTTTGCTGCGCTCGCTTCGCTGCCTGGAACCAGAAGTCCAGCGGCAAGGCACGACGGATCTCCATGCGCCGGCCGCGGAAGGTGACAAGAGCGTGCGGCTTTAACCGCTCGTGACGCTGGTCGGATCCCGAAGAGCCAGTCAACGGCTTCGCGGAAATCCGCGTAACCTATGAGGTGGCGCTCCCGTCGCTGTTTCCGCTTCCCCCATGAGGGAGACTTTCCTCCTCGCCTAGCCGGTGCTGTCCTGACGCACGATGGTGAAGATGGGCCGCGTCGAAATGGAGGGGGGAAACAGGTTCTCCACACCCTGGGTTGAAGGTTGTGCTGTATACCCTCAATGGCTGTATAAGAATTTCATTTGTTTACTGAAGCCTAAGGCGGGTCACCGGCAATGAGCACCCCAACTAAACGGCAGTCTAGGTATAGGCTTCGCGCTTAGCCCGTACATCAGTAATGCCTAGGCTTTAGCCGAAACCTTCGGTCGATAAGGTCTTCTAGTATCGTTTCTCTGTGTGAGATCGTTTGTATTTAAGTTACAGTTATATTTTTTGTCTGTGTGACTTAACTTCCATAAGTTACCTGCATGCATTTTTCACTAAATTCACGCCGCGCTGCAGCCGCGCCGCAAATGATCGGCAGCGCTCGGATGCATTTGTTTTCTCCTTTGCGAGTGTTTCGTCGGCGCGTGCAGTTGTCGCCAGTTTTCCTATAAAAATATTGGCGATTTTCACGACAAAAGCTACATCCTACGACAGCGCCACGACCCCGTCTATGCAGAACAGCCTGACATATTCGCACTGCGCGCTTCTGGTGCTGCCTACCAAGCACCTTCCGATGTCGTCTCCGAACATCATGGCAATGACGCTTTCTTTTTAAGAGCGTTAGCTCTTATTCATCACATTTCTCGATTTTTTGGGGTTTGCTACCGCCTCCCTTCGGCGGGAAATTTTGTAAGTCCGAGGAATTCAAGGTGGCGGCCTCCGTAGTAAATTGAAATAGCACCCCAATTGGTGATTTATTGGGGACGTCATTAGCATATCAAATTCGTGATTGTTTGCTGAGGTCACTGATTTTGTGACGTCATAATTATCTAGACACGGAGCTATGATTAATCGCGTATAGCTCAGTAATTATTGAGGTCATCATGAAACGAATTAGATATTTGGAATCCTCCAGACGAATAGAACACGTTAGATACCAATATTAAGTAATGAAGTGAATTGTGACATTCCGTGTGTGATACGAGGATCCATGTTCGACGGCGCGGCGTAGACGGGGAACCGTGACAGCGGCATCATCAATTGCCCAGCCATGCTCTTTGAGTGACGACCGGAAAAACCGGTCCCGCCGCCGCCCCGGGGAAACAGGCTTTGTCCTCCCCAATTTCCGGTTGCATTCCAGGACAGGGGAGCTGTCAGCGGGCCAGAGCGCGCCGTACCACAGCCGACGCTATGCGAAACCGCGAAGACGACATTCTTTCCCTCCCCCCCTTTGTCGTGGGCTATCGCCGGGAAGGCACCCACAGCTTCCCAGAAGGGCCGCGACGGACACCTGTCATGGCGGACAGGCAGTACTCGCCAAGAATGTGGAAAGACAGGCGCTAGTGAATTAGCTCCGAAGAGAGAGCCTGTGTATACTCTCACTTGAGAGAGAGTGGTGGCGTTTTTGTTGTTTATTTAGTTTGTATTGTTAACAGACTCTGGGGTCGAGGCTAAGCCCAGCCCAAGGGGTGGTCCCCATCTCGCATGTTATTTTGAATTGGAGAATTGATGCTTTGGGCGGGCCACTGGAAATGACCGCCCTTAGTCCTTTGTTAATCAAGTGCTTAAAAGCGCATGTAAACGGATGCAGTTCAGTCTGAGCTGGGGCTCCATGCTTAGCATGTAATGTGATGCTACTTAGGCACTAACCTGCCCGGTCGATGAGTAAAGTAGTGCAAAGCTCGCCTCCTGTTCATCTTCCAAGCCGAACGACACTAGAGGAAGGGTTTGTGAACCATCCTCGAAGAAACGGACGACTACTGAAATTCTACTGCATACAGCTGAGGACGACATCGTTCGCCAAGAGGGCCTTCAGCGCCGAAGCCCGGCGGCGTGCAGCTTCTGCCAGCAACCGCTCGAGCCCAACTCCGGAGCCACTCCATCGCCCCCATGAAGTCGTCGGCACGTAAGCTCGGACGCCCCAGCCTCTGATGTATAACCTTAATCATGTGTAATTATTGAATATACCTGTTTGTTTAAACTGAGCCATACGGTGTCTCTTTGCCTCTCCGTCCCGTGTGGACCTGCGCATTATGGGGGTCATCACACTGGTGTCAGAAGTGGGGTCTCAAAAGCAAATGTCCTCTGAATGCTGCGACATTCATGACTTCAAAATTGTAATCAAAAGGGAATCACGGGACTGATTGTGGGACTTTTACCCCCATTTGAGAGGCTTGAGGCACCGGAGGGCTTGGAAAAAAAAAAAAAAGTCTTTATCTGAGGGAGCTCCCACTCCACAGCCGTCGCTCGGAGCAAGCATGCTGGCATTAGGAAGCGTCATTCCGACGTTTACGGGAGATAAGACAGGGGTTCCAATCTGCGATTTCTTTTCCATGCTAGAAGAGATTGGGAAAATGGGGGGATGGTCCGATGCTCAAATGCTGGGAATGGCGAAGTGTAAGATGGCAGGAGCTGCTCATGATTTTGCCTGGCGAGACGAAAAAGTAAAATCCACAAAATCATTTGCGGAATTTAAGAAGCTCGCGTTTGAGCATTTCGACACTGAACCACGTCACGTGCGGGTACAGAGGTTCCGTGACGCCGGACAGATGGTAGGGGAGGACGTGCGAACATTTGCGTCGCGGCTTCAGCGCCTAGCACGCGATACGTTAAGCAGGGAGGAGGAAGGAGACCAGCTAAGGAAGAAATACGCGGAGGATATACTTAAAGAGGAAATGACCGCTTTGTTCGTGGCTGGTCTGCAAGACCCCGTGCGCCGGTTCGTGCTCTCGCGCAAGCCGAGCAATTTCGACCAAGCCGTGGAGGCCGCATTGGATGAGGAACGAAATGAGGCGTTAACGACAGCCGCAGCGAGAGTACGCGTCATAGAGAGAGCGGTGCTCAACCCTGAGGTTGCTCTCTTGACAGAGCGGTTAGATCGCTTGGAACAGCTGCTAACTCAGCAGGTAGAACGCCAGGTTGAAGCGCGCGCTCAACAGCACCCATTCGCTGGAAACCGGAGACCGCCACAAAGCTACAGGCGCGGTATGCGAGATTTTGAAGAAATCGTATGCTTCGCTTGCCAGGGTCGCGGACACATCGCCAGGTTCTGCCAAAACATGCGCCGTGGGGAGCCACAAAGAGAAGCAGGCGAGACACGCCCTAAGCAAGCCTACAGCGGGGCTCCAGATACCGAGTCAAAAAACTAGTTAGTCCTCCCCAGCCTGAGGAGCGTGGGGAGGGAGCAGTAGATGATGAGGTGGTGGTAGTTTGTGTGGCCGACGAGGCATGCCCTGTTGTGCGTTGCAAGTTAAATGGTTGTTGTATGGAATTGTTGATAGATACGGGGTCAAAGGTGACATTGCTTAAGGAGAGCAGTTTTAACACGCTTCGAAGGAAGGGGGACCGCGAGGTGTTGGAAGCGTCTGGTGGTATGGCAACCAAATTTGTAGGCATAACGGGGGATCCTCTTGGCATAAGTGGACTCTACCGGTTACACTTCTCTCTCGGCGGAATTGCATTGGAGCACCCCTGCTACGTATGCCCGGACACGGTGTCTCTGCCAAACGGAGTGTCAGGTATATTAGGGCAGGATTTTTTGAGAAAAGGGAAGGTAGTAGTCTCATTCTCTGAGGAAGAGGTTAATGCGGGCGGCTCAAAAGTTCCGTTTTTGAACAGGAGAGGGGCTGAGATTCGCATTACCGATATTGACACCCGTCAAACAGTGGGATCATTGGAGAAGGTATATTCGCGGGTTGCCGTCCGGCTGGTCGAGGAGGCGGTCGTCCTTCCTTGGTCGGAGCACATTTTGTACGCGTTTGTGCCTTCAGATGTAGAGAGCGGCGCCGTGGGAGTGCTTGAGCCGGTCGACTCTCTCAGCAATGGCCTGAAGGCAGCCGCGTGCCTCGTGACAGTTAATGACGCCCACAGAGTGCCCCTACGGGTGGTTAACTGTAGCCAGCAGCCACTGAGCCTTCCCAAGAACAAAACATTGGCTTTCTTCACCTCTGCGATAGAGCAACGTGAGCCCACCGATACGGTACTCGCAACTGTAGAGCATGCTAGTCCTTCGGCTGCTCCAAAGGTGTCGTTCGATCTTTCTCACGTAAAATCCAGGGAGAGGGAGGCTCTGGCTGGTTTGCTGAACGACTACTCGGAGGTATTCGCCGCGTCCAACCTGGATTTGGGCTGCTGTGGCGTTATAAAGCACAGGATAGAAACCGGCACTTCATCGCCCGTTTACCAGCGTGCGTACAGGATTCCTTACTCCCAACGTGAGGAGATGGAGCGGCAGGTGCAGGACCTGATTGATCGCGGCATTGTCGAACACTCAAAGTCACCCTGGGGAGCACCAGCACTATTGGTGGAAAAGCCAGATGGCTCGTATCGATTGGTAGTGGACTACCGCAAACTAAATGCCGTAACTCGCATCGATCCATACCCCATCCCCAATATACAGGAGACGCTTTCTCAGCTGGGCTCTGCCAGGTACTTCACGGTAGTGGACATGGCGGCGGGATTCTGGCAGATAGCAATGGATCCGGCAGATGCCGAGAAAACGGCATTCAACACGCCCTCAGGGCACTATGAATGGAAAAGAATGCCGATGGGTCTGGCCAACAGCCCTGCTGTCTGGCAGAGAACCGCTGATGTTATCCTGGCAGGTCTTCTGGGGAGGCTGTGCTTCGTGTATATGGATGACATTATCATATACAGTGGCAGTTTTGATAACCATTTGCGCGATATTGAGCAGGTTTTGGTGCGACTAAGAGCAGCGGGTCTCAAACTGAAGCCCTCTAAGTGCCAATTCCTCAAAAACGAGGTGAAATACCTCGGGCACGTTGTTTCAGCTGACGGCGTGCGACCGGACCCTGAGAAACTAAGGTGTGTCTCGGATTTTCCATCCCCGACTAGCGTCCGCCAGGTCCGGCAGTTTCTCGGCCTGATCGGTTACTACCGAAGGCACATAGAGGAGTTCGCCAAGCTCGCTAAGCCGCTCACCGCCTTAACAGCCAAAAATGTCGCCTTTCGTTGGGACGAAAACGCGGAGAATGCTTTTGGGGCCCTGAAAAGGAAGCTAATGAGTGCACCGCTGTTACGCCACCCGGATTTTAGTTTGCCCTTCGTTATGGCCACAGATGCGTCAAAGTTCGCAGTTGGTGCCGTGCTATCTCAGGTTATCGAGGGCAAAGAACATGCCGTTGCTTTTGCTAGCCGACAGTTGAGCCCCACAGAGCAAAAGTACGGAGCTACGGAAAGGGAGTGCCTCGCCGTTGTCTGGGCAGTAAAGCACTTCAGATGCTACCTTTACGGCCGCAAATTCAAGCTAGTCACAAACTGCCATCCTCTGAAATGGGTGATGAGTGTCAGGGACCCTAGCTCGCGACTCGCTAGATGGAATCTACACCTGCAGGAATACTGCTTTGAAGTTGAGCACAAGTCAGGAAAGACACATCTGAACGCTGATGCACTCAGCCGCACAGCTGCCGTGGCAGCTATACAAGAGTTTGTCCCCGTAGTCGACCCCGCCGAATTACGCACAGAGCAGTGCAAAGATCCTGACCTGAAGCGAATAATCGAAAGCTTAGAGGGCGCACCGTCTCATCCCGAACAGCTAGGTTATTTCATTGACAAAGACGGCACCCTGTGTCGGCGCACGAGGCCAACCAGGAAAGGGAGACCAGAGAAAACCGCTTGGGAGAGAGTCGTCATACCTCGGTCGTGGACAGAAAGGGTTCTTCGCGCGTTTCACGATGCGCCATGCGCCGGTCATTTTGGCGTAGCGAAGACACGCAGGCGTGTGGAGCGTTTGTACTTTTGGAGTGGCATGCGACAGGATGTTAGAGACTACTGTGCGAAGTGTCATTCCTGTCTCGAAAGAAAAACACCCAAGGGACGAAGACCAGCTCCAATTCAGCCGTTCCCTGAGGTTTCGGCTCCCTTCGAGCGGACAGGTATGGACATAATGGGCCCATTTCCCACGACCACTTCCGGAAACAAGTACATTTTAGTATTTGTCGACCACCTTTCAAAATACGCGGAAGCGGTAGCACTCCCAGATCAGAAGGCAGACACGGTTGCAAGAGCATTTGTCGAACAGATCGTGCTCCGACATGGACCCCCGAGGCAACTCTTGACAGATCGGGGAACGAACTTCGTGTCGCAGCTAATGAGGAGAGTTTGCGAGCTGCTTAAGATCGCTAAGAAGCAGACAACACCGTACCATCCGGCTTGCAACGGCGCGGTGGAGCGACTGAACCAAACCGTGGCCGGGTTCCTGTCGCATTTTGTTTCGCGCGACCAGCGGGACTGGGACTTGTGGCTCCCGTATGCAATGTTTGCCTACAATTCCGCAGCACACGAGAGCACGGGCGAATCGCCATTCTTTCTTCTCTACGGCCGAGACCCGGACCAGCCTAGTGAAGTGCCAGAGGGCCCCCATCGTGTCCCATACGCTTCACTGGACGACTATAAGGTTGAGCTAGAATCGCGCTTGCAAGTGGCGAGGGACATCGCAAAGGAGTCCTTAAAGAAAGCGGCGAAGCGCAGGAAGGAGGTGCACGATCGCAGTGCTAGAGACGCGCCGTTTGATGTGGGGGACAGCGTGTACATTGAAAACTGCCAAAGGCAGATTGGGCTAGCTCGTAAGTTCCAGACGAAGTGGAGAGGACCGTGCGAGGTTGTCGAGAAGCTTTCTCCGGTAAACTTCAGAGTCCGAGACGTGAACCGGCGTTTGATAAGGATACACGCAAATCGCCTCAAGTCGGCACCGGTTCAGTATTCACGAAATGAGGAAAGGGAAAGCGCGGATTTTGATGGGGACAGAAGTGAAGCGGAGCGCGCAGATAGTTCGCAAGAAACGCCCTCTCCTGCATTTGTTCGGCAGGCGCCCGAGGTGACGGCCGGAATGCCACCGGATTTACTTCATGCATTGCTAGAAGAAGAAGCGCGCGAGGTTGCCGCGCAGATAACGCCAGGAGAGGCTCCTGCCACGAGCCCTCGCAAGTCCCAAAGCAGACAAAGGGGCACAGACTTATTTAGTATGACTCATGAAGGCCGATATCCGCTGCGAAATCGGAAAGCTAAGTCGGACTAATGGCGTAAACAGAGCGGAGTTGTGAACTGGTTAGAATTGTGTAATGCCGCAGCTCATAACATTGCTATGTGCTTATGTGTTAAGTTATCGGAGTTGGTAGTTAAACCTTTCTGTCATTAAGTAACACCTGCACAGGAGAGCATGCGGAGCGCATGCAGAACCTGCCCTACTTCCTTTCGTTATCTATATTTTTGTCTGTGCCGTGATCGTGCTAGAAGTGGGAGCTCCTTTGTAACTGTGGTAAATTTATTTTCGTCCAGTTTGGACTAGAAAGGAGAGGCTTGGGTGCTGAGTTTCATGTTTATCTGTAAAAGAAGATCAGTGCTGCCCCTGGAGACGCCAGTATTGACAGCGGAGGCATATGGTGTTGTGCAGTGGTGTTGAGTGCAGCGAAAAGTGCTTTGTCGGACGCACTGTGCGAGGCGATTCAGAAAGACAAGGGGAGCTGCGTGGACTCAAATGTTCGGAGAACATTCTTCTGGAGGGTGAGCGAGTGTGACATTCCGTGTGTGATACGAGGATCCATGTTCGACGGCGCGGCGTAGACGGGGAACCGTGACAGCGGCATCATCAATTGCCCAGCCATGCTCTTTGAGTGACGACCGGAAAAACCGGTCCCGCCGCCGCCCCGGGGAAACAGGCTTTGTCCTCCCCAATTTCCGGTTGCATTCCAGGACAGGGGAGCTGTCAGCGGGCCAGAGCGCGCCGTACCACAGCCGACGCTATGCGAAACCGCGAAGACGACATTCTTTCCCTCCCCCCCTTTGTCGTGGGCTATCGCCGGGAAGGCACCCACAGCTTCCCAGAAGGGCCGCGACGGACACCTGTCATGGCGGACAGGCAGTACTCGCCAAGAATGTGGAAAGACAGGCGCTAGTGAATTAGCTCCGAAGAGAGAGCCTGTGTATACTCTCACTTGAGAGAGAGTGGTGGCGTTTTTGTTGTTTATTTAGTTTGTATTGTTAACAGACTCTGGGGTCGAGGCTAAGCCCAGCCCAAGGGGTGGTCCCCATCTCGCATGTTATTTTGGATTGGAGAATTGATGCTTTGGGCGGGCCACTGGAAATGACCGCCCTTAGTCCTTTGTTAATCAAGTGCTTAAAAGCGCATGTAAACGGATGCAGTTCAGTCTGAGCTGGGGCTCCATGCTTAGCATGTAATGTGATGCTACTTAGGCACTAACCTGCCCGGTCGATGAGTAAAGTAGTGCAAAGCTCGCCTCCTGTTCATCTTCCAAGCCGAACGACACTAGAGGAAGGGTTTGTGAACCATCCTCGAAGAAACGGACGACTACTGAAATTCTACTGCATACAGCTGAGGACGACATCGTTCGCCAAGAGGGCCTTCAGCGCCGAAGCCCGGCGGCGTGCAGCTTCTGCCAGCAACCGCTCGAGCCCAACTCCGGAGCCACTCCATCGCCCCCATGAAGTCGTCGGCACGTAAGCTCGGACGCCCCAGCCTCTGATGTATAACCTTAATCATGTGTAATTATTGAATATACCTGTTTGTTTAAACTGAGCCATACGGTGTCTCTTTGCCTCTCCGTCCCGTGTGGACCTGCGCATTATGGGGGTCATCACAGAATATTTAGTTTTGGTTAGGCTCAAATTTAATTCCTTTTAATTAATTTACTGATGACGTCATGATATAACTAATGACCTATTCGTAGCGGGCTCGAGGAAGAGAACATGTTAGACACCAATGTCGCCTAATTAGGTTAATATTTCGTTATGATTAGGCTTAACTTGGCGGCCGTGGCGTCAGCACTCGGCAGGTCGCAATTACGATAGATTGCGCTAGCAAACAGCTAACGCCCGTTACTTCAGCGTCTTCCAGACGGTGGCGGCATAATCTTTTTAGCATTGAACCCTTAGGGCTTTATTTACCTTGCAGTCCCCTTTATTACATTATTTCTTTTAAAGCAGTCTGTAAGGTCAATGGGTGTCCTGTGTTTGCTGAGTTTTAAATTGAAAAATTGAGTGCTGTAGTCGTGCAGTCGTGTATTGTCAAGAGGCATTGTGATACTTGCTACATTTGTGATTGTATCTTGCCCCTCCCCCCCCCCCCCCTTATGTTACGATGTATTAAGTTAACGCAATCTTTTGGCGGAATATTTTTTTTCTTTATTTGCTTGTCACGTGCTTGAGCAGCCCATAAGTCTGCTCTCTCGTTGCCTTTAATTCCGATATGGCTTGGTACCCAGCAGAGTTTTAAGGTTTTGTCCTTTAGGTGCGGCTATTACTTGTGTACGATATCACCTAGTATAGAAGTGACTGCATTTCTAGAGTGGAGAGCTGTAAGTAAACTTAGCGAGTCGGTGTAAATAACACTGTTTTTGAGGGTCTCCTTTACTATTTGTTTAATGGCTATATAGACGGCGTAACATTCGGCAGTGAATATTGATGCACACTGTGGAAGCCTTACTATCTGATTGCAATTCCCTTGTACCACTCCACTTCCAACGTAAGCATCTGTTTTTGAACCGTGTAAAAAGCTCTGAAGGTACTGTATTTTTCCTCGCGTGCAAGAAATTCTTGCAGAATATGTTTCTGTGGGTTTTTTTTTTACAGAACTGCGTAAGAGTAAAATCGCAGATTGTAGGAAAATGATACCATGGAGGCAGCGGATCGCGTCTTCGAGCAATGTCAGGTAATGTGTCCAGTAGGCCAAGGTTTTGGCACATCTCTTCAAAACGCAAGAGCAGTGTCCTAGTAGTCTGTGGTTTGTTGTTGAAGAGTGTTCGAGATGGGCACTTTGTTGCTATTTGGTGACAGATATATTTAGGCAGTGAACGGATTTTTAGGATGTATGAACACGTTAGCATCGTTCTTCTGTCTGTAAGTGATGCTTCGTTAGTTTCTACATACAGACTGCCTATGAGTGATGTCCTATATGCACCAGTGGAAAGACGCAAACCTAAATTATGTACTGGATCCAGTCGTTTAAGATACGATGGTCTTGCTGAGCCATAAACTATACACCCGTAATATAAGGTAGAACGAACAACAGACCGATAAATTTGTAAAAGATATATCCTATCAGAATCCTAGTGTTTTCGGGAAAGTACTTTATGTATGTTCAAGGACTGGGAGGCTTTCTTTTTTAGAGCATTAATATGGGGTAGTAATGTCAGCTTTTCGTCAAAAATAATGCCCAGAAATTTTACTACATTTTTTATAGGCAGTTCGATTTGGTTTATATGTAAGCTGGGGTTGGATTGTAGACCTCGTTTAGTGAGAACAGCACGCCCATTGTTTTCTGTGTGGACAACAGGAATCCATTTCTGTCTGCCCGTGTCTCTAGTTTGTTTGTTGTTAACTGTGTAAGTCTCTCGCATGTTGCTACATTGGATGATGTACAAGCTATTTGAAGGTCATCGACATAGACTTAGTACATCATGGACTTTGGGATTATTTTCCTTATGGAATTCATCTTTACAATAAACAGTGTTGTGCTTAAATACAACCCTGAGGAACCCCGTTCTCTTGAACGAAGTTCCTGGAAAGGGTTGACCTCAGCCGTACTTGAAATGAGCGGTCGGAAAGGAAGTCATTTAGGCAGTTAAACATCGTGCCGCGGATACCTAGGTCCCTTAGGTCGCGGACTCTATATCGAAGAAAACGGCAAGACAATGCTGTTTGTGTATAAAAGCTTCTCTTATTGTGTTTTCGAGGCGAATTAAATGGTCGGTCATTGAGCATCCGTTTTTATAACCGCATTGATGGACATCAAGAAGTTAGCGGGATTCAAGGACAAATGTTAATCTTATATTTAGGACACTTTCAAAAGATTTCGCGAGACAGCTTGTGAGGGCTATCGGCCTATAGCTACTTGTTGAAGTTGGTGGTTTCTCAGGTTTCAGGAGTGGCACTATGACGGCTTTCTTCCACTCCTTAGGTATTTTTCCTTCTGTGAATATTTTGTTAAAAAATTCGAGAGTGCCTCTATGGCAGGCTGGGAAAGATGGGCAAGAATTTAGTCGTGTATCTAGTTGTGTCTTGGAGCAGTTTTTTGCTGGAATACGGTACTTTATTTATTTCTTGGAAGGTAATTAGACAATTGTATTTTTCATTTACCCCTCCACTTGTTGGGAGCCTGTGTTTTTCGGCCGTGCTTTTGTTTTTCAAAAATGACTGGCTATAGTGTGATGAACTTAAAACTGCAGCAAAATGTTCCCCCAATATGTCTGCCTGTTCTCCTATGTTTGTTTGTGTACCGGGTGTTGTCAAATAAGGAACTGGGAAGGGTGAGTAGCTACCATTAATTTTCGAACTTGCTCCCACATTTTCTTCGATGGGGTTGAACTATTTATAGAAGACAGATGAGCTCTCCAGGATGCTTTTTTCGACATTGCGCCGAACATACCGTGCTTGTGCTCTGGCCTTTTTGAAATGGATAAGGTTCTCGTGTGTTGGGTATCGGCGAAAGACGCCCCACGCTTTATTTTGCTGTTTTTTTCTGCTTCCTTGCATACACGTGTGTACCAGATTTTATGGTTCTGACGGACTACTTCTGATGGTTTTGGGATTGATAAGTGTGCGGCAGTAAGGATGCATGATGTGAAAGCGTCATTTATTTCGTCTATGCCGAGATTTTTTAAAGCAACTTTCTCTAAACTGGCCTGTTCTCTAAACAATTCCCAGTTAGCTAAATGTAACTTCCAACGGCGTGGTTTTGTCGGGATGATTGTTGGTGGGGATGACAGGCTTATTAGGACAGGAAGGTGATCGCTCCCATACAGGTTGTCAAGAACATCCCATTTAAAATCGGTAAAAACACTTGGTGAACAAAAGATAAATCTAGGCAGCTCATTTTCCCACTGCCTGGAAAACAGTAAGTCTGTTTTCCTGTGTTCAGGAGGCAGACATTGTTTCAGAGGATAAAATCTTCAAGAATCCGGCCTCTGACATCCCTTTTTTCGCTTCGCCAAAAAGTGGAGTGAGCATTAAAATCTCCAACTAAAATATATGGTTCCGGAAGTTGTTATTAAAAGACTTTCTAAATCGTGAAGTGTGACTGTTAGGTGAGGTTCAATGTATATGAAACATATTGTTATTGTCTTAAAATCGAGAACAGTGACAGCAACTGCCTCATATGAGGTTTTTAGGTCAATTTTTCGAGTAGCAACACCACCCTGGACAACTATAGCAGCGCCTCCAGAGAGCCTGCTTGAGGTCTCTCGGTTACATCGAAAGACTTCATACTTTTTAAGAATGCTTTTTTTCTGTGGTTCTAGGTTAGTCTCCTGGAGACACAGTGCTACCGGGGAGAATGAATTTAAAATATCTGTTGCATAAGTGTAGTTGTTTAAAAGTCCACGACAGTTCAAGTGAACAAGAAATGCCGATTGTAGAATAGTTAAGGATAAGATTTAGAAACTAGGTTTGTCAGTGTTTTGGACCTGTTAGAGGGACTTTATTCCTTTTTTTGCGCTCAAGAGAGCTTTGCCGCCGCTGCAGCGGGGGCGAGGGAGGAGTTGTGTCCATCACCTCACGAGAGGTGCTGGAGGACCGTGACATCACCGCGGGTGTTTGCGTTTCAGACCTCCACTGACGGGGGGAAGTCGCGCGGGTTGCTGACCCATGGACCGGCGCTCCCTGCTTTCGGGGTGACAGAACAGCCTTCGCTGTACCTGCCTGGGGCGTGGATGGCCCTGCCATCGGCTCGGTAGAAGCCGCCTCGGCAGGTGCCAGAGTGCTATGTGGTGCTACGCCCCTACGCACCACATCTGCGAAGCTCGATTTAACTGTGAAGGAGAACTGGTTGGCGAGGCCAAATCGCCTTCTCTAAATGAAATGTTTTCCTTGGTCTTTATGGTGACTATCTCCTTTTCCTTCTTCCAGGACGGACACGCCCTGGAGTATGTAGGATGGTCTCCTTCACAGTTTGCGCAGCGCGCGTCACATTCCTCAGAAAAGTGATCCTTCGAAGCGCATTTTGCGCAAGTTTTGCGGCCGCGGCAGCTCTGTGAGCCGTGGCCAAACCTTTGAAAATTGAAGCATCCTCGTGGGTTCGGAATATAGTGCCTGACATGTACTTTTAGGTATCCTACTTCGATGGTTTCAGGTAGTGTACTTGTGTTGAATGTTAGAACCAAGTGTTTTGTATCTATTTCTTTGTTGTCTTTCCGGATTTCGATTTTGTATACATCTGCGACATTTTGGTCGGACAAGCCTTCCATTTCTTTTTCATCATTTCTTTTTCAGTTAGGCGTATGAAGTCATTTTGAGAGATGACGCCACAGACAGTGTTAAGTGATCGATGTGCTGTTATGGAGACCGGGATGTCCCCTATAGAAGCAATGTTTGAGAGTTTCGAGCACTGGATGCACTTGCGCAGTTCAAGGAGAAGGTCACCGCTGGCCATTTTGGAGACCTTGTAGCCAGGACCCAAGGTATCGGTTAAACATTTAGACACAAGGAATGGAGAAATTATTCTTGCTTGTTTTTCATCGCTTTGACTGTGGACTACATGGAAATTTGTGAACGTCGGTTTCTTTTTGACAAAAAAAATCTGCTACATCGTTCCGCCCTCTCTTGAGAGAGCGATCTGGTTTTGAAAGGGGGGAGCCATAAAAAAATGTAGTTAATCGGTCATGGTGCCAGCCACCCACCACGGAGTCCAACAAGGGGACGGGACAGGAACTTGAAAGCAAGTCCTGCCCACGCCAGCTGTACACCTCAACTATATCCAAATATGACGCAACTCAGGGTAGTTGGTCATACGAGGTTAACGTTCGCCGCCAGGAAAAAAGGAAAAACCAAGAAGTGAGTAGGATATAGGAGAGTTGTGAGAAAGAGACAGGAAAGTGAAAGATGGAGGGGAGGATAGGAAAAGGCGACTGCCGATTTCCCCCGTGCGGGTCAGGCCGGAGGTGCCGTCTACAGGAAGCTGGGGCCAAAGTGGTGTGTTGCCTCTGCCGAGGGGCCTTAAAGGTCCAAACGATCGGAATCGGCTCAACCACCAGGATCCCCTTTTCCCCGGACACGGTGATGCCACGCACGGCTAGGCGCGGGTGCTCGGGTCCGTGGTGATGCAATATTCACCATGATCCCTCTGCGGGGATGTCCCTGCGGATGCTCGGGAACCCGTGGTGTCGCCACTCACCAACCAACGCCTGCAAGCTGCAGACGCCCCCTGCGGGGGATGTATTAGTATGTAGCAACGCCAAGAAATAACCAGTTGACAGCGCTGGTGTCGTTCTGTGTTCCTCCTGTTGTCCTGTCTTGTTATGCGCTGCTCTATTATTATTTCTTATACTGAAGCGAAGCTGCACAGAAATAAAAGCAATGAACGAGCCCATTGCAGTTAACACAGCACTTGCGCGCTTTGATTTGTTTCGCAGCACACTGCTCCTGCGCTCTAAAAGACTCCTGACGAATGTACCCACGAAGACGTTGCTCCTCGTTTGAAGTAATGGCCGTACGCAAATGTTATTGGGATAAAGATTGGTGAACAGAAATCTGACCACACGACGGTCGTAAGCGAAACTATAGCGAAACATTTTCTTTTAGCGTCATGCAGTGATTTCGCAAAGCCCTGCTTATCTAAACAATGCAACAGTGAATCCGAAATGTGCTTGCATTTTTCTGACTTCCACCGTGTAGGAACACTCAGCGCTGGCGATCTTGACATCGCTAACAGCGTCCCGGAAGGGGGCGGCGATCGAGTGCGTTTCGGCTTGCACGGTGGGCGTTTGCAGATACACGTCGACGATCTCCAGTTTGTCATCGTTTCTGCGGTTTACACCGACTAAGAGAAAGTGTTTAGCTAAGACTTAGTGCTCACTTTCACTGAAAACGCGGGACTCAATCGTGCAATCAAGGAAACTTGTTAATGCCCCCGGGCTGATCACAGACAGAGTCCACTTACGGTTGCCATCTTGGTGCGATTGCGGCGCCTGCCATTAGTTCGTGAAAATCGCCAATAGTTCCCTTTTTTATATTTTTGTAAACATATCCCTCCATTAGCTGCATCATCCTGTATTGCTTCATCAACGCCGAATCGAGAGGCGTGAGTTTCGAGAGGCGTGAGTCTATCCGAAGAAAAGAGTACAATCATTAAAAATTTGCTATCGTTCTTCGATTACAGCGCGCCTATTCTGTTAGCGTCTCGAGGCACGCGGCGCCACCGCCGTGGAGCTCTCCTCGGGCGGACCGTGCTACATACCTCTGCTTTCGTCATACTCGACATCTTTAGTATACCGTGTACCGTGTTACCGTCACCGTTGCCGAAGTACCAGGGACACGAGTGCGCATGCGCGACGTTTACCGGAGGCGACCACGGTACCGGGACGCACTTTTTACCTTGATACCGTAATGCCCGACGACTTACGCCTTCATTCGAGAAGAAATTCGCATTTTGTGCTCTCTCGCTCTCTTCATTGGCCACGATTTCTTGGTCATGTTTCGGATAAACAGTGACCGGATCTAGGGTCAAAGCTGGTACTGCTGCTTGTAATGTTTTATATGTCGCGTGAAAAAGTCGCCCGTGGCGAGCATGGGGCGGTGGCTTGTCAAGCGAGTAGCCCACATTTGCGCTTCACAAAGACTCGCACACCAAATTGGCAAAATGACACACAACTTGAGCACTTTCTCATGTACTCTTTACTTTGACGTGCTTCATTTATTTCATTTATTTCAATGAGCACTAATTTGAGAAGCTTCAGAACGAGTAAACGCGCTGCGGTTGTCGGCGTTGGCATAATCGGACGCCAGTGCTCTAACCCCGAAAGCGCCAAAATATACTATTGTAGGTGAACAAGGGTATTCTGCACAAGGCCGAGAAGGAAGCTAAATTTGCTGGAGCTGTTTGCTCTCTAGGGCTAAAATGAAGGAATATCCAAACGATGAAACCATATAGCCCGCAATTTCAAGAATAAACTACAATATGCAATACAGACAGGCGTGGCGCTGCTCTTTTTGGACGGGCTCCAGCGTACAATAAAGACTTATCCTTGACGCCGTATGGGATACGATTCCTGGACGTTGAGTCGGATCTTTATAAATACGATGCAATTATCCTTCTTGGCCTGCACAGCACTTGGAGAAGCAGGATGGCTGTATGACACTGCGATGATGCGCGGTCTATCCGAGATTACTTCAAAGAACACATGTTTAAGCTGCGTGAAGTGTACAAGGAGCTATGTTTCGGAGATGAAGTTATCGAGTTGATGGGAGAGTTGTGTTCTTTGAAACAGTTTTGATTTTTTCACGTGAGTGAAACGCATGTCCGCTCTTGATCTTTGAGAGTGCAGCGCAGAACATGTTTGTAATCTGTTGCAAAACTGTCAGAACAGGCAATAAAGACAAAAAAGTGGACTTTTAGTCGAGGCGTAAGGTGTTTGTCTACCGCCGTAGCGCTCAAACGTAACTGATTCGACACCCGCGCCCCAGTTTTTCTTTTGCTACCATTTTTTTTGCGCTGCTTTGCAATTCAATTTATAAAGCCTCCCCCCCCCCCCCCCCCCCCCCCCCCCCCGAGAAAAAGAAAAAGCCCATCCGATCTTTTTTATTAGTTTAATCAGGTACTGCACTGCCACTTGCCAGCCTACCAGCGTCAACGCGGCTATAACCATTCATGGCCTATAAAGTTGGTCGTGAGCCAAACGATCTCGCATAAATTTCAAGCCAAAAATCACATTGTCCACAGCAACAACCACAGCACGTTGGGAGTGACACGCCTTGCAAGTAGAGCCAGGACTACAGTACCCAGGACGATCCACAGATACCCGATCGGTTCACCGTGGTGTGCCCGCAGCCGTCTTCGCAGCCTGTCCCGCTGCCGCAGCGACCACGAGGTGGTGAACGAAATCTCTTCACCACCGCAGCGGTGGCCAAGTAGTTGAGCGTCTGCCTCGCATGCGGGAGGTGCGGGGTTCGATCCCCAGTGCCGCCGGGTACCCACCGGTGATACAATGAGTGCAAGCTTTCCCCTGGCCTGGTATTCGAGTTGTCAGGGGGGAAATTCTTGGAAAATCTGCCTTTGACCCCACTTTGAGTAATCGAAAATGCCTTGTGCCATGGCGCTCTTTGGCCATTGGTGCCCTTGCGCCATAAAAATCCATCATCATCATCAGAAAATCGCTTCACACCGGCGATAGACATCGTCCTTCTCGAAGAAGTGCTGAGGTTTGTGCCTATTGATGATGTTGCGACGTAGTCGGACGTTGTTAGCAACGTGAACACATCCACAGGCCGCAGCTTCAAATGTGCAGCGTCGGGGAAAGGCAAGGCCCGATCGTAACAGATTTCTCACGGAACGACAGGAGGAATTTGAGGAGGTAAGAGTTCCTCTCGTCTTACTCGAGTATTACTTCGAAATTCACGAATTACACTCGAAATTCACAGCGGTCTTTTTTAAAACAGGTCGGGAACAGAAGAAGACTACAATACCCGCGACCTGTTGATACAAGGAGTCATCGACCTGTGCGCGGGACCACGGGTACAAGCCGAAGGCACAAGCCAAGAAGACGCAGGTGACCGCAGAGTGTCAGCTGCAGCCGCATCCTCGATCTGCCGCCGCCACCACCGAGAAAGACAATAGGGAGGCAGACAGAGGGAGGCTCGCAGCCACAGCTGAATTTTACGGCAGTGCGTCAACTCGAGAGAAAGGTAAGAGAAAATCGTTGTTAGCCGTTTAACCAGCCAATACATTCTGGACACCTTTCTACCAAACAACATTTCCCGAGTGCATTAGGCTACAGTGTCAGCAGCATTATGGACACTTTAAACCCTGAGGTTAATTTGAAGAATGGGGTAAAAAGCGATCTGCTATTAGCATCTTTGATTTGCCCGAGTTGCAATTTCAATCGCTCACTGTGCTGCAACATATCTGAATTCAGTGAAATGTCTCCTTTGCAATATTTTATTACAGAACATTTTTCGCCATCATGAAGTTACTGCTTGCGTATTGACATATCCACCATATTTTCACTTGACAACAAAATATGTGTTCCATGTTTTCTCTATAAGGCTGAACGTTTAGATCAGGCGCTGGTGTACCCCTGTGCTTGCTGATGGCGGATAAATTGATGCCGACTTGCAAACACAGTTTTATTTTGCATAAAGCAAGCCCAACAAAACCAGGTTGCATGAATTATGACAAGCTTTCCATGTGACAATGTTTGACATAACAATTTATTACCCCAGACCACAGCGCGTCAGTCAGTCCCCGCGGGACATTCTTCTTGATCTTTATGCTGACGACGACATCTGTGAAACAACAGATCAGGAAGACCTGTCAGGTAGTGAGATCACAGCCGATACGCCAGCGCGAAACGACATCCAAGCAGTGAGCTCTCCAAAGGCACCAGCTGGAAATGTCGCTGCTGTTCCCAGCCCTGCACACCCAGCAGCTGCTGGGCACCATTTATTTCGTACGGGACACCATTTGGTGTTCGCATGCTGCCATTGCGAGCTGAGTAAGCAGACTATTTTGTAATGTATACAAGATTGCTTCTATCCAAAAACTCTTAAGGCCTGCATTGCCACATAAGACACTTGCATGTGCTAATATTTTAAATTGCATTTCAGTAATCACCTTTACGCGCAAAATTACTACAAGTATGCAATGCATCAAAAGATGGCAGTAGTAATTACCAGATGCATAGGGATGCTGGCATTCGTTTCAGCATGCATAATACTTTGCCAAGCGCACGGTAGCATTTCGTAACATGCTAAGCACTGCTTGAAATGTTGCATCGGAAATTCAGTTCCATGAGATGAATTCACAACTCTCCAATATTTTTTTTTCGTACAGTACTGCAAAACAGGAGTTCCGCTACGCTGGAATACCTGCAGGGGCGCGGAACCTTTGAATACCGCCGCCTAGACCTTAAGGAGCAGCGCCTTGCCTACGAAAAACAAAAGAAAGAACGTGTTGCTCACAAGAAAAAGAGCGAGCGCATTATGCGCTCAGGAAAATGGGCAAAATAGCGGTGCATCTTGGCCGAGGAGAGCGCGGAGCTCCACCGTATCCTCACAGAAGAGCGACAGCAAAACAAGGCCATCATGGCCACTGAGCGGGCAGAATTACGCAAATTCATTGCAGAGAAGAGAGTGGAGATGATGGAGGAGATGATGCAGCAGCGAAATATTAATCTCACCTCACTGACACCCTCCTTAAGCACATAAATAAAAAATAAAACTGGAGGAATGCAATGTGTTTTCTGATAATCTTGTTTATCCTCCCTATTTGCTGACTAAGGGTGGCGATACGCTTTCAGGAGAAGGTTGAATTAATCCTGGTTAAATGTAGAGCGCTGTACTAGCTCCTGGTTGAAGAGGCAGTTATAATTATGCAGAACAAGTCAGATGGTGTTAGAGCTTCCTCATTGAATCAGCAGGAGGCCGGTGATGGATAAAATTTATGTATCTGCCAGCCAAAGAGAAACTGCTTTCTGCAGCGTCTGTTCTTTTATCACCTTCTGCCTGAGAGGACGCTATGTGAGAAGACAGATTGGTGCAAGGGCAGCTAGAAGTTAAAGCCGGCCTGGACCTGACCCTCATTTTTCGCTGCCCTTTAACAAGAAAAGTGAAGTTCAAACTCCTTGTGCGTGTGTGATTGATCTGAAAGCGCAAGATTTCTCTGTTGATGGGCAGCCGTTCAGTACGCAGCAAAATGCCGTTTTTGGAGCACGTAGAAGTAATCTTTCATGGTGATAAACTGCTGAACCGTGCTGCAGCCACTGAACCAAGGCATAATACACTATGTGGAAGCCATTTTCACTACAGTACTCATGCTGCGGATTCTATTGCACCTCCACAACCTGCACTCTAAGAACTAAAGGATTGCTGGGACCGCCTTTCGATGGAGTGTACGCTTGTCCCAGATTCCACTCCTTTTTCCCAGAAGAGCCGCATTCCTTCAAAGAGCCCTCAGCAGGAGTGGATATGCTCCTTTATTGCGAAACTAGAGGGGGGAAAATTACGCCGAAGCGAGGAATCGAACCATGCAACTTTGCGTTGCGAGCCGGGTGCGCTGCCTCTGGACTACCGCTGGGACGAGAGTCATTGGTTTTGAACACATATAAATGCTTCGCGAACTTTTGCCGCTGAACTTCACAGATCGCTGCCGCGTTTCTTGGCACAGCTCAGTAAACGATGAAACAGTCCATACAGCAGCTGCGCGCCACGGATAACCTTCGCTGTGAAGAAATTTAATGGTGCATGGTATAATGAAGACTCGCCCTTCGTGAACGAGATAACTTCAGTCTTTTGAAAAATTATTTGCATTAAAAATGATGTGAAGCTTCACTTGAGCGCTCGTCGAGCATTCAAGCATTGGAACCGTAGCATCACTGCAATAGGAAGTATTTAGAGTAATGTTTCGCGGCGAACCGAAAAGGTTTAAGCAATCTGACAGAAGAGTTTTCCTTAAACTCCTCGTTTCTGCGAAGTATTTTCCTCAGAAGGTCGCTGTTTTGAAACAGGTGTACCGAAATGTGAATGGCAGACACCGGAGGGCATAAAATAATTCGCGTGAGCGCTATGTTGCGGATAAATTGCCACAGTTACAAGGCGGTCACTTCTCATACGCATGTACGTAAAAGCATGCTTTCGCTGAATGGTACTTATTCAGAATGTTTGCTCAATCATATCGCTTCTTTACTACAGCTCAAGAGGAGAGCTCTTTCTTTATTAGGGTTAAGAAGATTCAGGAGCGGACCTGGTTTGCGTGAGATACGGGTCATAGGTAACTATATAGCTCCGCTGCATTAGAAAAGCGAAAAAAAATAAACACCCCCAACTACTTATGGCCATAGAGAGAGTGCAATGGCAGTTGCACTCTTTGCTAAGGAGGCGTTTCACTCCTCAGGCAATCTGAGCGGAGTGAGCTGCTGCTAGAGAGAGTACAATAGGCGGTATACTCTATCAGAGAGAGTACCAGTTCTTAGAGTGTGGTTCAAGACTCAACGAAAGTAAATTATCACCGAGGATCAAAAAGGCTATCATCCTAGTGGAACTTGTCACCCAGCACTGTATGTAAATATTACCCAAGAGCCGGGTTTACTGCAGCTCACAACTCTGCCAACGACGTTGCGAGCGACTGTGACGACAACTGCAATGCTGTCAGTGCTGCCACGCACCTCCAAGGATTGCTTGACACTTATCTGCGCACGTCAACAGAGAATCGAGAGTGTTTCACGAAGACTACACCTTACTTTTTGGCAGGGTGTTCATCTGCCAAAAGCTAACAGCTCTGAAGATAACTAAAGACGATCGAGAGACTCACGAGGACGACGAAGCAAACAGCCACCATAAACCTGCCAGTAAATTCAAGATGGTTCTTTGCGTTCCTTCGGAGGGGCACAGTACCTCTCCAAACGTGAATTCGACGGTGTTGAAGGAGCAGACAAAGATTGATGCCAGATGATGAAGACAAAGAGAAAATATATTTACAGGATGTACAAAGGCAAACTGCGTTACAAGTTGAGTCACACAGACAGTCAAACTGAAACTTAAAAGAAAAGATCTCTCACAGAGAAACTCGACAAGACCTTACTCATTCACCCGAGGTTAGAGTCTAGGTCTGTAGAATTACGTGGCACTGTACGGAGCCTCTAGCTCAACTAGACAAGACTGCTCTCCAATGATTTTACATGTAATTGTATAGCTTTTGCAAACAAAGAAGTTAGGGTGGTCATATTTCGAGGCCCGCCCTAAACTTCGATAACCAATGGAGATAGCCACAGCCCCTGAAGGTTGGACCCAACTTCGAGCCCGGGGCTTGGCTAAAAAGAAAAAGAAACACGTACCGAAAACATTCTGAAAACCCTCTCCCCGGGGGGAGTTCTCGCCCTTATTGCTTGATGCTTTCTCCTTCCCTGCCGCACCCGCGCGTCGCCTCTCGAAGGATGAACATTTTTTTTCCAGCTAATTGGCGGGACCACTGATTCACTGGCTCGCCGTAGGAATGTCAGACGGCGGAGAACCGCTACGCTTCGGTGCCATCGAGAATGCCAAAAAAAGGGGGCCCATCGCGGAATGCGAGGTGGATCGCATTCTGCCGCCATGGAAATGCTGCCTAAGACCAAGCGGCACCACGTGCTCGTTGTGTGCGCCTCGCATGCTCTCCTGGTGCGCTTAACAAAGCCAAGCGTCTTCGGCCGTCACAGCAGTGCTGTCAAGCAGCCAGTGCCTCCTGCGCATTTGCCACTGCTTGCGAGGGGGGGGGGGGGGACGCGGGTAGGGGGGAGTTCGGAGCTTCACTGAGAGCTCTCCACGTAGACCGGAAGCCCGCAGTGACCGCAAGCTAAGGGAATAAAAAAAATATGCACGTTGATGAAGCGCGGCCTTACACTGCCAAAGAGCCAAGGGCGGTTATAATACGCGTAACAAAACAGGCCGTTGACTATTGTAACTGTTTACTGCGTCCCTCTGGGACCTCCCGACTCTGCATTTTCTCGGCATCGACTGCATCAGGACAGCCATAGATGAAGATACTTCCTCCTCTAACAAACTTTTCTAACAAAAAATTCTTGAGCTTCCGTGTTTTCGTTATTGTGTTGTTTGGCTTGAGGAGATGAAGCCATCAATTTTTGCGCTTCATCTTCTCAAACAATGCACCAACTCGCCCAGCACCGTGTTTCACTCCCAGGTGCTTGAGGGTTTACTGAGGCATTTGACAGCATAGAGGTGTTTCACACTACATAGGCGTTTGACACCTCGTGCACTCAATGACTGCTAGGAGTGAATTGCTGCACAAGTGTGACTAGTGCATACACGTGGTGGAAGGCTTCCATTGCACCAGAAATCAAGACCTGCGCAGTAGCAGTGGACGAGCACGCATAACCAAACTATGCAACCTGTCCGTATCCAGGCACGGAATTAAGTATCAATATACTCCTCTTGATAAAATGGGGAGGAGAATAGTGTTGCTGAAATGTTGAACCAACATCCTTTGTTAGTTGTGTTTAATAGTGCAATGGTTTAATGGTTGTGTCTAATGGTTGTTATTGTGTTTAATGGTGCAAAAGCAACTGGGGCTATGGCGCGCCAAACACAAGGTTACAAACATACTTTGATATGACTACGCCTTATGAAATAAATTGTAAGTAAGGCACTCAAGCCTAACGCAGCTGTCAATGCAAGTCAGATTAGAAAAATACAGAAAGCGCTATGAGCTGAAGCAGCCAAACCTCTCTGGATAGCACAGAAATAAACCTGAACCAGCTGGGTGTGTTTGGGTACTGAGAAAGAAGCGTGCGAAGCCAATAATCAAATAAGCCAAACTGGATCCAACGCTCATGTGTTCCATGTGTCGTCCTTGCGTCCTCGTCTTTCTGTGCCCTATACATTTCGATCATGAATCACAAACATGCCCAAACTGCCACCTTAGTTTACTGGAGAGCATACTAGCTAGCTACCTAGACAAATTGAAGGGCTACAAACCATGGAACCAAGAAGAAGATTCCTTTTTAATTAGCACGGGCACCACTTTTGACATGACTGCTTCCCACAAAAGATTATTCAGGCTGCAATTCTTCAAATAAGCATGTAGCAAAACCCATACAGCCACTATTAATGAAATTCAAGCCGTGATATTAGTCGTTGAATGTGTGTCATGTAAGATTGTAACGAGACTGAAATAGCTGAAGACATCACAGTGAATCAGAAAAATATCCCAAAAATAATGATTGGGAAAATCGGACCGTAATGATGCTGAAGATGTTGATTCATTAGGTAATGAAGAATACGGGCCCACACAGCAACCATTCGCTATGGCAGATGACAGTATTCAGGTAATGAGACATTCAGAGGGTGGCATACAAGCAGCTGCACTCAAAGCAATTTCACAGCTGCTTCAAAGCCTCCAACTGACCCTAAAAATAAACCTCCCGTAGCGCGGTGATGCTGCATATACACGTAAAAACCAACAGCATATGCAATCAGTCTTGTCATGAATTTTTTCAGTCTTGTCATGAAGGTAAAATCAATTAAAACCAGACAGGAATGCAATCTCCTGCTGTGAAAGTAAAACAGAGGGCGTATTAACACATTCACTCTTGAGATTTAAAATCTTGGCTGTTTCTATTATTTGGCTGCTTCTATTATAACGCGAGTCAGCTGATTGTGGCATTTCTTTAGAATCGTGGTTTTTTCAAACACAGGGACGCACTTTTCATCAGGGCCTAGTTGTTCGTGCTGGCATTCCCTACAGTGGACTGGAAGGTTCTTGAGTGAAGTTCCAGATAAGTCCCTTCTATGTTCCATTAGCCGCTTGTTGATACATCGGGCTGTTTGGCCGATGTACGCCTTCCCACATATCAGAGGAACAGAATACACTACTCCCTCGGCACATGACACCAGAGGCACTCTGTGTCGTGTTATGCAACCGGCGTTCTTTTTGAACACGGAATTTACTCTCCGCCACAGCGTGGAAAGGCGCTGGGGGGCCGAAAAAACAACATTTTCACCTGTCTTTTTACCTATATTTTAAGGTTGTGGGATATCTTGTGCGTATAGGGAATAACAGCTACCTTTTTATTTTGCTGTCGCAGTTCAGCTGAAGCGTTGGTTCCTCTACGCCTGGTGCTTCTCAACATCTTTTCTGCTACAGAGGTAAGAATTTGATGTGAGTAGCCTGAATGAGTCAGCCTGCAGACTTGGGTCGCAAAACTTTCCCCCATTTTATGCTCGCATTATTTAGTTAGCGCGTTATTGAAAACAGACAGAACAATATTTCTTTTTACCAGCTTCGAGTGCGCAGAGTCATAGGCCGGTACCAGTAGGCAAGAGTGCGTCGGTAGGCCGCCTGGCTACCGGGAGGCTGGCATCAGCAGGCAGGTGCTTGTAGGTAAGCCTTCTGGCCACGGAAAGGCAGGCGTGACTCGTGAGTCTGCAGCAGGGTAGCATGGTGCTGCGCGGGACCCCAGACCTCGGACCTAGGTGCCCGGCCGGTGCAGGCTAGCTGGCCTTGGGGAAACGCTGAGCTCCAAAAAGGACGTCCCGCCACAGCCACACACTGCCACGACTGTCTCGAGTGGTTGCCGCGGCAACCACCTTCCGGTTATGGCGATTACTACAAAACCGACGCGAAACGCAGGAATGGGTGCTTTCTGGCTGTTTCTGCAATAAGTGTAGATGTTTAAGAACGGAAGGAAACCCGCACAAAATTGGTGGACCCTGACCCGTGTCATGAGGGAAGGAATGAAGGTGGGATTAAAAGAAAGGTGACAGTAAAAGGCGTCGTAGTGCAGGGCTCCGGTCGATTTTTGACCACCTTGAAAGTCTTTAGCGCGCACCTACCCCGCAAAAAGGAGGAAGCGGACGAAACTTATATTTTTGAGAAAAAAAAATAGAATTGAGTAGGTCGCAACTTGCTGGAATGCTTCGTTCAGGATCCCATTGAAGGCTGCTGCGGCCTTGCTCCTTGAAAATCAGGTTTCTAGGGCCCTCAAGGTGAAAAGCAAGTGTTCGTTTTTACATCAAAATGCTGCTATTGGCGACTCAAGTTTCGCCGCGCGACGAAAGCGTCGCGCTGTTCTGCCAGCGCCGAGCCTTAAAACTATTCGTACTTCATTATGGTGGCGGTGGCGGAACGCGCGCTGAGTCTGGCTGTGGCGCCGACCGGACCACCACTCCGTCAAATCCTCGTGCTAATTCCAAGACACACTGCACGATAGTACATAATTTGGTGTGTTGGTGCACACTGTCAATTAAACACTAATCCCGACGAAAGCGAGAAAAGAAAGTAGGCACACACACGCTCACACAAGGACGCGTGACTGTGTGAAACTTAATTCTATCCTGACTACGCCCACTGCACCTCAGAGGCCTTTCCCACATATCTAAAATTAACCCTGTCCTATGTTCTGATGTGTAAACTAGTAAACAGTACGCCATGTCCTATGTTCTGATGTGCAAACCAGTAAACAGTACACCAATGGACGTGATCCATCAGTGAAGTTGTACCGATTCCCGAGCAGATGGCACCAGAAAGAATGGAGGACAGGTGGTAAGCATTTTCACGTGGGTACATTACGGTAAAAATGATGTGCACCCTCTATAAGCAGCCTCTATACCAATCTATACTAAGCAGCCTCTATACTTAACTTTTTACAGAACGAGAGGACACAACAACAACACAGAGCGTGAACTTACAATTGGTTTTATGCTGGAAACAGGTGATCGTTCTGTAAAAAGTTAAGCGCGTTTAACCATCATGAACAACCTACTCATGACCAAGATCAGCAACCTAATCATGAACAACTTATTCAACCTACTAGGTTCAATTCTCGCCTTTTTAGCAGCCTCACTACTTGATAAGGCGCACATTTTAGTGGAAAAGCGCTCATACGATCGTCAGAGCAGAGCAAAAATCTTTTTTGTCCATCGCTCGTTGCGGTACCAACTGTGACGCCAATGTTGTGCAAAAAATTGGAAGACGCTTAAGCTTCGTCTTTAAAAGTGAGACGCGACAGCGTGTCGCAGCGCTGCCGAGGAGTACACGGAACGCCATCGCCCGTTCGGCGCGACGCGTGGCCCGTTGGAGAATTTAAGGAAAGCACGCCTGTCTCACATATCTCGGCGGACACCGGAACTGGGCCGTAAGGGAAGGAAAAGGAAATGAACAATTGCTTTTAAGGAAAGGAGATAACGCCTGTCTCACATTTCTCGCTGGACACCCGGATCGCGCCGTAAGGGAAGGAAAAAATCGATGGATCGACCAAATAAATAAATAAATTGATAAATTGATCGATAAATAAATCAATCAATCATTCAATCCATGATCAATCAATCGATAAATCTATCGATCAATAAATCAATCAATCAATCGAGTTAAAATCCCTTCCCTTACGGCGCTGTTCAGGTGTCCACCGAGATGCGCCATTTTTCGCTCACGGCCAAAGACGCCGACGCCGACGACACCGGCTTTTCTGCGACACGAGCTCCTTAAAGGGCGGTTCACATGCAAGCGAATTGGCGAACAGAGCGAACAGCGGCGCGGCACTGCGAAGCGGTTCGCGAGCTTTCGTTTCACATGCATCGCCGCTCCGCGTTTCCCACCGCTGCGAAAACCAATGTTGCGGGCAAAAGATATGCGCCTGCAACCGGTTTTGGTGGCCTGCAAACACAAAAAAGCGTAATATAAAAGCATTATTTTGTCATTTCTTTTCATAGTTTATTTAAATAAATATCATTATTGCGTTTTAAGCATTAAACAGCGCTTTATACAATTTATTTCCTAAACAAAAGTTCGTACGTGCGGCGTACAAACTCGCGTGGCAACGCCGGGCCAGTCTAGCCACCCTTGCCGGGCGGTCATTGGTTGAGATGCGGTGCTGCCGCGTGCCGCCGCGAAAATTTCCAACTTTCACTCCCTCCTTTATCCCTTCCCTTACGGCGCGGTTCAGGTGTCCAACGATATATGAGACAGATACTGCACCATTTCCATTCCACCAAAAACCAATTATATATAACCTCCCCGCTCCAGTCGCTGGGGCTTCCTCCGCCGCTTGAGAGAGGGTGAATGCGCCGCGGCGGCGGAGTTCGCGAGCGGTTCGCTTGCATGTGAAACGGGCTTAACGCTGTCGCGTTAAAATCTTGCTTGTGCATCGCTCGTTGCCATAGGAACTGTAACGCCAGTGTAAGCCTACGTATAGCTACTGTGTGTATCTTGCTGGTGCATCGCTCGTCACAATAGCAAATGTGACGCCAAGAGGCAAGAGTTTGGCATTCCCCTCCCCCCTCTCAAAAAAAAAAATTTTCCACGGCCGATTTTGACCAAAATCGATGTCCAACCATAATTAACCGTGCCGGACACGGTAGTGACCTCCAAATTTGACCCGGGTGATGTCCAGAAATTTGGCCCGGGCCATTCTCGAAAAAGTATTTCACGTCATTGGGATTTGCGCCATCTCGTTGCTATGGTGTTGCTTGCGGCGCCACCATTTACGTCACCGCGCTTTCGCACGTTACACATCGGTTTAAGCGGAGCTAAAACCCCAGCTAATGGTTTTGCACTTAACTTTTTTGCAACATGTGTGGCTTTGCAGTATTATTCAGGGAGAGCGAACAGACAGACAAATACGGCTCAAGAGCTTGTTTAAAGATTTCACCGCATAAGAGAGTAGAAGGCGCATAAGAGAGTAAACTTGTGCTTCCAAAGGCACAAGCGCAATGTAAAGAACAGAAATGAACAAGATGGGTTGCTGGTAGCGCACTGCAATGATTATAGTATAGATTAGCTGTGTTTAACATATGTCATCATCAGCCTTATTACACCCAGTGCAGGGCAAAGACCTCTCCCATGTCTCTCCAATTAACCCTGTCTTTTGCCAGCGTCATCCACACTTTGCCTGCAAACTTCTTAATCTCATCCGCCCACCTAACCTTCTGCCGTCCCCTGCTAGCTTACTTTCTCTTGGAATCCACTCTGTTACCCTTAAGGATCAGCGGTTATCTTGCCTTCTCATTACATGCCCTGCCCAAGCCCATTTCTTCCTCTTGATTTCGACTGGGATGTCATTAACCCGCGTTTATTCCCTCACCCACTCTGCCCGCTTCCGGTCTCTTAACGTTACACCTATCATTTTTCTTTCCATGGCTCGCTGCGTTGTCCTTAACTTAAGCTGAACTCTTTTCGTTAGCCTCCACGCTTCTGCCCCGTAGGTGAGTACCGGTAAGATACAGCTGTTGTACACTTTTCTCTTGAGGGAAATTGGTAAACTGCCATTCTTGACCACAGAGAACCTGCCATATGCGCTCCACCCCATTCTTTTCCTTATAGTTATTTCCCTCTTATGATCCGGATCAGCTGCCACTACCTGCCCTAAGAATATGTATTCTTTACCTCTTCCAGGCGCTCACTGCCAATTGTGAACTGCTGTTCCCTTGCTAGACCGTTGAGCATTAGTTTGGTTTTCTGTATGTTAATTTTTAGACCCAGCATTCTTCTCTGCCTGTCTAGCTAATTGATCATGATTTGCAGTTCACCTCCTGAGTGACTCGGCAAGGCAATGTCATGAGCGAATCGCAGATTATTTAGGTATTCTTTATTTACTCTTATTCCCAACTGTTCCCAACTCAGGCCTCGGAATACCTCCTCTAAACAGGCGGTGAATAGCATTGGCGAGATCGTGTGTCCTTGCCTGATACCCATTCTTATTGGGATTTTATTGCTGACTTTATCGAGGACTATGGTAACTGTGCAGCTGCTATATATATCTTCCAGTATTTTGACATAAGGCACTTCTACACCCTGATTACACAATGCCTGTATGATTGCTGAGGATTCCACTGAGTCGAATGCTTTCTCTTTATTTATTTATTTTTTCCTCAAAGGTCCCTTTCGGGACATTACATGAGGGGTGGGGATAACACGGCAAAGAATATTATACATTAATGAAAAATGGACAAAAATTATGTTGATGAATAGGCTTCCTCGATAGTGGTCTTGAACAGTCGATGATTGATGATGGTGGTCATTTCGGCGGAGAGGTTATTCCAGTCACGGGCAGTTTTAAAAAAAAATGATTGCTGGAATGTGGTGGTATGTGCACGTTCAGGGTAAACAGCGTTCGGGTGGTTATGGCGGGAAATGCGATGCACACGTGGAATTAATCGGTTGGCTTCAGGAAAGTTGTGAAAGAACTTATGAAATAAGCAGAGACGTGCTGCGTTCCGACCGGTGACTAGCGTAGGCAACTGCAATCGTGATTTCAGACCTGAGATGCGAAGCCTCCTACAGTCCACCGCTCTACCAACTGAGCTATCGACGGAGACCGGAGCCCTCCACTACGGCACCTATTTCTCTCTTTCTTCTTTCACTCCCTCCTTTATCCCTTCCCTTACGGCGCGGTTCAGGTGTCCAACGATATATGAGACATACTGCGCCATTTCCTTTCCACCAAAAACCAATTATAATATAATAATAATATAACCTGAGATGCTGGTATGATAGGAGTAGACAGATGAGATGAACCTGGCGGCACGATTCTGAACTGACTCAATGGTATTAATTAGGTTAATCTGATGGGGATCCCAGACAGAATGAGCATATTCAAGTTTAGGTCTTACGAAAGTCTTGTAAGCGAGCGATTTGAGAGAACTTGGTGCGAGAGCAAGGTTGCGCCGAAGATATCCAAGGACACTGTTTGCAGAGTTATGTTGGTGACATGGAGAGTCCAAGTTAGATCATGAGAGATATGGACGCCTAAGTATTTGTAATGATTGACCGAAGAAATTGGGCAGTTATTAATAGTGTACACTGGCGCGATGAAGTTGGGGCGACGGTGAAAAGAAATCAGTGAGGTCTTTGAAACATTAAGAGACATGAGCCACGTGTCACACCGATGTTGCACTTGTGAAAGGTCTTCTTGAAGAGCGACGATATCTGAAGAATTTGTTATGGGGCAATATACGACACAATCATCAGCAAACAGTCGGATGTTTGAAGAAAGACTAAGTGGAAGATCATTAATATATATTAGGAAAAGAAGGGGACCTAGTACACTTCCCTGTGGGACGCCAGACTTCACGGGTGAAAGAGATGATGAGTGACAATTAGCATAGACGAACTGATGACGGTCAGTTAAGAAGGCACGAATCCAATTAACGATGAAGGGGTGCAGATTCAGACGGGAGAGTTTGTGTATTAAGCGGCCATGAGAAACTTTATCGAACGCCTTTTCTAAATCAAGGAACACAGCGTCACATTGAATATTACGGCCCAAGTTCGAGTGTAAATTGTGTAGGAAAAGTAATCAATGATGGCTATATATAGAGGTTGGTTATAGACTGCGAATTTTTTTATCACCTGATTAATAGTGTGGATATGATCTATTGTAGAATATCCTTTACGAAAGCCTGCCTGATCATTTGGTTGATTAAAGTCTAAGCATGCCCTAACTCTATAAGCGATTACCTTAGTAAATACCTTGTAAGCAACAGATAGTAAGCTGATCGGTCTATAATTTTTCAAGTCCTTGGCGTCTCCCTTCTTATGATTTATGATAATGTTGGCATTCTTCGAAGCTTCTGGTACGGTTGAGGTCATAAGGCATTGCGTATACCGGGTGACTAGTTTTTCTAGAACGATCTCCCCTCCATCCTTCAACAGATCTGCTGTCACCTGATCCTCCCAGCTTACCATTCTGTGGTCGCTACTGCGCACCTTTCTGAGTACGGCCACATTTTGAACGATGCCAGGTTGAGCGCATATAGTATGAAGTCGATTTAATTTTTAGTCTCACCATTACCTTAGTAAATACCTTGTAAACAACAGATAGTAAGCTACTGTAACTATCTTATCCATATTGCTAATGACATTGCCCTCCTTGTCTCTTAGCACATACATCTGGTTTTTAATTCGTTAATAGACTTCTTCTTCACTAGCTTCCTCCGTTCCCTCTTCAAGTCTAAGCTATTTCGAGAGCTTACCATTCTGTGGTCGCTACAGTGCACCTTTCCGACTACGGCCACATTCTGAACGATGCCAGGTTGAGCGCATATAGTATGAAGTCGATTTAATTTTTAGTCTCACCATTACCTTAGTAAATACCTTGTAAGCAACAGATAGTAAGCTGATCGTTCTATAATTTTTCAAGTCCTTGGCGTCTCCCTTCTAATGAATTAAGATAATGTTGGCATTCTTCCAAGCTTCTGGTACGGTTGAGGTCATAAGGCATTGCGTATACAGAGTGACTAGTTTTTCTAGAACGATCTCCCCTCCATCCTTCAACAGATCTGCTGTCACCTGATCCTCCCCAGCTGCTTTTCCCCTTTCTATTGCTCCTAAAGCTTTTTTTACTTCCTCTTTCGTTACTGGCGGGATGACACATTGCTCTGCGCTACTGTTTCTCTCATTAACGCTATGATTACATTGGCTACTGTACAGATTTGCGTAGAACTCTTCGGCTACTGTAACTATCTTATCCATATTGCTAATGACATTGCCCTCCTTGTCTCTTAGCACATACATCTGGTTTTTAATCCTATGGCTAGTTTCCTCTTCACTGCTTTTAGGCTACCTCCGTTCTTTAGAGCATGCTTGATTCTCTCCATATTAAACTTCCTTATGTCGGCGACCTTGGGCTTACCTATTAACTTCGATAGCTCTGTCAGTTCTATTCTGTCGGTAGGGTTAGACGCCCTCATGCTTTGGCGTTTCTTAATCAGATCTTTCGTCACCTTAGATAGCTTTCCGGTATCCTGTCGAACTGTCCTACCACCTACCTCTACTGCGCACTCCATAATGGTGGCTGTCAGATTATCGCTCATTGTATGAACATCAAGATCGTCTTCCTCAGTTAAAGCCGAATATCTGTTTTGCAGCGATATCCTGAATTCCTGTACTTTCCCTCTTACCGCTAATTCGTTAATAGACTTCCTCTTCACTAGCTTCCTCCGTTCCCTCTTCAAGTCTAAGCTATTTCGAGAGCTTACCATTCTGTGGTCGCTACAGCGCACCTTTCCGAGTACGGCCACATTCTGAACGATGCCAGGTTGAGGGCAGATAGTATGAAGTCGATTTAATTTTTAGTCTCACCATTGGGGCTCTTCCAGGTCCACTTCCTGTTCTCTCGTTTGCGGAAGAAAGTATTCATGATCCGTAAATTATTTCTATCTGCGAATTCTACTATCAATTCTCCCCTGCTATTTCTGGAACCTATCCCATAGTCGCCAACCGCGTGGTCGCCAGCCTCCTTCTTGCCCACCTTCGCAGTGAAGTCGCCCATCAGTACAGTGTAGTGTGATTTTACTTTATTCATTGCCGATTCCACGTCTTCATAGAAACTTTCAACGGTCTCGTCATCATGGCTGGATGTAGGCGCGAGGGCCTGCACCACTTTCAGCTTGTACCTCCTATTGAGCCTAATCACAATATCTCAATATCTGCTACCCTCTCATTAATACTGTAGAACTCCTCTACGTTGCCAGCTATATCCTGATTTATGAGGAATCCCACACCTAGTTCTCGTCTATCCGCTAATCCGCGATAGCACAGTATGTGTCTGTCCTTTAGTACGTCCTTTAGTACTTTAGCACATAGCTTAATGCTTGTTACATCATTCCGGTGAACAAAAAATTATTCAAGGAACACACAAGCTTTGCCTAGAGGTAGCGTGTATAACCCAAAATCCAAGGGTCAGGGGTTCGATTCCCCGCCAAGGACCCCATTTTCTTTTCACCTCAATTTTTTTTACTTATACACTTGCATGTCATAATGACATCTGAGTCGTATTGCGGTCCTGACTGGTCGTCACCACCTTTTCTGCTGAACGGGACCCTTAATGCTCTCTTGCGAAGAGGCTGATCTTTTTGTTCCTTGTGCAGAATTGACATAATAAAAATAGGAGGCTCATATTTAGAAGAGTGAATATGCTGTGTACTGATGATATTTGACGATTGGTGGTTGTAGCTTCTTTATTATGAAATTATTCCCGTCACTCAAGAGCACTGCATGCCAAAATAGTGACTAATGAAAGCAGCTATTAGCATACATGGTGTGCTGGCAGCACTGTTTTGATATCAGTCTAACTTGCAATTGGCAATGCAAAGCCCAAATTGTGTGAATTGGTTAGTTAACTGTTATGCTGGGCTAATAATAGTTACTAGGGGGTGTGCGAATATTTGAAATTTTTGAATAGCGAATCTAGACACGGGCGGCAGCGGCGGTGGTGGAAGGACGCTTCCCTTATCTGCTCTTTTTTGCCTATCCAGGTTGGTTCCGACTTGTGTGCTGGCGGGGGCGTCACCGTTTCGTGCCTTGCTGAAGCTGTTATGCCTGCTGCTGTTTTCCAAAGCGACGTCTTCTTTTAACGTGCTCTTCAACGTCAAATCTTCTCCACACCCCAGAATTCACCTGAAAACTTATGCTGCGCCTGCGGAACTGCCCCTTGATTGACGTCACTGACATCGTGGAAGTTGTCGCATTTCCGGTTGCCGGATTTGTAACTCGACACACGGGCGGCAGCGGCGGTGGTGGAAGGACGCTTCCCTTATCTGCTCTTTTTTGCCTATCCAGGTTGGTAAATTCGCTTATTTTCCTGTCAAACGCCGCGCTGCTACAACCGCCGTTGCCATCGTGTTGTGGCATTTGCTCAGTGCTGTCTAGTATCACATGCCTTGTGTCTGAGTGCTTCGATGCGCCTCTGGACTACTTGTCATGGCAAACACATGCCAGACCTGCGACGAGCCCCTGCCAGATGACGGACACGTCCTGAAGTGCAGCGAATGTGAGTCCTCTTACCATCTTGATAGTTGCGAGAACGGCCGCGGGACATGGCGACGTGTAGCCTGCCGTCCATCAAAATCCAAATGTGGGGACAAAGCGAGCACGGACTCTGAGCTATCTTTCTGGCAGATTTAACTCGAAGGCTCGATGCTCTGGCAGGACTGCCAACTAAAGTTGGGGAGATCAAGGATTCTATTGAGCTCAGTAAGGCATGTTGCTGGGCAAGTTGGTTAAGCATCTTTGAAACTTGGAAAGAATCCACCTTGGCGCAAGTAAAACCACACACACAAAGGAAAGACAAGGAGTCAACGGACAGGTGCCAACTTCCAACTGTTTATTCCTCAAGAAAACCACACAGATAAATGGTCTCAGGATACGCCCACTTTTTTTCACTCCATGTGCCTATCACAGCCATAATCTATCACCTTGCATTATCAGTTTTTGCACAGAAAATTGTACTCCGCCGCATACAAATTCAATGACGTGTCACTCACACACAAAGCCGTCTTTTTCTTTATGTGAAACGCTTCCAATAAAACCCTCGCCTGTTTAATCTTGCTCCTGCCAAGAATCCTCTCCTTTTCATGTCGAGGTTCGCACTTGCACATATTAACATGGTTGACCAAGGTGGCATATTATCTTTATTGTTTTCAACCTTTTTGCAATGTTCCCCAAGGCGTTTGTTGATGCACCTCCCCGTTTGCCCTACATAGGACTTCCCACAGGTCAGGGGTATCTCGTACACCACTCCTTCCATACAACGGGTGAAGACACGCTGATGTTTTATATTGCATCCAGGGCGCTCAGTGCCACATATCCGGGGTATAAGTTTGTTCAGCTTGTTTGGTGCTGAAAATACTAGCGGTACTTCGTGTCTGTTAGCCACCTTCTTCAGATTATGTGACACTTTGTGCACATAATTCATAACTTCAGGTTTTACCGCAGGGCTGGCTCCTTTCTTCCAGATTCTTTGGCCTGGTACAGCATTTTGTTTTTTGGAGGAGGGTTTCAGCGACGGCAGTCAACACCACCGAGGGGAAGCCAGCAGCCAACAGGCGGCCAATCTGATTTTTTAAGCTATCGTGCATTTGGTGCGGACATGACTTTGAAAGCGAGGACTGAATGCAGAGAGAGGCGATGGCGCGCTTCACAATTTTTGAATGCGCCGTATTGAAGGACAGGAGTTCTTTGCTAGTACGGGGATAGTAACCCCAGCATAAATGGTCCTCCCGGAACGCTAAGCTTAGATCTAAAAATTGCAGTTTTTTCTCACTTGGGACTTCATGCGTAAAAACTAGACCGCGACCTTTGAGGTTAAAAACACTTAAAATCATGGACACAATAGCTTCAAAAGAATTGTCAAAACCGGTGGATAAAAGGATAAGAAAATCGTCAACATATCTAAAAGTTTTAAAAACAGGTCCTCCTAAAAACAACTGTGCAAGATCCTGGTCCAAAGCAGCTAAAAAAATTTCACATAAAATAGGGGCTACACAGGAACCAATACATATACCTTTTCTCTGCAAGTAGGGCTGCTGATTAAAAACAATAAAAGTGACCTTAAGATATTGCTCCAATAAATTCAAAAAAGTTTCCACAGACATACCTGCAGCATCCCGGAAGGCCAATTCACCTGTCCGTTCAACACACGACATAACAGACGCCATCAGCTCAGCGTTTGGGACGGAATAAAACAAATCCTCTATGTCTACTGAAAAAGCGGACCTAATTTCTGGATGTGTTCTAAAATAATTAACAACCTCCAGCGAGTTCTTAACCCGAAAAGGGTCGTCCAGTTTAAGAAGGTTAAGCTTTTTTTGCAAGAAACGGCTAACATTATGCTGCCAGGAAGCATTCTCGCTCACTATAGTACGGAACGGTATGTCAGGTTTGTGGGTTTTTGCAGTAAAGAAAACTGAAAGAGAGTTCCTTTTACTTTTCACTATGTCATTGGCCAGCTTCGGCAGTTGCAGGTCCCTACAAAAGTTAATGAATTTAGTTTTAACTCTCACAGCCCCCTTTTTAATGGCAATAAAATTCTTGTCAACCGCTTGCAATGCTTTTTCATTGAAAAGGCCCTTTTCCGTGACCACAAACCTGCCATCTTTGACTGAAGGAGACACAACTCATTCCTTTTAAAAAAGGACGTAACATGACTAACATCACGTTCCAGTCTACTGGTCACAGCAGTCGTAACGCACTTTTTTAGGCAGTCCACTCCTTCCAACAAACACCGTTCTTGGTTTTCACCCTTTACTTTTGCAGCAATGTTCCTCTTTGTGGCGAGCAGCTCATGGGCAGGCACAACTGGTTGAATGCCGTACTTAGGTCCTCTCTCAAGCACTTCTAACAACCTATCAGGGACCTTTGCGTTCTCTAACACCACCACACGGCTCGTCCTGTTATCCTTTTTCTTGTTAGCATCGCAGAGTAGACCTTTTAAAACCTCCCTCCACTTGGCCTCTGTGAGCTGGGCGGCTTGCCGCTTGAAGAAAACAAAGTTCTTCTCTGCAAGCCACTCTGGAAACACTCGGTGGCAGACGACATGCAGCCAGTCGTGAAAAAACCGAACCTGACGCCACAGTTCAGATCTAAGTATCTTGCAGATCCGCTTAACGTGTCCCCAAGAGGGCTTGACTGCACCGAGAAGCACACTTACATCGTGAGGAATGGTTCCTTTCCGAAGGCAAAAGGCGTAGCGTCTTGCTTGGCACGTAGCATTCACAATGGAGCACACCAAAAACTGTCGCGTATCACTGGGAGTAGACACACAGAAAGAAGGGCCCGCAGTACTAGAAATATAGCTCAGTAAGGCATGTTGCTGGTCAAGTTGGTTAAGCATCTTTGAAACTTGGAAACAATCCACCTCGGCGCAAGTAAAACCACACACACAAAGGAAAGACAACGAGACAACGGAGAGGCGCCAACTTCCAACTGTTTATTCCTCAAGAAAACCACACAGATAAATAGTCTTAGGATACGCCCACTTTTTTTCACTCCATGTGCCTATCACAGCCATAATCTATCACCCTGCATTATCAGTTTTTGCACAGAAAATTGTACTCCGCCGCATACAAATTCAATGACGTGTCACTCACACACAAAGCCGCCTTTTTCTTTATGTGAAACGCTTCCAATAAAAGCCTCGCCTGTTTAATCTTGCTCCTGCCAAGATTTGTTTGTTGGAAGGAGTGGACTGCCTAAAAAAGTGTGTTACGACTGCTGTGACCAGTAGACTTGAACGTGATGTTTGTCATGTTACGTCCTTTTTTAAGAGGAATGAGTTGTGTCTCCTTCAGTCGGACAAAGATGGCAGGTTTGTGGTCATGGAAAAGGGCCTTTTCAATGAAAAAGCATTGCAAGCGGTTGACAAGAATTTTATTGCCATTAAAAAGGGGGCTGTGAGAGTTAAAACTAAATTCATTAACTTTTGTAGGGACCTGCAACTTCCGAAGCTGGCCAATGACATAGTGAAAAGTAAAAGGAACTCTCTTTCAGTTTTATTTACTGCAAAAATCCACAAACCTGACATACCGTTCCGTACTATAGTGAGCGAGAATGGTTGCTGGCAGCATAATGTTAGCCGTTTCTTGCAAAAAAAGCTTAACCTTCTTAAACTGGACGACCCTTTTCGGATTAAGAACTCGCTGGGGGTTGTTAATTATATTAAAACACATCCAGAAATTAGGTCCGCTTTTTCAGTAGACATAGAGGATTTGTTTTATTCCGTCCCACACGCTGAGCTGCTGGCGTCTGTTATGTCGTGTGTTGAACGGACAGGTGAATTGGCCTTCCGGGATGCTGCAGGTATGTCTGTGGAAATTTTTTTGAATTTATTGGAGCAATATCTTAAGGTCACTTTTATTGTTTTTAATCAGCAGCCATACTTGCAGAGAAAAGGTATATGTGTTGGTTCCTGTGTAGCCCCTATTTTATGTGATTTTTTTTTAGCTGCTTTGGACCAGGAGCTTGCACAGTTGTTTTTAGGAGGACCTGTTTTTATAACTTTTAGATATGGTGACGATTTTCGTATCCTTTTATTCACCTGTTTTGACAATTCCTTTGAAGCTATTGTGTCCAGGATTTTAAGTGTTTTTAACCTCAAAGGTCGCGGTCTAGTTTTTACGCATGAAGTCCCAAGTGAGAAAAAACTGCAATTTTTAGATCTAAGCTTAGCGTTCCGGGAGGACCATTTATGCCGGGGTTACTATCCCTGTACTAGCAAGGAACTCCTGCCCTTCAATACGGCGCATTCAAAAATTGTGAAGCACGCCATCGCCTCTCTCTGCATTGAGTCCTCGCTTTCAAAGTCATGTCCGCACCAAATGCACGATATCTTCAAAAATCAGATTGGCCGCCTGTTGGCTGCTCGCTTCCCCTCGGTGGTGTTGACTGCCGTCGCTGAAACCCTCCTCCAAAAAACAAAACGCTGTACCAGGCCAAAGAATACGGAAGAAAGGAGCCAGCCCTGCGGTAAAACCTGAAGTTATGAATTATGTGCACAAAGTGTCACATAATCTGAAGAAGGTGGCTAACAGACACGAAGTACCGCTAGTATTTTCAGCACCAAACAAGCTGAACAAACTTATACCCCGGATTTGTGGCACTGAGCGCCCTGGATGCAATATAAAACATCAGCGTGTCTTCACCCGTTGTATGAAAGGAGTGGTGTACGAGATACCCCTGACCTGTGGGAAGTCCTATATAGGGCAAACGGGGAGGTGCATCAACAAACGCCTTGGGGAACATTGCAAAAAGGTTGAAAACAATAAAGATAATATGCCACCTTGGTCAACCATGTTAATATGTGCAAGTGCGAACTTCGACTGGAAAAGGAGAGGATTCTTGGCAGGAGCAAGATTAAACAGGCGAGGCTTTTATTGGAAGCGTTTCACATAAAGAAAAAGGCGGCTTTGTGTGTGAGTGACACGTCATTGAATTTGTATGCGACGGAGTACAATTTTCTGTGCAAAAACTGATAATGCAAGGTGATAGATTATGGCTGTGATAGGCACATGGAGTGAAAAAAAGTGGGCGTATCCTGAGACTATTTATCTGTGTGGCTTTCTTGAGGAATAAACAGTTGGAAGTTGGCGCCTGGCCGTTGTCTCCTTGTCTTTCCTTTGTGTGTGTGGTTTTACTTGCGCCAAGGTGGATTCTTTCCAAGTTTCAAAGATCTAGTGAGCTATTGTCCCAGAAGTATGATGACATCCTGAACTGGCAGATTAAACAAGAGAAAGACATCAGTAGCTTGAACAGACGTGTAGGCAAATTAGAGACTGCCTGCACTTCAGGCGATATTCAGCAGCTGAAAGCCACTGTAAATGATCTTGGGGTTCGTAGCAGGAAGCTAAACATAAAAGTTCACGGCATCCAAGCTACGCCAAACGAGGACTTGCTGTCTAAGTTGAACAACGTAGCCAAGACTGTAGACTTGCCAGAGCTGACAGGGAACGACATCTGCGCTATTCATAGACTTCCCTCAAAACCGAATAAAGTGCCTGGGATTATTGTGCGGTTTGCCCAACAGCCAACCCATGATCAGTGGCTGGAAAAGCGGAAAGCCCTTAGAAATGATAAATCTGGTGTTTCTATCACTGAAAAGATGACGCATCAAAACAGAGAGTTGCTTCGCTGTGCAAAAGAGTGGACAGAAAAAAATGATTACCGTTTTTCCTGGCATTGCAGCGGGAAGGTTCTTGTAAGGAAAAGAGAGGGCGATAGCGCCATTGTTATTCGTTGTGCTGCTGACCTTGATAAGCTCTGATATGATTTCACTTGGCACTGCCTCCTGATGTTTCTTTTGAGTTTCCTTTCATCATGCTTCCCTTCTCAAGTGAGCAAGAAGATGTCATAAATCTTAAAAGCTTATATGATACCAATGGCCAAAGATGCTGTAGTTGTGTTCATTTTAATCTTAGATCGGGTAGAAATAAGCAGGATGAACTTGTTTATTTTTTTAGTGAGGCGCAAATACGCTTCGATGTTGTGATGTTTTCAGAAACATGGTTTGCCTCTGAAGAGGATGTGGTTGCATTTCCAATGTACATATCTTACTACATGAATCGCACAGGAAAGAGGGGTGGTGGCGTAGCAATGTTAATCTCACTCAATAGATTCTGAACTTATGTCCGAATTTTGCTTCATCACTCCTTTTTACGAGACGCTTGCTATTAGATGTGGTACTTCTGTTTTTTGTGTTTGTTACCGCCCTCCTTCAAATAATGTTCGTCTGTTCTTTTCTTTTTTAGACTTTCTTTTAGAATTTGTGAGTGAAAGAAAATACGCACTTATTATAGGTGGTGACTTCAACATCAACATGTTAGCTGATACCAGTGCTAAGACAGAACTAGAATCATTACTAAATTCTCATTCCTGTAAAAACTACATAACGACGCCCACGCGAATCACCCCACAATCAGCAACACTTCTTGATCTGTTTATAAGCAATTCAGATCCTTCCCTTGTTAGAGCTGGTACTTTAATTAACAATATTAGTGACCACTTGCCTATATTTTTATTCGTCAGTCAAGTTCATAATACACCTAAACAACTGCGTTCGGAATATTCCTACAGACTCATAACTCCTGAAACGCTATCTGCTTTTAGAGACTGCGTAAGCAGAGCAAGCTGGACTGATGTGTTTACAGAGAGCGACCCCAACTTAGCATAGGATTTATTTATGGAGAAGTTGTCTGAAATATACTTGGCGTGTTTCCCAATCAAGGCGTTTAAAATATGCAAAAAAGTCGGAAACCATGGGTAAATAAAGAAAGCCTTCAGCTTATGAAACAACGGAATAAACTGTTTAAGAGATTTATTGTTAGTAAATCGCCCGAAGCGCTCAAGGAATTCAAGAAGTACAGAAATTTTGTCACTAAATACCTTCGTGATGCAAAAAAGCAATATTATTCTAACCTGTTCAACTCTACACAAGGACGCACAAACAATGTATGGGAGGCACTTAGCACTGTAATTAATAGTGCATATCAGAAGCGGTGACTAATATAGTTAAGGATGGGACAGAAATTCAAGGCGCTGAGTTAGCCAACGCTTTCAATGACTTCTTTCTGTCAGTTGGGGACCATAGCACCAGCACTTCTGACCTAAAATATATGAATGACCGAAGTAATCCAACCATATTTCTAGAGCCAGTCTCAAATAGTGAGGTTGTAGCCACTTTTTTAGCCCTGAGCAATAGCAGAGCCGCGGACGCGGGCAATATTCAAATGAAGCCCGTAAAACACGTAATTGATTTACTAGCACCTTGTCTTACCCATATTTTCAATATTAGTTTGTCGACGGGAATTTTTTTCCGAAGGATGCAAATTGCAAAAGTAAAAGCTGTATTTAAAAAGGGTAACAGAAATGATTTGTCCAACTACCGTCCTATATCGATTCTACCTATGTTTTCCCAGGGTTTGGAGAAAATAATTTTGGAACGCCTTACTTCATTCACTGACCGCTTTAAATTGATAATCTCCTCACAGTATGGTTTTCGCAAAAACAAATCTACAGAACTCGCATTACTCGCCCAAAAAGAATTCATATTAGGAAAATTTGAATGCAGAAATATGGTACTTGGCCTTTTTTTGGATGTTTCAAAAGCCTTCGACTTAATTATTCATGAACTACTGCTACAAAAACTTGATCACTATGGCATAAGAGGCATCGCGAACAAATTAATTATGTCCTACTTGCAATACCGTTCTCAATTTGTCGCCATTGAAGGAGAACATTCCTCGATAAAATCCATTAAAGCAGGTGTCCCGCAGGGAAGCATACTGGGCCCATTTCTGTTCATCCTTTATATTAATGAGATAGACCGCATCGATGAAACGGCCCATCACATAATCTATGCTGATGACACGAGTTTGTTCTTTTCAGGTGAAGCATGTGCAGATTTAGCTAGTCGAGCAAATAGCGCACTGTCGAAAATTAATGCATGGGCACAAATGAACTGTCTTAAAGTTAACAGTAATAAAACGAAGGCTGTTTTATTTCACCGCCGCCATACACATGTGCAGTTGCCTCCTATTTTGTTAAATAACTATGAAATTGAAGGGGTCCAAAACTTTAAATCACTGGGCGTATACTTTTCACAAAACATGACATGGGATCATCACGTGAACTATATTATCAATAAACTATCCAAGACAACCGTCATTATGCGCCGTCACTGCTACTTCTTCCCTACGTCTGTTAACATACTCATATATAATTCATTATTTTGTTCCTTATTAAGTTACGCGTTTCTTGTGTGGTCAACAACAACAGCTGGAAATATTAGTAAACTTTCCATCTTACAAAAAAGAGCTTTACGCCTAGCCTGTAAAGTCCCTTATCGGTCTCACACTGCAGGTTTATTTAAGAAGCACCATATAATTCAGGTTTCATCAATGTATGACTACAAGCTATGTCGTTTGTATAAACTCTGTTTACTAAAAAATAATGACGCCATAACAAGCTTAGCACAACTAGCGGAAAACTTCCCTATTTATAATGTTCGCCATCCCGAAGTGTGGTACGTCGCCAAATGCAGAACCAATTATGGACATCAAATGTTGAAATTTTTACTTCCCACACTTCTAAATCGCGCGTTAAAAGAAACTAACATTGACATATCTGGTATATCAGCAAAAGAACTGCGTGAAGTGTTTGTATAATGATGCCATACACTGACCTTTTTATTTTTTTTTCTCTTCTATCTTTTCCTTGTGCTTTCCTCTTCGACTGATTTTGCTTAACTCGTGTATTTGTTTTGTCCAAGTGTACTTCCTTAGCCGCACTTTTTTATGCTGTCCGTGTGCTAGGGGGTCAGGACACCTCAAGCTGTTTCGCACAGCTTTTACCTGCCCTCCTCGTAACTTTTTTGTTGCGGAATAAATTTGATTGATTGATTGAGTATCAAAATTCAAAATTGTATTCGTATTCAAAATTATTTTTAAGGAACCTAATCTGCTCTTCAGTTCTTAAATAGCTTACAGATAACTGGAACAGAGTTCGAATTGGGTACCACAATGGTGTTTTTTTTAGCAACTGTTTCAAGAACGGCCCACAACATGCTGTTGCGATCGGCCTTTGCTGTAAGGAGGGTTCGGTGCAGTGACACATTTCATACTATTACATATGGCCTTCAATATTGTGCAATGCTACAGGGTTCAGCCAATTTATCAACTGTGCATTCATGTGCTATGTCAGAAGTCATGGCTCAAACTGGTCTTTTTCATCAGCTGAGATTTTGCGCTTGTTTTTTTCTGTCGTCATCATGACGATCATAGAGCATATATACTGCCCCGCAGGCGTCGCGACGGTGAGTGGCGACACCGCGGGTTCCCGAGCATCCGCAGGGACATCCCCGCAAGGGGATGATGGTGAACTGTGCATCACCACGGACCCGAGCACCCGCGCCTCGCCGTGCGTGGCATCGCCGTGTCCGGGGAAAAGGGGATCCTGGTGGTTGAGCCGATGCCGAGCGTTTGGACCCTTAAGGCCCCTCGGCGGAGGCAACACACCACTTTGGCCCCAGCTTCCTGTAGACGGCACCTCCGGCCTGACCCGACCGGGGGAAATCGGCAGTCGTCTTTTCCTTATCCTCCCCTCCATCTTTTACTTTCCTATCATCTTTCTTACAACTCTCCTGTCTCCTCCTCCTTCCTTGGTTTTTTCCTTTTTCCTGGCGGCTAGGGTTAACCCTGTGTGGCGAACTATCCTGGGTTTCGTCATATTCGGTTATAGCAATGGTGTACAGCTGGCGTGGGCAGGACTTGTTTTCAAGTTCCTGTCCTGTCCCCTAGTTGGGCTCCATGGTGGGCGGCTGGCACCAAGGCCGAAGAACAAAATTTTTTATGGCTTCCTCCCTGCTTAATAATGATCGCCCTCTGAAAAGAGGACGGACCGATGTCACAACACAGTTTTTCAGCAAAAAGAAGACAACTTTTCCGAAGTACCACATCGTCCACAGTAAAGAAACAGAAAAGCCAGCCAGACAAATATCCCCGTTCCTTGTTTCAAGAGTTCTTACAGAATCCCTGGGCCCTCAGTACAAAGTCACAAAGTTGGCTTGTGGTGACCTCCTCCTCGAACTGCTCGACATAACTCAGATTTCAAAGCTTGCAAACATTGAAACTTTTGGCGATATTCCTGTCTCTGTTACACCGCACAGATCATTGAACACAGTACGTGGTGTCATCTCAGATAATGATTTCCTGCACCTAACAGAGGAAGAGATGCTTGAAGGACTGAACACTCAGAATGTTACCAACGTCCACAGAATTACAATCCGCAAAGACAACAAAGAGATTCCGACAAAACACCTGGTCCTGACGTTTGCCTCATGCACCCTACCCGAGTCAATCGAGGTAGGCTATGCAAAAATCTCCGTTCGCCCTTATATCCCCAACCCTAGACGCTGTTTCAAATGCCAGAAGTTCGGTCACGGCTCCCAGAGCTGCCGCGGCCGCAACACCTGTGCTAAATGTGCCTCCAATGACCACCAATCAGACGGCTGCGACGCCGCGCCACGCTGTGCAAACTGCGAAGGCGAGCACGCTGCTTACTCAAGATCTTGTCCTGGCTGGAAAAAAGAAAAGGAAATCATTACAATAAAGACAAAAGATAATATCACTTTTAAAGAGGCAAGGAAGCGTTATGCAATGTCGCAAGGCACTTTCTCCTTAATACCCCACACAAACTTCGCCGATGTGGTGCGCGGGCGCGGCGCATCACACCGGTCTCAGGCACCTGCCCAGTTCACACCTAGTGAGGCTGAGGCAGGGCCATCCGCGCCCCTGGCAGATGCAGCGAGAGCTGCTATGCCACCCCCAACAACGGGCCGGCCGTCCTCCAAGTCGGCAGCCCGCAAGGCTTCCCCCGTTCGGGAGAAGTCTACCACCCCCCCTGCCCGCGGGTTCCCCGCGGAACTCCAGCGCCTCCATGGAGGCGATGGATACAAGTCAAAGCTCGCCTCGGTCGCAACGGCGACGGGGCTCTCTTGACCGGAAAAAAGAAAAAAACCACGATAACAGGCCCTCAACAAGGAGGGACCTGAGGTCTCAAAACACTCCTCCTTAAAATAATCATGGCGTTCCTTATCCACTGGAACTGCCGTGGAATTTTAAATAACTACAGCGATGCAACAGATCTCCTACGCTCTATGTCTCCTGTAGCACTGTGCCTTCAGGAGACCAATTTGGGACCTTTACAAAAAAATATTTTTAAGAATTATAAAGTCTTTCGCCGTGACCGTGAGCAGGCAGATAGGCTCTCTGGAGGTGTTGCTGTCGTTGTTAAGAGCGGTGTTGCAACACGTGAAATCCAGCTGCAGACGAATTATGAAGCCATTGCAGTCACCGTCATTAGCTTTAAAACAATTACCTTATGTTCAGTATACCTTCAGCCACACCTCACAGTAACACTTCATGACCTAGAATCACTTTTTAATCAGCTACCAGAGCCATATCTGGTAGTTGGGGATTTTAATGCACACTCCCCTTTCTGGGGGAGTGAACAGACAGACACTAGGGGCCGTATATTAGAAGATTTTATTCTGTGCAATAATGTTTGCCTACTCAATACAGGCAAACCCACATATTGCTCTCCAGCCTCAGGAAAAATGAGTTGCATAGATTTATCTTTTAGCTCTTCTTTCGTTTTTACCGATTTTAAGTGGGATGTTCTCGATAACCCGTACGGAAGCGATCATCTTCCGGTAGTGATTAACTTTTCATCGCCACCATCAGTCATCCCTAGTAAACCACGCCGTTGGAAACTACACCTAGCCGACTGGCAACTATTTAGAGAAAAGGCTAGCCTGGAGAAATTATTTTCAAACAGTCTTAACGTTGACGAACTGAATGAAATTTTTACAAGCTGCATTATTGATGCTGCGTGCCAAGCTATTCCGCAATCGTCAGGAATAGTACGACAAAACAACAAGGTATGGTACACGCAGGAATGCCGGGAAGCAAAAAAGAAGCAAAATAAAGCTTGGGGAGTTTTTCGAAGATACCCAACTCAAGATAACCTCATCAACTTTAAAAAGACGAGAGCAAAAGCTCGGTACATCCGCCGAAATGCCGAAAGAACATCATGGAGAAGCTACGTATCATGCATAAATAGTTCAGTTACGTCCAAAAAAATGTGGGAACAAGTCCACAAGTTTAACAGAAGCTTTTCTCCTTACACAATTCCTTTCTTAACAGCTCCAGGTACACAGACAAATATAGAGGAACAGGCAAACATCTTGGGAGAACATTTCTCAAACATTTCTAGTTCTTCACACTACACAGAAACATTTTTAAAGCATAAACATGCAGTGGAGAAACATAGACTTCCAACAACGGGCTGCACAAAAGAACCGTACAATGGTTTAATAACACTCCAAGAAATAAACGAAGTTCTCTCGGCCGGAAAAAAGACAGCACCTGGCCCTGACAATATACATTACGAAATGCTAGCACATCTTTCCCAGCCATCTGTGGAGGCGCTCTTGAAGTTTTTTAACCAAGTGTGGGTGCTCGGAAGATTGCCGAAAGCCTGGAAGAAAGCAGTTATTGTACCATTCCTGAAATCTGGAAAACAACCAACATCCCCTACTAGTTACAGGCCGATAGCCCTTACCAGCTGCCTTGCCAAATCATTCGAAAGTGTGCTGAATAAAAGACTAACTTTTCTGATTGAATCTCTTGAGCTTATTGACATCCATCAGTGCGGTTTTAAGAAAGCATGCTCAACAACAGACCACTTAACTCGCCTGGAAAATGCTGTCCGAGAGGCTTTTATACACAGACAGCACTGTCTTGCCGTCTTTTTCGACCTCGAGAAAGCATACGACACCACCTGGAGGTTCGGCATCCTTCGTGACTTAGCAGATCTTGGCATCCGTGGCAGGATGTTGAACTGCCTGAAGGACTTCCTTTCCGACCGCTCATTTCAAGTGCGCCTAGGATCAACCGTGTCCAGGGGCTTCGTTCAAGAGAACGGGGTTCCTCAGGGGTGTATTTTGAGCACGACACTGTTTGTTATTAAAGTAAATTCCATAGCTAAAGTAATACCGAAGGCCATTATGTATTCCGTCTATGTTGACGATCTGCAAATAGCCTGCACATCCTCAAACCTGGTAACATGCGAGAGACAAATACAGCTGACAATGGATAAACTGGTGACCTGGGCAGACGAGAACGGTTTCCGGTTTTCCACACAGAAAACCGTGGCCATTCTTTTCTCTGTTAAGCGAGGCTTACAGGCTGACCCATTTATACACCTGAACAAAACACAGCTACCGGTGAAAAATGAGCACAAATTCCTAGGCGTAACCTTTGACAAAAAGCTCACTTTCCTGCCTCATATAAATGCACTGAAAAAGAAAGCCTCCCGATCCCTCAATATACTCAAAGTATTGTCACGAAAACATTGGGGTGCCGACAGGACATGCCTTCTAAAAATTTACCGCGCTGTAGTACGCTCTACCCTTGATTATGGATGTATAGTGTATGGGTCAGCGAGACCATCATACCTTAAAAGACTAGATACAGTGCATAACTTGGGTTTGCGTCTCTCCACTGGTGCTTACAGGACATCACCCATTAACAGTCTTTATGTAGAAACCAACGAACCGTCACTCGAGGACCGAAGAACCATGCTCACGTGCTCGTACGTTTTAAAAATCCGTTCGCTTCCCAAACACCTATGTTACCCCATAGTCACAAAGTGCCCATCAAGAACACTTTTTAACAACAAACCACAAGCTATCAGGCCACTCCTCCTGCGTTTTGAAGAGATTTGTCAAAACCTCGGAGTACTGGACACATTACCTGCCATTGCTCGAAGACGAGCTCCACTGCCTCCATGGCACAATTTTCCGGCAATCTGTGATTTTACCCTTACGCAGTTCCAAAAAAAAACAAACTCCAAAACAACATATAGTACAGGAATTCCTTGCACTCGAAGAAAAATACAGTAGTTTTACGGACTTTTACACTGACGGTTCAAAAACGAATGTTTACGTAGGAAGCGCAGTGGTGCGAGGAAATTCGGAGACAGCAATGCGACTTCCACAGTGCGCATCCATCTTCAGCGCAGAATGTTACGCAGTATGTGTGGCAACAAAAAAAATACTAAACGAGAACCTCAAAAACACTATTATTTACACAGACTCTTTAAGTGTACTTACAGCCCTCCACTCTAGAAACGCAACCACTCCCATACTTGGGGACATCATACACAACATTGTAACAGCAACAGCTCGAGGACAGAACATTAAACTCTGCTGGGTCCCGAGCCACGCCGGAATAAAAGGAAATGAGAGAGCAGATTTGTGTGCCGCTCAAGCTCGGGGCAAGGAAATAAAAAAAGTAGATATACCCTTTAATGACTGTATGAAATTAGTTCAACAGAAATTAAGACAAAAATGGCAGTCGCGTTGGAACAGCGAAGTGAATAATAAACTGCACTTTGTAAAACCAGTTTTGGGTGAATTTAAGTCATGTGTGCACCAGGAACGTTTTAAAGAAGTGGTTTTATGCCGTCTGCGAATTGGCAACACGCACCTCACGCACAACTTCCTGCTAACAAAACAAGATAAACCTGGTTGTGAGGAATGCGGAGAAGAACTTACTGTTAACCACATTTTATTCTCATGTGTGAAACTAGAAAAACTAAGAAAAAAGTACTTCACTCAATTTTATCATGAATACATTCCTTTTCACCCAACATTGCTCTTAGCTGATAATGCCATTGTTAACATACCCTCCGTTTTTAGCTTTTTAGAAGCAGCGGGCGTCCTCGAAAAACTGTAATTTTTGAACCACTGGTTCCCTTTATTACATGATACACCTTAGCCACTTTCTCATTCCTGAGAAGTAGGCTGAGGCTTTTTATTTGATTGGTTGGGAGCCTCAGGATCCTTGCCTAGCCAAGGATAGCCGCTAAGGCTGCCTGACCTTCTTTAAGGCTTTTACCATTAGCGATTTCCAAATTTCTTCTCTTCTTTTACTAGGCAGCACAATGTTTTTAGGTCATCTACGCCATCGGCATTTTTTGATATTCGTAAACATTCTACAGAAAGCCAATTCTACACCTTGAGTTTGGCGCATGATGGCCTTAGCTGCCTATGTGCCATAAAACCCAACACCCAACACCCAGCATATATACTAACTGTGCTGTGTGCCTCCTAACAGAGACCAGTGTTGCTTTTTCGACGGCAACATCTTCAGCTCCATAATTTAGAATGTCCCGCTTGCTCTCTGCTGTTCTGCATGATTATTCATCTGCTGCGACTGTTCCCCAAGTAGTGAATAATCTTATGAACATTCAGTTTGTATTGAAATCTGCTTTCTGTATTCGATTTGCATTCGATTTGGTTTAAAAAAATACTATCCGCACACCCTTAATAAACAGTAATAATTGATTTTTCTCTGATGGGTTGTTACATAAAATTTGACATTTGTTGAAATCATGCAGTTCCTTAATAAAAAAACTGATCTGGTGCCAGGTAAAAAGTTTTAAGTGCACCAAAATAACTGTATTTATTGATACTGGCCTTCCCATGAACAAAAATTATTTGCCCCTTTTGTGTAGTTAGTCATCTATTGCGAACTTAAAAATATGAAGCTATATGCATTAAAGGGCTATAGTATAGAGACCAAAATTTTGTTTTCTTCTTACAAACGATGTGTTAGACATTGGTGTGCATGGAGCACCTCATGGCATTTGTTTATGTATGCTAAATAATTTATATAATTGAATTTATTCTTGACGCTGTTTGTTTCAGTTTCATTAGCCGAATGATAGTTGTGACTTGCAGCTGAACTTCAGGTCACGTGAGACACACACACACACACAAAAAACGGTAATATAACGGCTGCTACGTCGCTTTTTGTAAATCTAGCCTTTGAAGCAGGCTGGTTTAAGGGCTGTAGTTAGTTGAAAATACGCGTTTATATTGCAGTTTTTCCTCGCCTCATGTGACCTAAAGTTCGACTACACGTCAGCCACTGTTCGGTTGATGAAACTGAAGCAGCATGAGATAAGAAATTCAATTATTATTTAGCGGTCGTAGGCGAATACAACACTGTGATCCATGTTTAGTAAAAGCTCGTTAATTCGATACTGATAGGACTGCTGAGTTTGTTGAATTATCCGAATGTCTGATTATCGGATGAACAACGAAAAAAAACAAAATAAGCCGTAGCATGACATACTTTATTTGCCAAAGAAGCTTGTAATCATGTTTTTTCCGGCAAATTTGGGTGCGAAAATAGCACTAATCACTGCCACATGTTGCATGGCACACGCACCATTCGGAATCTATTCACAGAAGTCTTCCAGCACGTACAGGGCTTTTGCGGCTTCTTTACCGTGCGCTTCGGTTTTTGAGGTAGTTGTACACAATCGTCGGCTTCCAATGAACTATCCCTGCCGGCACTTGTGGTCTCCTGAATTATTGCGTCCTCAGGTAGCTGCCCAGCGACTGTGACTCAATCATCGATGGTCATGTAATCGTTGAGCTGCATGGGAGGCAAGACGTCGAAACAGCTGTTGTCCCATGTGGTTGCATTTGCATCAGCTGTTTCAGATGGCATTTCCTCTGCGCAGCAGTCCGGTAGCGCAAAACCGCTGTTCTGGAAGCAGTTTGCTATGACTGCTGCAGGCGTGTTGGCCCATTCATCTGCCAGAACGTTCAAAGCGCTGAGGAGTGTAAGGTCATACTTCTCAGCTTCCATACACAAAAGCATGCACTGCAGCTTGTGCTTTCTGTATTTATATTTATGTACAAGAAAAGCTCGTTAATTCGAACTCTAAGGGGACTGTAAAACTGTTCGAGTTAAGCGAAGTTCGAATTATCGAACGGGCGCTAGAATGAGCGGTTATAGTGCCCCGCCGCGCGCGCAGAACCCGAAGTAGTCCCATCTAGACTCGTTATCGTGATCTAGGTACTACTACACGTTTGTAAAATGCAGACAAGTTTCGCAGCATGGATAAAACGCACACAGAAGACAAGGAACAAACAAGACAGGACTGTGCTGCACTTCCAACTGATTTTCTATGAAAAAGCTCGACGTTTAAATACATTCAGTTATCATGAGGTGAAACCTAATCACAATCATCCAAAAAAGCCATTTCATTCTCCAGCAATGACAGTGAAGGCGTGCTGACGCAATTGTCACCAGCTTTCCTAATAAAAAAAAGGCTTCGATAACTTCACGCTGAAGCTTGTCCTTGGCGTGACCCAGAAACTGCGCGTTCTTAAACATAGGTTTGCATTTGCAAGACCGGCAGTGTACGGCAAGATGGCCGTTAATACCATCTTTTACTAGATTGAAGTGTTCTAGCGCTCTTTCTGTGAAACAACTCCCTGTTTGGCCAATGTACACGTTTTTACACGTAAGAGGAATGCTATAAACGACCTTCTTACACATTTTGTGTACTTTGTGACGTGCTTAATACTGCACGGCACCTTTTTTTTTCTCGTTATCATTGGGCAAATTTTTGACAGCTTGCATGGTGCGGAAAATACAACGTTAACGTTGTATGGCACCATGCAAGCTGTCAAAAAAATTGCCCAATGATAACGAGAAAGGAGAAGGCGCCGTGCAGAATTAAGCACGTCACAAAGTTCACAAAATGTGTAACGAAGGTCTATGTAGCATTACTCTTACGTGTAAAAAAGTGTACATTGGCCAAACAGGGAGTTGTTTTAATGAAAGAGCGCTAGAACACTTCAATCTAGTAAAGGATGGTATTAGCGGCTTAGCGGCCATCTTGCCGTACACTGCCGGTCTTGCAAATGCAAACCTATGTTTAAGAAGGCGCAGTTTCTGGGTCACGCCTAGGACAAGCTTCCGCGTGAAATTATCGAAGCCTTTTTTATTAGGAAGGCTGGTGACAATTGCGTCAGCACGCCTTCAGTGTCATTGCTGGAGAATGAAATGGCTTTTTTGGATTATTGTGAATAGGTTTCAGCTCATGATAACTGAATGTATTTAAACGTTGAGCTTTTTCAAATAAAATCAGTTGGAAGTGCAGCACAGTCCTGTCTTGTTTGTTCCTTGTCTTCTGTGTGCGTTTTATTCATGCTGCGAAACTTGTCTGCATTATGAATAGCAACCAACTAGCCCAAACCACCGTGTTACTTGCACGTTTGTGGCGGGCGATTCCGAGAATTAAATTCATCCGGTCCTAATGGCAAATGAAATTGATCGGCCAGTTATGCGCCAGAAACAACTACTGGAATGCATTCGCGCGAGCAGCGAGCTTTAGTGCTGGAATATATTATGCATCTACGCTCCAAAACATGTTTTTGACGGGGAACGATTGTCAAAATTAACAGTAATCAGAGAAGTGCATTTGCTGGCGTTTCTTCTGCCGATACTCCATCAGCATCATCTGCAGCTTGCCCAAAGCTCCTGCGAAACGTCAGAGTTCTCATTGGCAGAGAAGTGGCGTGCTGCAACATCGAGCGCCGACGCTACTTCACGTGCACTTGGCGGTGGCATAGCCTTGCTCTCGCTGTTGGAGAACTCCGCGAACAACATTACAGGAGTGAAAAGAAAGGGTGCTCAGGGCCCGCGCTGAATGTCCCCAGACGAAAAGGTGACATGTAGAGAAAGAGAAAGCAAAGCCCGAGCGACAATGGCGAAGGAAAACAAGGTATTTGAGCAAGATAGAAAAAGAGAGAGAGAGATCGAAACAATTTTTCTTTATGAATTTTTGATGGAATGTGTGGGGGGGGAGGGGTTAGGCCCGCCAGCTGGCCACGAGCCTTTGGAGCACAGCGATTCCTTGGGGTCGGGGTACCGCTCACAGAGCTGCAGATCTATCGGGGGAATGTCCGAGGGACATGCGTGGAGAATTGTGACATAGGGTGGCCTGGGAAGATAGAAAACATAATGCGCGTATCTATCGTTCTCAGAGGTCGAGCTCATATCTAAAAAGAGTGATAAAAAAACGCTCACGTCGCACCATCGAGAGTAAAAGTGCGATCCCTGAGGAAATTTGGTAATCGAGGCCGAGGAACGTAGGTGTGCGCTCAGGCTGAGAGCAGGAACCTAGCTTTGTTCCTCGCCGCGCCTTTCTTATTCCGCGCCTGGGGGTCCGGAGACAGAGGCTGATAGAAGAAAACGTTGACGACCGTCGGAAGCCGGAGCCGAAGGCGCGCGACAGAAGACGACGAAGGCCGTGCTCCTGCACGTGTCCGATTCGAAGCTGGATGACACTGACCACCAGGGCCAGCAGTGTCCGGCGAGAATTGCGTGGCGCGCCGTTTCCGTCATCCTAAACCTCCATCAAGGCGTCAGAGCAAATCATGGAGTCGACCACGATGTCCCTCCACGAAGAACAGTGCCCTGTCGACGAGTACCCGGTCGCCAAGGAGGTCATGCGAGCCATCCAGAACACCGACCCGATGTGCTTCGGTGCGCTCACGTCGGGCCCGCAGTTCGTCGAGCAGAAGAGGTCCCAACAGGAGATCTGCGTGCTGACCGACCAGACGAAGGCCGCCGCAGAGTCGAACCGGATAGAGAAAAGCGGCGGATACGTGTTCCAGAACCAGACGCTGCCCCCACCGTTCAGCTCTGGTGGCAAACCCTTCCGCTAGCCGCTCAATTTCTACCGGTGAGCTTCCATTTTCTAATAGCCTTACTTTTGCTTTTCCTCTCTTTTCTTCTGTGTTTTTTTCTTTCGCCTTTCCTACCTGCTTCCGCGCACTCATGTTCCGCTGCTTTTCGTCCATACAGACCGGGCCTCTGCTATCATCTGCTTGATCGTGCGGACACTCGACTGCCAAGAGCACTTAGCCAGCTTGACCGGCTGTCCGTAACCTGCGCGCTTATGGACTACGGCCCTTGTGGCGGCGCTCACGGCGCCACTGCGCATGCTCAATAATAGCATGCCATCGATTTCTCACCGATAACTAAATGACTGAAGATGAGCCAGGGATACGCTCGTAATTTATATGCCGACTGTAACTGCGTTTATTTTGCAGCTCACTACCATTGTCATTGCCAGTGTCGCTGTGTAAAGTAAAAATGCGTTCTTTTTTTATAAAGTTCTCTTCCAAATGTTTCGCGTCCAGATTCATCACGTGCACATTCCTCTGCGGCTTCCTGTTCTGACCACCCACGTTTCCCAGGCACGCTTGCATGTTTGCGCAAGTCGTCCGGCTTTATGCACGTCCTCCTACATCATGCTGCGCGGCCGTACAAGCGAGCAGCCGAGGTCTGCACACCAATCTTTCCTGCGTTGCTTTTACTCAGTAGTCGACATAAATGGCTGCGCTCAACGATTTTTCAGTATTCTAATATTTTAGGGTCGACTTTCAATGTGTCACAACAAGCATCTGCACTGCACCACAATGGTTGCGCTAGAATCGCTATAATACCGGGTGTTTCAGCGAACACATTCAAGTTTTTTTCAAAAATAGGCTTTTCAGGGTAAAAATATGGCTTTTGAGGCATAGTATTACCACAGTTCCTCAATTCTTTTGGGACTCTCGTATTACCAGGGTTGACGAACAATAGAAAACCGGTGAATCATCTTGAGTTGTAGGCTAGTTGTTAATTGTAAAAAAAATTGACTTTTTAACTAGTAGAGTTAGGCGCCTAGTTGCAATTAGTTATTTGTAGCCGGTCGTAAGTAATAGCCATATAAGTTTTCAGAATTTCGAAAACGCGATTACCCTTGGCGGTGCAGCTCGACAAAATTTGGCTTTTTGACTAGTTACGTACTATTAGGAATGGCCGCACAGCTGGTATTAGGATTGGCGCCAGCATGTCTCGAGGATTGCCACCAAGACAGAATCTCTCGCCATGTGTCTGCGGTATGCATTTATTGCGCTCGCCCGGTCGTTTCTCCGTGGGACAAGCGGGGAGCAGGGTTCTGCGAAAATCCATTTAAGGAGTCGCTGCCACCGGCCGCGAAGTGGTTCCGGATGTCTTCCGATTTTTCCCGACGTCTCCACCGATCCGACTACCCCTGGCCTCACGGGCACAGCACCAGCGTGGGAACGGATCACCACAGTGGCGTGTCTGCAGGCTTTGCCGGCCATGCCTAATGGCAGAACCACTGGGGATTATCTCCCGACGGGGCTGCGCCTCGGTTTCTTCGAAGTTCACCGACCGGCGGAGAGCGGGCCGACCACCCCTTTTGCTGCGAACATACCGCTGCCCCCCTCCCCTCCGGCGCCAACAACCAACGCCCCCCCCCCCCCCTGCAAAAAATTCTGCGGACGCCCCTGCCGGAGGTCCTAGCGATCAAAATTCACTCTAGGCCTAGCACTTGTCAAGTCCGGACAAAGAGCGTTCCTCGAACCGAACAGATAGTCGTCCAATGTTTCAGGAGCCGACCCCACGTTGGGCTGCCAGATGTGGGGTTGTAATTGGGAGATTAATACGTTCTACCCGGTTAATCGTGGCTGAAACAGTTGAAACCCGCCAGACCCCACCCTATGATCGCGGGTGCTACCGCGAGCGCTCGCCTACCACGGCGGGCCTTGCTCTGGGGGAACAATATAAAGGAACGACTCACTCTGGCTGACGCAAACAGGATTTTATTGCTACAGCAGCAATAACGCCAGCTAGCAACAAAATACGCTGATGATTCGAGGTCGTCCGACTCACCATCAAGGTTACGAGCGAAAGTTCGCCCGAGCTAGCGCAAGGGATACTTCGAGGCCGGACGGGACGAGACGGGAGCAAATCTCCCCGGCACTTCCTCGCCCCGCTGGCGAAGAACGGAGCCACGAGCGACACGTGCACTCGCGCCCACGATCCCAGCCGAACAGCGCCCTCCCCTTGTTAGTCAAGGTAACTAACCAGAGAAAGTCACGTGGCGCCGTGGGCCGAGGCGATGCCATAGTAGGGTGCACCGCGGGAAAGCAAAGCACAAGGTGAGGCTGTGGGGCTGAGTCCTCACACCAGTCAGATCAAGGCTGACGAGGGCACTGAGGGCACAGAGCCAAAGGGGCAGAATAAGATCTGTTCGACCGGCCCAGGTGCTCAAGGTAGCCTCTCATTGCCGGACGACCTAGAAACAGCATCACCGTCATATCAGCCCCGGCTATGCCCACTGCAGGTCAAATACCTCTCCCATATCTCTCCAATTAACCATGTCCTGTGCTCCCTGCGGCAATCCCATCTCCGCAAACTTCTTAATCTCATCCATCCACCTAAATCTCGGCCGCCCCCTGCTACACTTGCATCCCGTTGGAATCCATTCCGTTTCTCTTAAGCAAAATAAGTTATTTTGCCTTCGCATTACGCGCCCTGCCCACTCCAATTTCTTTCTCCTGATTTCAACTATGATGTCATTAACCCGCTTATGTTCCCTGACCCACTCTGCCCTCTTCCTGTCTTTTAAATTTACACCGTTCATTTTCCTTTGCATAGTTCGCTCCGTGGTCCTTTTCGTTACCCTCTACATTTCTGCCCTATAGGTGAGTAGCGGTAAGACGCAGCTGTTATATACAGCACTTCCCCGCCCTCAAACCAAGTGGCGCTGCCGGAGCCCGGGCCCCGGCGCATCAATAACACTCTCAAGTGAGCGGCTGGGCAGGAGTCGCCTCCTCCCCTCCGTCCTCCTCACCCACTTCCCCCTCTTCGGCTTACGGCGTAGACGTCGGAAGCCGCAGACAAAATGAGCAGCTTAGAGCACAGATCGGGCAGTTGCTCACCAAAATTGAAAATTTAGAAAAAAAGGCTAGCTGCTGCGACGGGTATCCCGAGTTCCGACGCCATAGAGAGTGAGTCCGAACTACCGCCCGCGTTCGCGTCGGCAATGGCCGCGATGGAGGCGCGTCTCACCTCCAATCTCCAGAAAATGGAAGAAGCGGCGATGAACTGCATGGAGACCAAATGCTCGGCATCGGTCCGTGAAGCTATCAGCCGCTGCATGAAATCGAAAACCACCCGAACGAGGTGGCGGTTCGAGGGGGTCCGAGCCTTCAACAGACACAAGAAAATTATCGGCAATCCTAGAGACGCGGAATCAGAGGACTCTAAACCCGCACCCCCACCCGGTGCTGGCTCTGGGCCGGAGTCCCGTCAGCCCCCATCTCTCACCTCTAATCCTAATGATGGCAGGACGGCCTAACAAGCGTTCCCCTCCTCCGAAAACACACATTGGTAACCGTAACGCAATGGAATTGTAGAGGCTTCAAGGCTCGGCAGAAACGCGCGAACCTGCGCCTCTACCTAGATACTTTCTAGGCTTTGCCCGCTGTGGTCGCGCTCCAGGAGCCAGGAGCGTCGGCCAAGTTGACTAACTACGCGACGTTCCAGCGACACCCCTCATTGTTTCTCCTCGTACACCAGTCGTACACAGCAACCGAAATTGACCTCGATCTCAATATACCATACTCGTACGCCATGGTAAGGATCCTTCCCCTTCGCCGATCGGATCCCCTCCTGCATGTACTCAATGTATCCTGCTCCCCGGAACTGCAGCAAATGACCTTCACGGACCTCTTTAGCCGTGCACTTAAAGAGGCGGGTCGCGACCCCCTGCTGATTGTGGGCGATTTCAACGCCCCTAGCCAGCTATGGGGCTATCGTAAGGAGGAATTACGCGGATGCATGCTGGCGGAGTTGGCGTCCACACTGGGGCTCACCCTCCACACTGACCCGGCATTTCCTACCCGCGCAGGCAACTCGATGAGCCGAGACACATGCCCGGACCTCTCACTCATTCGCAACATAAGACACACAGACTGGATCAACACCGACGATACCCTCGGCAGCGACTTCACTTCACTTCACTTTTTTTCCTTAAAGACCCTCGTGTGGGGGGTATTACATAAGGGGTGGGACACACATAGATTAACAGAAAAAGTACACAAAAATTGAACGAGTTATACAAAGAAAAATGATTATCGTGATGCAAGCAAACGCGTAATTTGGTTAAGAAACATAGTTTGCCATGTGATGGCAGCAAGGTCATGGGGAAGGCCGTTCCAGTCGCTAGCAGTCCGGGGAAAGAATGATGAAGAAAAAGTTGTTGTGCGTGCTCGTGGCCGAGATACCTGCTGCTGATGTCCGGTGCGAAGAGAAAAGCGTGGTGAGGGAGGGCAGATATAGGGTTCCTGTGATAGCTCGGAATAAAAGAATTTATGAAATAGGGATAAACTAGCAATGTGGCGACGAAGTGCAAGAGTAGGTAAATTGGACTGCGATTTCAGAGCTGATATGCTGATATCAAAAGAGTATGAGGAATGAATGAATCTAGTTGCCCTATTTTGAACTGATTCAAGTGAGTTAGTAAGGTATACTTGTTTCGGAGACCAGATGGGCGATGCGTATTCTAATTTTGATCGAACTAGTGATTTGTATGCGAGTAGCTTAACATGCTGGGGGGCAGAGTGGAGATGACGCTTTAAGAAGCCAAGCGTTTTGTTAGCAGATGAAATAATGTTCGCGATATGGCTATTCCACGTGAGGTCATGACTAAGATGAACACCGAGATATTTATATGATTGGACAGGGTCGATTGGAACGTTTGAGATAGAGTAGAGGAACAGGAGAGGATTACTGCGACGGTGGAAAGATATATACTTGCATTTGTTTATATTAAGTGTCATTAGCCAGTCGTTGCACCAGTTTTGTACCAGATTTAGGTTATCTTGTAGGGACTGCTGGTTAACGGAGTCAGTAACTGTTTTGTAAATAACGCGATCGTCGGCAAACATCCGAATATGGCAATCTAATTTCTGAGGTAGGTCGTTAATATAAATTAGAAACAAAAAGGGCCCTAGGACGGATCCTTGGGGCACCCCTGAGGAAACTGGTAATAAGTTAGACATTTGATTATTAATGACGACTGATTGGGAACGGTGAGTCAAAAATTCTTTTATCTATGCTAGTATATCAGGATGCAAGCTTAGGCAGGAAAGTTTCAGAAATAGGCGGTTGTGGGGTACCTTGTCAAAAGCCTTAGCAAAGTCGAGGAAGATTGCGTCGGTTTGGAGGTTAGCGTCAAGGTTGGCATGCAGGTCATGAACGAAGATAGCTAATTGCATTTCACAGGAGTATCCTTTACGAAATCCGTGTTGTGATGAATGAAAGAAATTATTTGAGTCCACAAACTGCATTGTTAAAGAGTAAATGACGTGTTCCATGAGCTTGCAGGGTATGCTGGTTAGTGATATGGGGCGGTAGTTAAGTGGCGAATCTTTTTTACCCGACTTGTGGACTGGAACGACCTTCCCCATTTTCCAGTCGTGGGGTATGATACCCGTTGAAATGGACTGCGCGAACAGTAAGCATAAGAACTTGGCAGATGCATGGCGAGTGTTCTTTAGGATTTTTGTGTTAATTCCATCATTGCCGGTGGATGAAGAAAGTTTTAATTTATCTATTAGAAGGGATATGCCGGTTTCTGCGAACGTAACGGATGGCATTGCAGTTGTGGGGTCATTGGTTGTCATGAGGGGGGGGGGGTTCTTGTTCTTTAGTGAATACAGATGCGAAGGCAGAATTAAATATGTTAGCGCACTCAACGTCCGAAATAACACGTCCAGAATTGTCAGTCAGGGTAACAACGCGCGAAGATTGGGGATTTAAAAGGTGCCAGAATTTAGTCGGGTTATTTGTAAGTATATTTGGCAAGTCGATATGATAAAAGGAACGTTTAGCGTATTTTAGTGCGACCAAATACGCCTTTTCAGCACCGTAATATTTTTCCCATGCGCAGTCTGCTCGGCTCAGTTTGGCATTTCTGAAGAGGCGTTTCTTTTTATTTTCTAATCTTCCAAGAGTCTTTGTGAACCATGGTTTGTGGTGGTTAGCGCGGAAGCTGCATTTGGGGATATATTTGTTAGTCAATTCATTCATTTTGTGTTTAAACACTGACCAGTTTGTGTGGATGTCTTGTTCGTCAAATGATTCCTGATAAGATGGAAAAAAGGCCTCCAATTCCGCGTTGAAGGCCTCATAGTTTCCTTTGTTGTTAAGAGAAATTGTTTTTTGGGAAGTTTCTTTCGTCATTGGAGAGAAATTAAAGCATGCATGATCGCTGATTTCACGGAGGTAAGTGATAGCGTTGAGGCTCTCGGGGTAGCTAGATAGTATGAGGTCAAAAATGTTAGCAGTATCTCCGGCGATGCGTGTAGGCTGTGTTACTAGTTGCGCTAGGTTAAAGTTTAGGCAGACATCCATCAATTCACGGGATAACATCCTGTCTAAAAACAGGTTGATGAGGACTAGACCAATTTATGCCAGGATAGTTGAAATCTCCAAAAAGAAGGATGTGTGCCTTAGGGTGTCAAGTTTTAAGTTCGTTTAAAATGTTCTGCAGTTTACGGGGGAATTCGGGACTATTATGAGGGGGTCTGTAACAAACTCCAATTAATATAGATACTGCTGTGGCTCGGCAAAGGAGCCATAGTATTTCGAGGTCTGATGTGATGTTGATATGGGAACACTGTAACTGATTACTTGTAGCAATAAGGACGCCACCCCCTCGAGAGCTAGTGCGATCAGCACGGAAAAGATTAAAGTTTGGTAAGTTGCAAATAACTTCAGCGTCGCTTATACTATCAGTCAGCCATGTCTCTGTCAAAACGAGCAGATTGCTGCCCGTTGAAGACACGAGACTGGACAGAAGATCGGTCTTTGAAAGCAGGCTGCGTATATTGGTATAGATAACCGACAGACAAATATTCTCTCGAGGGGTGGTATAGCAAATATTAGATTTGTGACGGTGGCGAGATAAGCGCTATGCTATTTCTGTAACCGTTTCTGTGGCAGCATCAAAGGTGTAGCGTTTTTTCCGAGAAAAACTGTCTTGTACCGCAGGGAGAACGGTCCGGTTTCTGCTTTTGCAAACGCGACAAGGTGTTTGCGTGCTTTTCGAACAGGAAGGGAAAAGTCTTCTCCGATGCTAAAATCGGTGCCCTTCAACTTGGCACCCTCTGAGAGGAAGTTTCTTTTGTCTTAGAAGACAAGAATTTTACTATAATCGGCCGTCGACGGCCTTCCTCATAGCGGCCCAAACGATGTGCACGCTCAATTTGACTTGTGTCCAAGGTTATCTGTAATTTGCCATGACAATGGGGGATTATTAATTCTTCCGATTCGACGAGCGTTTCGCGCGTATTAGAATCCGAAGGGCCATAGAACGGCGTGACCTATTTTCGGTGTCATCTAACCGAGCTTCAAGGTTAGTAACAAGAGCAGCAGTCTTAGCGGAGACAGATTGGGCAGATTGTAGATCGGTTTTGAGAGTAGAGAAACCCTGGAAAACACTTTCTAGGTCAGCTACGCGCTTACTCAAATCAGAAATTGTTATGTCAATAGAACGCATCTGACGCTTAAAGTCCTGTACATCGGTGATTATTTGGTCTTGACCAGTTGACTGTCTCCAGCTTAGCAAGAATACGGTCCAATTTATCAGGACCAGGGTTCGTCTCAATATCACCCGATAAGAGCAGGAGGGATTTTATAACACCAAAACATTCATCAGCGACAAAAATGCAACACTGCAGGCTCGGCAGCTGTAGCAGACAGTAGTTACTAGTTTTTTTGGCAAAAACGCAATATGGTTTACTGACCTGCATAGCGAAAATCAGTGGATGAGGAGGCTGTGTCATGGCACAGCTACCGAGCCCACAAAGCGCGGGCGGGAAGCGGTGCTTCTTATACGCTGGCAGGAACGATGTTGTCGCTGCCGCTTGCGCTTGTAGGCACGAGCACCTGCATAGCGAAAATCAGTGGATGAGGAGGCTGTGTCATGGCACAGCTACCGAGCCCACCTACCGAGCGACCGCTGCATCGTCAACACTACTGTTTATACACGCCCCCTAAAGCGCCCCACCACACAAGTACGCATCCCTAATTGGACTACCTTTCGCCGAAATTTCCCATCCGACGCCAACGCAAACATCACAGAGCAGGGCTACACGAACTGGTCCCGGTCAGTCATATCGCACCTTCGCTTTCACGAGAAGCCGATACAGCTCATAGAGGTGGTCACGGACGTGGACAACCACCTCCTTCACCTCTGGGAAGCGCGTCGCGGCCTTACGCGCCGCTGGAAGCGCCAGAAACACAACAAGGAGCTCAAAGCGCGCATTGCGGACCTCACCCGGCAGGCAGCAGAGTACGCGGCCCAACTCGCTGACTCCAACTGGGTGGACCGCTGCAACACGGCAGCGAGGCAAATGTCGAGCCGCAACACGTGGCGGCTCTTCCGAGCCCACACCAACCCAACACAGACCCGCACAGAAATGCAGAAGCAACTACACAAAGCCATGCACTCATTCCAAGGAAATACAACGCAGTTGGCACAGGCACTCCGGGATCGCTACCTGTGCACAACTCAGGACGCCCGCAGATCGGTCTACTCCTACGCAGGCAGGGAAAACTTGAACAAGCCTTTCTAGCTTCACGATCTACGGGCCAGTCTGGCCAAAATGAAGAGAGGCACCGCGCCGGGCCGGGACAAGGTCACCGTCGAATTTTTGGCGAACCTTCCTGTTTCAGCGTAAAGTGCCTTCTTGATTACATCAATGCGATCTGGACGAGCGAAACCACCCTCCCTATTGACTGGAAGACGGCCCTTGTCACCTTTCATCCCGAAGGCCGGGAAAGCGATCGACATGGACAACCTCCGCCCCATCTCTCTCACCTCGTGTGTGGGCAAATTGATGGAGACGATGGTGCGGGATCGGCTGTCCGAATACCTCGAACAACTCAACACCTTCGCGGACACAATGTTCAGATTTCGGCCGCATAGATCCGCACAGGACGTCTGCTGTAACTCGACCGTGAAATATTGAACCCCATCACACACCCCCAAAACATAAAATTGTCCTCGCGCTCGATCTGAAAGGGGCGTTCGACAACGTAACCCACGAGGTCATACTCTCACACTTGAGTCAAACTCACTGCGGCACCAATACCTTCAATCACGTGAAACAGTTTCTTACGGACAGACTGTCCTACATTCGAATAGAAGACCAAGAGCATGGACCTTTCCTGCTCGGCACGAGGGGGACTCCACAAGGCGCGGTGCTGTCCCCTTCACTATTCAACATAGCCAAGATGCGCCTACCTGCCCTGCTGGGTGCGGTCGAAGGGGCCCAGCACGCGCTGTACGCCGACGACATCACCCTCTGGGCTACGCAAGGACGCCTAGGGGACATGGAGACCAGGCTGCAAACGGCCGCCAGCATAGTGGACCGCTATGCCCGAGACTGTGGTCTGGAATGCTCACCGCATAAATCGGAATTCGTGCATCTGCGCCCCTCGCGCACATGCTCGACACAAATCCATCTCTCCTTGCAAAGCGGTCCCATTCACGAATCCAAGGAAATCATTCCTTGGACTCTTCATACACAACCAGCGACGCTGCGACACAACACTCGCCAAGCTGCGGCAGGTGGGGGACCAGGTAGGCCGCATAGTCCGCCGGGTTTCCAACAAGCGCAGTGGGTCACGATGCAAAGACGCCTTGCGGCTGGCGAATGCATTCGTGACCAGTCGAATCTTGTGTTCGACTCTCTACCTCCACCTGCGGAAACAGGTCATCCTCCGCAAAATCATGAAACGAGCGCTGGACTTCTACCTCTACCAGCCACCTCATGGTACTGGCGATTGTAAACACTTTCAGCGAGCTTCGGGAGACCCACCTCAACAACCAATACACTCGTCTCACAAATACAGGGTAGGGTCGCCGCCTTCTAGCCCGTCTTCACATCCAGCACACCCAATTCATAGAGGAGAGATGCCGCCTTCCCGTACACTGGAGACGCGCCCTCCACGTGCGGCCTCTCCTCACCAACATGTCGAAAGAGGATCATGATGGCAGGCGCATGGCGTGCGCGGGAGCCTTGCACCGCCATTTTGCGAGCAAACCAGGAGTCTTCTACGTGGATGCCTCCGGCCCGGACCCCAGGCGATGGTACACGGCCGCGGCCATCCACGAGGGCAAAACAGTAGACGGCCTTACTTTCAAGGCCCCCAGTCAGCAATTCACGCAGAAAAGGTTGCCATCGCCCTGGCAGCCTCCGACTCCTCCTTTAAATACATAATCACCGACTCGCGAGGTGCTTGTCGAAACGTCGAGCAAGGGTGGGCTACTCCCCTGGCTTATCGCATCTACCAAAATTGTAGCCGAGACTCGGATCCTGCGCACCGATCTCTCGTTTGGGCTCCAGGTCACCAAGGCCGCTGCGGAAATGAAACAGCCGATGCCGCCGCGCGCGCGCTCTCTCTCAGGGCATTTCCCATGGGACCCAAAGCTGACCAGGACTCCGATTTCAATCCGGTCTACACTTTTAAGGAACTATCCGATTATTACAAATCCACGCACCAAACTCTTCTCAACTTGTGCAAACGGCTGGGGAAGGCCAACGAGCGGATACTCCTGCGCCTGCTCACTAACAGGATGTTCCCAGAAACTAAAGCATTTCAGTCCTCAGTTCGACGGGCGGTGTACACACTGTGGGGAGGCGTCTGACACCTACCACATAGTGTGGGCCTGCCAGCAGAGCCCATCCCCACCCCCTATCCCAAACCCCACCTGAGAGGACTGTGAGGCTACCCTGTCCGGCTGCTGCAGCCTCGATGCCCAAAGCGCCTTAACGCAGCGCGCCCGGGCTGCGGCAACCGCCAATGGGGTGACTGACTAGGCATCCCACCTAGTGGTTGTAAGGGCGGGACCCTTCAGGTTGCAACCCTCAACAGTTCTCTCTATGATTAATAAATGTTTTCACCACCACCACCACCAGCTGTTATATACTTTTCTCTTGAGGGATATTTGTAAACTTCCATTAATGATCAGAGAGAACCTGAGAAATGCACTCCCCCCATTCTGAATCTTCTAATCATTTTACTCTCGTGATTCGGATCTGTGTTCACTACCTGCCCTAAGTAGACGTATTCTGTTACAACTTGCAGCACCTCGCTACCAATTGTAAACGGCTGTTCCCTTCCAAGATTGTTGAACATTAAGTACAACTCTTTATTCCAGAAATAATGCATCCTGGAAAGGACAAGAGCTAAAAGCTATCTCGACAGCTCGACTAGGCCTATGGCCCCTTGTACAATGCAGTCGTGGTTTGTATAATAGGTATTGCTCATATTAAGAGACATCGATAGTGCGAAGAACGGCAAATTATACACTAGGACAAGTACACAGAAATAATTAAATAAAATGCATGATTTCAAAATTAGTCTTATAAGCCAGTACTGATATTTGTAGACACATCCCAATAGCAACAATGCAAGTAAATAAACAGAACGACATCAAGTAAAAAATAGAATCTAAACATGTTCAAGAATAACAGCACTTGAAAAAGAAAAGACAAACGTACCTAGACATTCATTCCACGCATAGGAAATACATTCTAAATTCTTTAACGCCGTAACTGGCCACACATGCATGCTGATATCGAATAAATGGCAGCTTTTGCTGTAACGAGCGAGCTTTTTAATTGTTTCGAAATCTCGGGTGGTGCCAAACATTAATGCTTCATGTGTTTAGTGTATCATGTCTCCTTCTCAGAGATGCTAATCATTAAAATTTTTTTGAAAAAGTGAAGAGGAAGAGTTAAAAGAGCGGAGAAGGTGATGTGGGGATACGAATGTTAAACTCTGATTATGTTCTAGCTTATAAGCACTTCGCGTGGGAGACAGGCAGTCGAGGCTAGCAATGTGTTACACGATCCTCTTTTGAAGCATAAGTATTTTTCCAGTGTTTCCTTTTGTCATTGTAGCCCGTACTAGGCTACAGTAATTAATACGTGACGCAAACAGTGCAGGATAACTTTGGATTTTGCTGTGCTGGAAGACGATGTCGACAACGATATAAGACTCCCGTCACTGCGGCGAATTTTCTACAAACATTTTTATATATTCATTCATACCGTTAACCGCCCTAATGAGGGTCATTACAGGGTGGGAAAACATATACAGATACAATTACAAATAAAACTCTTATTGCGAAAAATACATAAAAAACAAAAATATTTACAAATTTCCACCCTGATTCTGGAAAGACGTATCCACAAAGAGAAAATTTTGCAACATCAGTCTGCTCAACAACAAGACTTGGCAATTGAATCCACATATCAATCATATCTGAGAAAAATGAATACCGGTATACATTGGTAGGCGTAATCGTGGGTTGTATTACTTTATTGTGTTTTTTCGGGAGGGGGGCAATGTTACAGGGTCGATTTCACATACTCTTCCCTATTAATTTTTAATTTTCCTTGCATATGATCTGAAAAAAAAGTTTCAGTCAGTGCTTTTGCATTCCCATTCCTATCAATTCTATATCACACTCTTCTAACATCTCTGCAAGCGAGTCAGCGCGGCGATATATAGAACATATAAAACGCGGTGCAATCCGTAGTATTCTTTCCAGTTTCTGTTTTAAACCCATTTGTTGGGGGCTCCATACAGCATTCACATATTCCATAATTGGTTTTATAAACGTCTTGTAGGATATCAATTTAGTGGTGGTTCAACAGCGTGAACACACACAGACCAAGTAAGAGACGAGACACACAAACCAGCGCTGAACTTACAACTGATTTTTTGTTAGGAAGAAGCACGTAATATGTACACACACGAAAAACAGCACACATGCGCAATGTCAACAAGACTCCTAGTGCTAGTACATGGTAAAAACCGCTTTAAAAGCACGTGTGCATCTGCAGAACCGCTACCCACTATGTAGCAAATTGATTTCTCGGAGCGATAATGTAACAGATGGCGTACTCACACACCCTTCACATTTTCCGATACTATGAAACGCCTCAGCAACTTCTCTAGTGCGCTGGTGAGAATGAGCGGACAAGACATCAGTATCATCAAAAAACGGCATACATTTGCACGTGAAACAATGCTTAGCTAGGTTAGTTTCTTTCTTCCTTAAAGTATTAGCGTGCTCCATGAGCCGCACGTTAACGCAGCGGCCAGTCTTGCCTATTTATGTAAGGCCACAGGACAGGGGAATTTTATACACTACGCCAGACCCACAGGGAACATATCTACTTTCATGATCTTTGCTGCAAGCATTTCTTCTGCGCGCTTCATGCCTTCTTTGAACCGCCGCCCCCACTCTTTCTAGCTTGTTAGGTGCAGAGAACAGAACCTTTACCCCATAATGGCATTTTTCTAAGCCAGTTGGTATGAATCCATGATTTGGGCCAGCATGAACTTTGGGACACAAACGAAGAGAGACACATGCGGCGACAGAAACGTGCGGCTCATGGAGCACGCTAATTCTTTAAGGGAGAAAGAAACTAACCTAGCTAAGCATTGTTTCACGTGCAAATGTACGCCGTTTTTTGATGATACTGATGTCTTGTTCGCTCATTCTGACCAGCGCACTAGAGAATTTGCTGAGGCGTTTTATATTATCAGAAAAAGTGAAGGGTGCGTGAGTATGCATTCTGTTATATTATCGCTTCGAGAAATCAATTTGCTACATAGTGGGTAGCGGTTCTGCAGATGCACACGTGCTGTTAAAGCGGTTTTTACCATGTACTAGCACTAGGAGTCTTGTTGACATTGCGCATGTGCGCTGTTTTTCGTGTGTGTATATATGACGTGCTTCTTCCTAATAAAAAATCAGTTGTAAGTTCAGCGCTGGTTTCTGTGTCTCATCTCTTACTTGGTCTCCGTGAGTTTGCGCTGTTGAACCACCACTATGCATCAACACTAACTAGCCCAATCTGCAGTTCTTCTACAGTTTATCAATTTAGTCTTTGTTCATATTAGGCAGCTTTCTCCTGAGTAAACAAAGCTTGTGGTAAGCTTTTGAATAGTTGTAGATATTCCTAATGTTGCTGGCAATCAAGATTATATGTTAATTTGCGACCCCCAAGTACCTGAAACACTGTACCTCATCCAAGGCATTCTAACCGATATTATATTTAAACCTCATAGCATTCTGCTTTCTTGTTACATGTGTGAGCGTGGATTTTTTGTAGTTTATTTTCATGCCCGATTTCAGGCACTATGAGTTTAATGATAGAAGACACCTATTTATTTTAATCTGATCATCTGGGCAACCTAGATGACAAAAATAAATCACCATTGGCAAAAAGTTTGATCTTAGCAGGCGGTTCAGTGATAGCAGGAATAACATTTATATACACCAAAAACAAAAGTGGGCCCAGAACAGAGCCCCGCGGTCCCCCTGACAGCACTTCACGCTTTTCTGATGTTTTTTTCGATTCTGACAACTTGATAAGGATTTTACATGGCAGCCTATGCAGTTCGTTCTCTCGAAAAGCCGTCGGCGGTGAAGTAGTTGTAGCGCTCACCGCGCATCGGTACTATTTGGAGGCTGCGTAAAAATGCAGGCACATTCAATGAATAAAAAAGCGGGGTTTAGGCTGGGAATCGAACCAGGACCTTCGGCATTCGAGAGGGGGGCGCTTCCACTGCACCACGATGGCTCTTTTTTGTTTATTGCATGGAAATAGTGTCGAAAAGAAAAGTCTAAGCATGCGTACGCCACAAAACACCAGGCCACCATACCCCTGCAGTGATCAAAGTTTTGCTCGAACAGCCGAAGGAAGCAGTCAACCCCGCATCTCTCTCGGCGCATGCGGTTCTCTTGCACGTGGGCCGTCGGCTTCTTGCTGCAGGCAGGCGACGCCAATCTGCCTTTTCATCGCGCCGCCGGAAGCGGCGGTCACCAACGTGCCCGTCTTCTATAGTGTTTCCAACTTCAACATTGTGCGGCGGTCCCTGCAGGCATCTCCAACTACCAGCAGTCCTCGTTGCGCCATGGTCTAGCAGAGCTGCAGTAATGGCCTCCCGTTGCTCGCCCGGCTTTCTCGCTGGACGGAAGCCATCTTGCGAAGCCATCTTGAAACGTGCTCTCGCGTAGAGACTACCAAGCCACGATCTTAAAGTTGCGCCTCAATCGTCCCACGCAGGCGGTAGAAGACACCTTTCTGGTTTTTATATGCACCCGATGACAGCTGCATAAGAAAGCGATAGTAATACCCTACGGTCGCAGTGCTAGGCCAGCGGAGCAGTCCACACTGACAGTTTCAACGGAACATCACCTTTTTGCGTGCTATAGGTTTTTCGTCTCTGAGCGCACCGTCTTCCCGAAGGCAGCTGTGGCAAAATTTACGACTGCAACTACGCCCGATATATCGAAAAACGAGCGCACACCCGTATCTGTCGAGATCGTAGCAGGACGACAACAAGGAACCAAGCACTTAACTTTCACGCTGAAAAAAGGCGAACAGCTGCATGCAACGAAACCACGAAATGACCAGACCTACACAGGCCATCCAAGGCCGGCAGCTAGCGACAAGAATACCAATCGACCTCAGTAAATTTGATGGAATAAGAGCCGCTGCCCGCTACTGTGAAAGAGCGTGAACGAGAATAATTTTGGCGCTGTAATGAGGGGCTGTACTTTCACCCAAATGCGTCGCACTAAAACACTTTTTAAAACCAGGAATTTGAATTGGGTTTTAAACTGTTCCAAATGAGAACTATGTAAATATTTTTCTTAATTCTGTTTGTCCGCTCAACACATTTTGGTCAAACTCCACAGCTGTATTTGATTTGTCATGCACTCGGTTCTAAGACTGGATGCGAGCTCTGCCTAGTCAATCTAAGTATATTCATTTTTGGATCTGACGTGACAATTAGTCGAAAACAGTTGAAATCACCCCGATGATTAGTTCGATGGTTTTACTCGAATGAATATTTTACCCTAAGTCAAGGCTTGAAACACTCGACAGAAATCATATGCATGGTGAAGGTGGGAAGAAGTGGCTGGAGGGTGGCTTTGGGTTAGTGTAAAAAGAGTGGGCTATGCTCGACCGTCGACACGTCACATGGTCGTGTGAGCATACCGAAATGGTATCTGAACAGAGCTTCAAAAACAATTTTGTTCGTTGAGAAACCTACCTGGACACACACACACACACACGCACACGCACACTCACACGCACACACACACACACACACACACACACACACAGTGTTAATGTCGATCGTGGTCATGTGACCGGGATCACTAGTGGCCTCATCACACGAGATCATCATACTGTCACGTGGTGGTGACGTTGAAGAACACAGTAGCAATTCTGTGAAAGTCAAAACTAACTTTTATTGGGCGAACCTGTGTTCTACCAAAGAGGCTACACTTACAGCACAACGGTAGCGGCGAACACAGTCGGCGATCGTCGAAAAACTGATCCGCGGGTCAAACGCGTCGGCTGTCATATAGCAGTCGTCGAATGTTCCACACTAATCGTTGGGTCTCGCGTGCCTTCCACAAAGTTCTACACCATTCGCGTCACGCGATGGAATCAGATAACATAAGGTTCGTCCACAGCAGACAGCGAATACAAGCATCGATGACTTACCAGAAACTTCGGATAGATGCAGGCGCGTCCCGCGCTGTGCGATAACACTTGTTATGCGGCGAAACGTGGTCGCCCGATAACGATAAAGACACGTGTCATTACCCCCCTCTTGAAAAGCATCGACCCGATGCTGCAAACAAACGAAATAAAGAAGAACACTCGTAGCAAAGGAAACAACCAAAATAAGGAAGTTCTTCAGCGTCCGTAAAAGGGTTTAAGGCGCACCACGTGGACCACTTCAGATTGTGCGCGGCGCCGCAGTGAATGCGAAATGCCGTCTGGCACGACCTCATAGTCCAGTGAGCCAATACGTCGAATGACCTTGTAAGGTCCGAAATAGCGTCGCAATAGTTTCTCACTGAGTCCTCGTCGGCGTATCGGGGTCCATACCCAAACACGGTCGCCGGGCTGGTACTCGACGAAGCGTCGTCGCAGGTTGTAGCGTCGGCTGTCGGTACGCTGCTGGTTCTGGATCCGTAGGCGGGCGAGCTGTCGAGCTTCTTCGGCGCGCTGGAGATAGATAGCGACGTCAAGATTTTCCTCGTCAGTGACGTGCGGCAGCATGGCGTCGAGCGTCGTCGTCGGGTTCCTGCTGTAAACCAGCTTAAATGGCGTGATCTGTGTTGTTTCTTGTACCGCCGTGTTGTAAGCGAATGTTACGTACGGCAGGACCGCATCCCATGTCTTGTGCTCGACGTCGACGTACATTGCTAGCATGTCGGCGAGGGTCTTGTTCAGGCGCTCCGTGAGACCATTCGTCTGCGGATGGTAGGCAGTTGTCCTCCTGTGACTTGCCTGGCTGTATTGCAGAATGGCTTGCGTGAGCTCTGCTGTAAAAGCCGTTCCTTTGTCGGTGATGAGGACTTCTGGAGCACCATGTCGCAACAGGATGTTCTCGACGAAAAATTTCGCCACTTCGGCTGCGCTGCCTTCCGGCAGAGCTTTAGTTTCAGCGAAGCGGCTGAGATAGTCCGTCGCCACGACGATCCACTTATTTCCGGAAGTTGATGTCGGAAACGGTCCCAACAAGTCCATCCCGATCTGCTGAAAAGGTCGGTAAGGAGGCTTGATCGGCTGTAGTAATCCCGCTGGCCTTGCCGGTAGTGTCTTGCGTCGCTGACAGTCTCGGCATGTCTTGACGTAACGGGCGACATCGGCGGTTAGGTGCGGCCAGTAATATCTCTCTTGTATCCTTGATAGCGTCCGGGAGAAACCGAGGTGCCCAGTGGTCGGATCGTCATGTAGGGCGTGCAGTACTTCTGGACGCAGCGCCGACGGAACAACAAGAAGATAGTTGGCGCGGACTGGTGAGAAGTTCTTCGTCACGAGTAGGTTGTTTTGAAGCGTGAACGAAGACAATCCACGCTTAAATGCCCTAGGAACAACGTCGGTGTGCCCTTCCAAATAATCGACTAGGGCTTTTAGCTCCGGGTCTCCTCGTTGCTGTTCGGCGAAGTCTTCCGCGCTTATTATTCCAAGGTAGGCGTCGTCATCCTCGTCATCTTGCGGCGGCGGGTCAATGGGGGCGCGTGATAGGCAATCGGCATCTGAGTGTTTTCGTCCGGACTTGTAGGTTACAGTGATGTCGTATAGTCTGAGGCTCCACCGTGCCAGCCGTCCTGAAGGGTCCTTTAAGTTAGCTAGCCAACACAATGCGTGATGGTCGCTGACCACTTTGAATGGCCTACCATATAGGTAAGGGCGAAATTTCGCTGTGGCCCAAACGATGGCGGGGCATTCCTTTTCGGTTGTAGAAAAATTGCCTTCCGCTTTTGATAACGACCGGCTAGCGTAAGCTACCACGTGTTCATGCCCATCTTTTCTCTGGACTAGGACGGCACCGAGGCCTAGGCTACTGGCGTCAGTGTGGATTAAGGTATCGGCGTGCTCGTCGAAGTGCGCAAGTACGGGCGGCGACTGCATGCATCGTTTGAGTTCTTGAAATGCGTCGGCCTGCGGCGTTTCCCACTTGAACTCGACGTCACATTTAGTGAGCTGTGTCAGCGGCTCAGCGATGCGTGAAAAGTCCTTGACAAATCGCCTGTAGTAGGCACACATGCCAAGAAATCTACGCACTGCCTTCTTGTCGATGGGCTGCGGGAACTGTGCGATGGCAGCTGTCTTCTGTGGGCCAGGGTGGACTCCAGACTTGCTGATGATGTGGCCTAGGAACAGAAGCTCATCGTAAGCGAAGCGGCACTTTTCTGGCTTCAGAGTGAGCCCTGATGACTTGATGGCCTCTAGTACTGTGGCAAGTTGCCTAAGGTAATCGTCGAAATTTGCGGCGAAGACAACGACGTCATCCAAGTAAACGAGACAGGTCTGCCACTTCAATCCTGCTAAAACCGTGTCCATCACGCGCTGAAACGTTGCAGGCGCCGAGCACAGTCCAAATGGCATAACCTTGAACTCGTAGAGGCCGTCTGGGGTGATGAAGGCGGTCTTTTCGCGATCTTTTTCGTCGACTTCTATTTGCCAATAGCCAGACTTGAGGTCCATCGACGAGAAGTATTTTACGTTGCAGAGCCGATCCAATGCGTCGTCTATCCGTGGGAGGGGCTATACGTCCTTCTTCGTGATCTTGTTCAGACGACGATAATCGACGCAGAAACGGAGGGTTCCGTCCTTTTTCTTCACCAGGACAACAGGGGATGCCCACGGGCTTTTCGACGGCTGGATGATGTCATCGCGCAGCATTTCGTCGACTTGCTCTCTTATCGCTTCACGTTCTCGCGGCGAAATTCGGTAAGGGCTCTGCCGGAGTGGTCGAGCGCACTCCTCGGTGATTATGCGATGCTTGGCGACTGGTGTTTGCGAATCCTCGATGACGTCGAAAAGCATCCTTTGTATCGTCGGAGCAGACTTCTGAGCTGCTGTTGCTTAATCACGGGGAGACTTGGATTAATGTTGTAGTCTGGTTCGGGAACCATGGTCGTCGGGGTAGATGCGGCGGAATCCGAGAGGACAAACGCATTACTGGTTTCCAGAATTTTGTCGATGTATGCGATCGTCGTGCCCTTGTTGATGTGCTTGAACTCCTGGCTGAAGTTTGTCAGCAACACTTCAGTTTTCTCTCCATGCAGTCGAGCGATCCCTATTGCTACGCAAATTTCACGGTCTAGCAGTAGACGTTGGTCGCCTTCGATGACACCTTCTACGTCAGCGGGTATTTCGGTGCCGACCGAAGTAACAATGCTGGAGCGAGGCGGGATGGTCACTTTATCTTCGAGCTCACTCATGGCGTGGTGACTACGAGGGCTCTCCGGCGGTATCTCTTTATCTTCCGACAGCGTTATTGACTTCGACTTCAGGTCGATGATTGCGCCGTGTTGGTTCAGGAAGTCCATACCGAGAATGACGTCTAGTCAACGCTGTTGGAGGGTAACGAAGGTGGCAGGGTAAGTGCGGTCATGAATGGTTATTCTTGCCGTGCAGATTCCAGTCGGCGTGATGAGGTGTTCTCCAGCGGTCCGAATTTGAGGGCCTTTCCATGCGGTCTTAACTTTCTTCAACTGGGCGGCGATGTGTCCACTCATTACGGAGTAATCAGCCCCTGTGTCCACTAAGGCGGTAACTGCGTGGCCGTCGAGAAGCACGTCGAGGTCGGGGTTCTTTGTCTGGCGTTGCAGTTAGGTCTTGGCGCCGGATCACGGCTGCGTCGTGTTGAACTGAAGTTGGAACGTCGCGTCGTCAAGTCGTCTTTCGTCGGTGTATTCGTGGCTTCCTGACTTCGTCGGGACGGCGGCGTGTCGTTATTATGTCGTCGAGGTGGTCTCTGCGCAGTCTTCGTCGGCGGCGGAGGATCTTCGTCAGTTCGACGAACAGCAACCGCACCTCCATCGGTTGCTGCTTTTAGTTTTCCGGATATGGGCTCGCAGAGCGGCCCCGTGTTGGGCCAGTGTATGGACGGCGCTGCGGCGACACGTAGCGGCCTGGTGACGGCGACCGGGATGGCCGTCGAGGGCTCCACTGAGTAGCGGCGAGGTAGTCGGCGATGTCACGAGGGCGTTCGCCTCCCCGAGGGCGCGGTGCGTCGACGGCGAACCCTCGCAATCCCGGGTCGCGGTATGGGCATCGGCGGTACACATGGCCGGCTTCCCCGCAGTGGTAGCAGAGCGGGCGGTGGTCAGGAGCGCGCCAAACGTCTGTCTTCCTCGGGTAGCTGCGCTGGTCAACGGGTGGGCGTGTTGGTGGCGGCGGCGGTGGTCGACGGAATTGCGGCGTTACAGGGTCCTGGCGCGGTCGTGGAGGGGGACCTTGACGGCGGGCGACGGCGGCGTAGGCCATCGCTTCTGGCTGAGGCTGCGATGATTGTGGTGGTACCTCGCGAACTCCCAGCGGTCGCTGGACTTCTTCTTTGACAATTTCGGCGACTGAGGCCACTTGAGGTTGCGATGAAGGGAAGATCCTTTGAAGCTCCTCTCGTACGACTGCTATGATGGTCTTGCGCAGGTCGTCGGTGGCCAGTGACTGAGCTCCGGCGTAGTTTGTCGAGTTCGTGCGGCGGTTGTATTGTCGGTTCCGCATTTCGAGTGTCTTCTCAATGCTGGTGGCCTCGCGAAGGAACTCTTCTACGGTCGTCGGTGGGCTTCGTGTCATTGCGCCGAAAAGTTCCTCCTTTACACCACGCATCAGTAGGCGGACTTTCTTCTCTTTGGACATTTCCGGGTCGGCGTGCCGGAACACACGACTCATTTCCTCAGTTAAGATTGCGATCGTCTCATTCGGCAGCTGCGCTCTGGTCTCCAGTAGAACTTGGGCTCGCTCTTTACGCAGGACGCTTGTAAATGTTTGCAGGAAGCTGCTTCGGAACAGGTCCCACGTCGTCAAGGTGGCTTCTCGATTCTCGAACCACGTCCTGGCGGCGTCCTCCAATGCGAAATAGACATGTCGGAGCTTGTCGTCGCTTGCCCAGCTGTTAAACGTAGCGACCCTCTCATACGTTTCCAGCCAGCTTTCCGGGTCCTCAAATGTGGAACCGCGGAACGTCGGTGGTTCCCTGGGCTGCTGCAGCACGATGGGGGACGCTGGGGCTGCCATTGGGGTTGCCTCGGCCACAATCTTCTTGTTCTTCTTAGGTAGAAGTCCGTGCTCCGGGGGCAGCTGTTGAAGACGGCGGCTTGCTCGATTGTCCGGGACTACGTTGGTGTTCTCTTTGCGGTCCGGGCTTGGATCACGGCTTGTCGGGGGCGTCCGGTACATGAACAAAATAAAAAAGAAGCACCTCCATCAGATGTCACGTGGTGGTGACGTTGAAGACCACAGTAGCAATACTGTGAAAGAGAAAACTAACTTTTATTGGGCGAACCTGTGCCCACAAAAGAGGCTACACTTACAGCACAACGGTATAAAGAGAATTTGTTGGTACACCAGACCACATTTACATAAGAACACTGGCAGTCACGAACAGTACATAATGTAATTTCAAAAAGAAGCAAAATATGCGCAAACGAGTCACCAATATGCACAGATACAAACAGAAACGGAACAGGCCAACAATCTATATACAATGAATACCATGGCGCGGCATGTTCGGCGGCGGCTGCAACAGACACCGTGTTAAGCATACTTTTGCTATTGCAGTTCTGCAAGCCTGCTGTTTCCATCGCCCGTGAAGAAAGAAGCTGTGAATAAAGAAGGACCGTGAAGAAAGATCGCCGGCTCCTGAGCTCGTATCAGCATCCTGCGCATGCGCGGTGGGACTGAGGTGACCGGCAAGGGGGCGTCATCGGTGATCGGATCGTGCCCCATAAAGAGCGCGACTGCCCAGTTCGGCATCAGTTCGGCGGCGGCTGCAACAGACATCGTGTTAAGCATACTTTTGCTATTGCAGGTGAGGCTTTTGCTCCTTATTATGCAATTCAGAAAACTGTCTGTGCGCCGCTGCCGAACACAGCATTGAGTGTCGAAGTGCTTCATCTGCTTTGTGTACGTACATTGTCTGAATTTGGTGTTAATCTCTGTCACGCACTACACTGTTCGCCATGAGCAAAGACGTCAAAGAAATCAGTAAGGCGTTAGAAGATCTGAAGCGGGAACTGCGGGCTGATCTTAGAACATTGAAAGACAGCGTGAAAAACTGCAATGACACGTGTGATGGCGTAAATGAAATCAAGAATGAGTTAAAAGAGCTGCGAAAAGAAGTTCAGGTACTGACGAAGAAGAACGATGAGCTGACAGCAGAAAATAAACGGCTGAGTGAAAGGATAGAAGAGTTGGAACAGTACCAGAGAGCTAATAATCTTGAGATCAAAGGAGTACCAGATGCCGGCGACCCATGCGACGCTGTCAAGAGAATTGGAGCCTTTCTAGATGAACCAATAGTTGACTCCGACATTGATGTATGCCACCGCGTCCCAACATTCAAGCAAACAGAAAAAAACATTGTTGTCCGTTTTGTACAGCGCACTAAACGCGACAAGGTTCTGCAGAAATTCCGCAAAAAGGGGCTAACAACTGAAGATCTTGACTTCGGCGGGGAAAGCTGTTCTGTGTACGTAAATGAGCACTTAACTGCCTCGAACAAAAAGCTCTTGGGTGCTGCGGTTGCCCGCAAGAAAGTGGTGGGATGGAAGTTCGTGTGGACCTCCCATGGAAAAATTTATGCGCGCAGGGATGAAACTGCAGATGTCATTAGAATTGCCAGTGCATCTGATCTGGAAAAAATAGGAACCTAAGCGAATCCTACAGGAATGTTTCAAACGCTCACTGAACGCTTGCAATGGAGATGGCCGAGTGTTGCTATTATGACCCTGAAGCTTTCAACAAAGCATATAAAACAAGAGAACGAGAGCTTACAAGTATTCATTTCAATATGCGCAGCATAAGAAACAAAGCAGAGGATCTAGCTATATTCCTGCAGTCCCTGACCATTAAATTTAAAGTAATAGTTTTAACTGAAACCTGGTTAACAAAGGACGACATTCCGCCTTACTTGCCAGGTTATACGTGCGAAAGCGTATGCAGGGAGGAAAAAAGGGGAGGTGGAGTAGCTGTTTATATCGAGGAAAGTATGCGGTATGAAGTTCTAGATAACTTGACCAGGAGTGACCAAAACACAGAAAGCTTGTTTGTTAAAATATCTGATACGGCCATTGGAGCCATATACAGACCGCCATCTGGTATCATGTCCGATTTTTGTGACTATTTAGAAAGTGCACTGAGTTATGTTGGAGCCATTACAAAGTCGTTTGTTATTCTCGGAGATGTGAATATTGATACAATATCGGACAGCACGAATGCAAACGAATTCCGCGACATTATGCACCTGTACGCTTGCACTAATGTTGTGACAATACCTACAAGGGTGACTATTGATACCGCAACGTCCCTGGATATCTGTGTTACCAACATGAGTTGTGAGGATATTTCTGCTGGTGTCATGATATGCGACCTCAGTGATCACCTTCCAGTATTCTGCTCGGGACCCCCTGTGACTGGTAAATATAAAAGTAGCAACGAAAGTACCTGGTATCGCACAATTAATGACCAAAGCCTGCGACATTTTTGCAGCCTAATCGAGAAAGAAAGCTGGGACGACGTTTACAAGGAAACTAATGCTACAGTCGCCTACAAAATGTTCCTGAGTAGGCTGCTACAGTGCTACGATGCAGCTTTTCCCTTGCGCGAGCATAAAACAAAACGAAAAAGAATGCGGAAACCCTGGCTGACTGTTGACTTGTTTAAACGAATAAGAGAAAAAAACAAGAAGTTTCATGCTTTTCTTAAATGTCGTGATCTGCAGTTACTGAAAGAATTTAAATCCTACAGAAACAAATTGATCTCAGACCTGAAAAAAGCAAAGATCGAGTACTTTCAGGCTCAAATTCTTCGTGCTCGCAACGACTATAAAAGGTTATGGGAGATGGTTAACGACCTAATGAACAAAAGGCGCTCAAGCCATTGTGTAACAGATATCACAGTCGATGGCGAACGTCTGTCTGATGATCAGCTTGCTGAAGAAATGAATCTTAGGTTCATTAGCACAGGGAAATATACAGGCCAACTTGCTAGCATGTCCTACTATACACATGCAAACAGTCCAATGAGCTCTATCTCGCTTTTTCCGTGCAATCCAACTGAAATTTGCAAAATAATCGGAAGCTTGAAAAGTGACGTAGCGCCTGGAGATGACGGTATAAAGGCTTTGCCAATTAAACATGTTGCAAATCATATTAGTCATGTGTTGTCCTATATAATCAACTTAATGCTTCTTACTGGGGAGTTTCCGGATGACCTGAAGATAGCTAAAGTAGTACCCGTGTATAAAGGCGGCGGTGCAACAAATATGAATAACTACCGGCCAATCTCTGTTCTAACTGTATTCTCAAAAATATTTGAGCGCGTCATTAATGATAAACTTAACAGCTTTTTTCAGAAACATAAAATAATAGCTGATGCACAGTATGGTTTTCAAGCAAATAAATCTACGGAACAAGCTCTTATACATATAAAAGACAAAATTATTGAAAACATAGAGAAGAAACTCTTAACCCTTGGTCTATTTATAGATCTTCGGAAAGCGTTCGATACTGTGCAACATGACATATTGATAAAAAAGCTAGAGATCTGCGGGATTCGGGGCGTTGCGCTGAGGCTGTTGCAAACGTACCTGAAAGACAGATTACAGTATGTAGTCATAAACGATCGCACTTCGAGTAAAATGAAGATAGAACACGGCGTCCCTCAAGGATCAATTTTGGGGCCTTTACTCTTTTTTATATATGTGAATGATATAACTATGATACCAGGATCCCCCCAGTTAATCATGTATGCTGACGACACGAATATATTTTTTACAGGAACAACAAAAACATGCCTTGAAAAATCTGTCAATGATTACTTATTAAAACTTTCCAGGTGGCTACAAGCCAATCGCATTACTCTAAACACAACAAAATCTAAATACGTAATTTTTAAACCGACAAGCGTTAGGGATCAGAACCCTATTAGCATCAGATATGAAGGTAGCCTATTGGAGGAGGTCACTGAGCAAAAATTCTTGGGTGTATGGTTCAGCAGTGATCTGTCCTGGAACGCCCATGTTAGTTGCCTTAAGTCTGATTTATCACGGATCATTGGTTGTCTTTACAGAATCCAGCACTTGATTCCATCTTGGATGAAGCAGACATTATATTATTCTCTATTCTATTCTAGAATTAGTTATGGTATTTTAGTCTGGGGTACGACAACTGAAACTAATTACAAAAAATTAATTACTTTACAGAAGAAAGTGTTACGCATATGCGAAAATTATCATGGCGAAAATAGGGAACTAAGAACGCATCCACTTTTTTTAAAGTACAATATGCTGAGGGCAGACAAGGTATACTACTTTAAGTTGCTACAATGGATACATAAAAATCGCTTGTATGTCACATCCACAGACAGAATAAACTTGTACGCTATCAGAGACCCGAAAATAAAGATGCCGAGGATAAGGACAAATTATGGTCGTCAAGCACTTTCTTTTCAAGTTATCAGAATTCTCAATAGAAGAGATATAAATATTAATTACAGTAAACCCTTCTCCACTTTCAAAAACGAATGTAAGGGAGCTCTTCTCTGCAGCGATGTCACCTATAGCAATCGCTAAAATTTCTTATGCGAGCAAGTTGTGGTCTATTTTTTCTTCTTTTTTTTTACTGATTCTGTGTTCGCCTCTCTGTACTCTTTTTTTGTGTTTATATGTACATAATGTCTTGTTTTTCAGTAGGCTAGAACAAGCCTTAAGTAGAACTTTGTTATTTGATGTAGTGTTTCATGTATGTCTTGGTCCTTGTTTCTTATTTATATACTCATCGTACATTTATTATGCAAATTTTTTGTCACGCGCTTCTGTCTTTTTTTTTTTGCTGAGTGTGTCTGTATTTTCCTCTGTATGTATTTTCTTCCGTATGTATTTTCCTCTATATAACGCTTACATCTGGCCTACTTTTTTTTACCGGCCCGCCGGACTGTTATAATTTGTAATTTGTATGTTTGTTTGTCATGTAGTAGGGGGCTGAGGCCCTGTCAGGCAACATTGTGCCTTTAGCCTCAGCCCCTTCTTAGGCAAACGTCTAAGCAACAAATAAAAAAAAAATTAAACATACATCTCAGTACGCGATGGTTTAAAAGGGGGGAAGGCTGGGGTGGGGGTAAAGGGAGAGGGAAAGTTACCATGCGCGTACAACACTTGTTCCCAGATGTGTACATAACTGGGTAAGGGGATGATACCCGTTACCACGACCAACCCAGGGCAAACTCAGCGAGTATTGACTAGTATTGCATGATTGGGAGCACCACTTTGTTAGAATGTACAGAAATAAAGTGGGTCGACCAGCGCCGCAAGAACAGCGCTTCGCCGCCCACTGTTAGTTCTTCCTCTAGAAATTGCCACACAATGAGGCGCACCCTCCTCAAGAGCGGAAACATGGCCCGTTGCCGTCTTCCGCGCACTTCGGCCAAGCCTCGCTGCTTCCAAAGCGCGTAAAAAACCACTGCTATCACAAGGCGCTCAAAGGATGAGCGCCTTCGCGAGTTATGCTGACGCGGGCGCACCCTAAACATCCTGTAGATCAGGAGCCACAAAGTACGCGCTACGACGCAGTCTTCCAGGGCGTGCCGCTGTGTCTCAACAGCGCCGCAGTTGGTGCAGCGCGCGTTTGGCACGATGCCCCATCTTTCGAGACGCTCTCTCGTCGGCAGTGCTTGCCAACGGCGACGCCATTCGAAGTCTTGTACTTCTTTTGGCAACAGGCTCGATGCAAAGGCCTGCCATTTTCTAGGAGAAGTTTTTTCTGCCTGATCAATACTGAAATCCAAAACAGCAACCGCCACACTAACGCGTGCCACTGGTGTTTCGCGTATATCCGTGTCCGGGAACTGGCTTAGCCAGAACCGGAAAAAGTCAGTTGCCACTTTGTAAATGGGCATAGGTTGCTCTGTTTGAGGCCCCGTGTGTCGCTGCGTTAGGAACAGTTGACTCCCAGTACCCAACCAATACAGGACTAGTGATCGACCTCTGTACATTTGGGCCGCTAGTAGGTCGAGAACTGCTTTGGTGGCGAAAGCTCGCGCTGTTGCCTGCCAGGAGGGCAGGTTCAAACCTCCTCTATCGCGTTCCGCGGCCAACATTTGACGGGACACTGGGGCCGGCTTTCCGTTCCACAGGACTTGTCCTGCGAGCGAGTTCAGCTTCCCTGCCACGCGACGCGGCAGTGGAGCAACACGCGCAACGAAGCAAGCGTACGCAGCTGCGCACGTACGGAAGAATAGTGCCTTGGCGTTCAAAGTTAGTTCTAGGTGTGCAATCGAATCTATGGCCCGTCGCGCTCGAGTGATAGCGTCGTCCCACGTTCTCGGTGACACACCTGCTGGCGTGAACACTATTCCTAAAACTCGCACACCATCGACGAACTGGATTCCACCGGGCAAGGAGTCCTGAAACGTGCCAAAGCTCAGGGCTTGGCTCTTTGTGGTGTTCGATTGCGCCCCTGAGAGGGCTGCATACTCGTTGAAAACTTGCCAGAAAGCAAGGAAACTGTCCGCATCTCGCAAGAAAAGAGAGGTGTCGTCCGCATAAGCAGACACAGAAACTCTTTTCTGCCCCGGAAGGGGAAAACCTCGGATAGCTGGGTGGTCTTCAACTGAACGGAGCAGAGGGTCCAGCGAGAGCACGAAGAGAGCGGGAGAGAGGGGACAACCTTGTCGAACTCCTCGCGTCACACTAATTTCCCCGCTCAACGCCCCATTTAAAACCAGCTGACTAGACAGCCCCGAATATAGAGCACCTACTAAGTTAGTAAATTTGTCCGGAAGGCCCAGACATGACAAGACTGTCAACAAGTAGTCATGCTCGACTCTATCGAAGGCTTTGCTTTGATCGAGGGAGATGAAACAACCGTTCAGTTTTTTTACCTGAGCGTACGCAAAAAGGTCACGTGTGAGAGCCAGTGAAGTGAAGATTGATCTACCCAAGACTGACGAGCTCTGGAGAGGGCTGACCACATCGCCTAAGCACGGCTTCAGGCGGTCTGTTAAAACCGTAGCGACAACTTTGTAGTCTGTGTTGATGAGCGTTATTGGTCTCCACGAACTTAGGTCTGAGAGGGGCTTATCTGGCTTGGGGATGAGAACCACGTGCCCCAATGAAAAGGACGACGGCTTCACACCCTCCAGAAGCACTGAATTCACTATGGCTGTCAAGTGCTCGCCGAGAATCTCGAAGAATGTCGAGTAGAACCCGGCAATAATTCCGTCTGGGCCGGGAGCTGCGGACGCCCTCATACGAGCTAGCGCCGCTCGCACTTTTTCCATACTGGCTGGGCCGCAGAGCGCTGCTTCATTTATTTCCGGGCACGTGTATCGCCCAAAAAAGTCCCGAACCCTGCTCCTTAAATCCGCATTTCTGCTGGCGTGCTCAGAGGAGAACAACGAGGCGTAGTGGGCTGTGAACACTTTATCAATATCTGAATGGGCACTGGAGTGCCGGCCGTCTGGCAAGATCACGCCTTCAATTCGTGAAAGTCCTTTTTTGTCGTGTTCCCCCTCTCGGGCGCGACGGAGTTCTGCCGCTACTCGAGGGGACGTTGTTGGGTCGGGCGAATTACTCGAGCTCCGAGCTAGGAGCCTGTAATATCGCACGCGCTGCGATTAAAGGTATTCGCTCATGAAGAGCGTCAGAGTGCCTCCGGCCTCAACGATGCGAATGCGCCGCATCAAGTCGTTAAGTTCGGCAGTTATTCTAGCGCGCCTGGCTTTGCCTTCCCTTACTAGAATCTCACGCCAACTGGATTTTAGTTCGTCCCACTCGTCCGGAGTCAGGTCTTCGACCTTTGGGAGGGTCTCTGCTAGTGCTTGGCGAATGGAGGCCAAGCTAACTTCATCGTGCAGAAGCGCGGGGTCCATTCTCCCCCTACTCTGGTCGGCCGACCTTCCGGGCGATGCGTTCACGCGTACTGACACAAATGCGTGGTCGCTGATGCCCTGGACGCCTGGCGGTGGGCTTACAGTCTCGCATGCGCGGAGAAGTGGTACGAGGGCAGGAGGGAGATAAACTCGATCAAGACGGCTAGCATAGCGGCCTCGCTTCCACGTGGCCACAAAGTCATCGTCATTAAGGGCAACCCACGCATCTGTTAGCTTAAAGCGTCTCAGTAAACCCTCGAGTTCCCTGGCATTGTAGTTTGAGGAACCTTGGCCTGGGCCGCGTAGATCTCGCCAAGAGTCTAGTACACAATTAAAGTCGCCGATGAGCACACACTGCACGTTCTGGTCGATATAGGTACCAATTATTTAAAAAAAATCATTCGTCAGACTGCGTCTGGCCGGCGCGTATACGTTAATGAAACGAGTTTTCTGATTGTCCATGAATATATCAGTAATTATGGCGCGACCATCATGACCGAAAGTGCAATGTGCGCTAGTCCTGTAGGTGTTTGTGATAAAAACCACACCAACCCCACGAGAGGTGGTTAACAAAAAAAAAAAACGTCGACATGGAATCGCCTACGAAATGCTGACACATCTGCTGGGGTACGAAAATTGCATTCTTGCAAGAAAAGTAAATCTGCGCCTACTGAGCGAGCGAGGTGCATAATTTCTAGCTGCTTGACTAGAGCTCGAAAACCTCTGACATTGAAGGTAATGAAATGAATCTCAGCCATATTTTGCCAAAGGAACAAAACCGTTAACACTTGGGAAATAGTACAACCAACAAAAGAGCAGCGTTGACCGACTCACAAGTCGTGTGGTGCGGCGGTGGTCGCAGAACGGGCGATGGACCTGGGTGGCTCGAGGATGCTGCCATAGTAGGTAAGTCCCTGTAGACGCTATAGCACAGGCTACGTGGTTGTGGTCCGCGAAGTGTCTTTCCCTGACTCTGCCGTAAAAGGTGTCCGTGGCACGCATGGTTCGTGTGGAGCGCAGGGCGCTCTGGTTCATGGTGAACACACAACACATACCACTCACACCTGGGCTTGCCGCCACCAACAGTGCTTGCACCAACCGATGAACTTGTGGCGAAAACACATGCAGCAGGGACACATCGACACAGTCGTCTATGGCCCGCCGCGTGACACAGCACCGGCACCTTATCACGTCCATCGTCGAAGGCGCGTGGAATTTCTGCTGGTGTCGACGGGAGCAGGTCGCTATCGGCGCTGGCCGGGTGCGCGGCGCTAATTCGGCCGCCGCGATAAGGGCCGGGCCGAGGAAGGTAGGGCGGCCGAGGCGGCCGGGGAAATTCTTCGGTGAAGCCATGGCCGCTAATCGTCGAAATCGGAGAAATCCATCTCCGCTCCATCCTCTGCCGTCTTCTTTACTTTTTTTCTTTGGGGCAGCGGTAACTGTCGCAGAGGGACCGCTGTCCGACGAGGAGCGCTGACGCTTCGGTTCATCGGGCTCTTGCCCCTTATGAGGCAGGCAGGCGCTAGTCTTTCGGGGGCTCGGGCGTTGCGTCTTTGGGACACTGGTGCTTACCTGAGCCAGGGCTTCGGGGCTAGCGCTCTGGGGCTCATTGGTTACCCTCGGTATGTCCGCTACCTCAGGAGCCTCCAACTCGGACTCCGTAGCGCTCTGCTGTCTCTCAGATGGAGTTGGCTGCGCGTGCAACAAGGCAGCTTCCAGTTTTTCCAGGTCAGACAGGCCATCTGACGACCTAGAGTCCTTCGAACCCTCCTCGGTAGAAGTTTGGTCTGTCTCGTCAGTCAATGGAGTGCCAGGCGACCTGGGCTCTCCCGAGTCGTCAGCGAGGGTGGTTGTGGACCTGGGGCGCGATTACGGATCGGTCTCAATCGAAACTGTCTCAAAAAGTGTCTCATTTGCCTCTCTCCTATTGGTCGGCCGTGGGCGGCGGCCATTTTGATTTTTTTCGTCACTGACTGACGTCGTAAATGGCGCAGAAGTGGTGACGTTGGCCATCTAATTATGCGGGCAGATTGAGACGATTTTTTGAGACTGGAAAAGGTAGTATCAACACTTTTGAGACAGAAAATGGCGGCTGTTTACATCGTCGTATACGCGGGTGACCGCGCGAGCAACGGTGTCAGAGAGTGCATGAAGACGACATTGACGCGCGGGACAAGTTATTTCGACGCTTCGACTTAAGAAGAAGACTGCGCAGTGGCTGTGCGACGAACTCGCAGTGCGCTATCAGTGGAGCGGCAGGTGCTGTGCGCGCTGCGCTTCTTCGCCTCCGGTGGGTTTCAAGGCGCCGTTGGAAATGAAGAAAACGTCGGCGCAGCCCAACCGACTGTGAACAAGCCTTTGCGGCGGGTAGCGGAGACGAATGTCAACGTTAGGTCACAGAAGGGGGGTGTTCGCTTTCCGAGGAGACCCGAGAAGGCGGCGGCGAAGGAGGGCGTCCTTTGCCTAAACTTTCGCCGCGGCAGCATCTCCGGCGTCGTCGGGTGTGTCGATTGGGCACTCATCACTATCAAGGAGTCTGGGGGCAGTGCTGCGAACAAGCCGCAAGCGGTTCTACGCTGCGAACGTGATAGTGAGTATACCTCGGCCACTGTTTTTGACCGCATGAGTTCAGCTACAAGAGCGGGCCTCGGCAGCGAGAGTGAGTACGGGCTGTGCTTGTTATTTCTCAGATCTGTGGCGCGAACATGTCCGTGGACTCGCGCTGACCCGGATCCTTCCGCGACGCGTTTGTCTGGCGGCATTCCGAGGCGGAGGAAGGCCTGCTGGACGACGGTGATTTTTTTTCTGGGTAAGCAGTAAAATAGCCGTGTCACCCGTCGGGCGAACTCAGTCACATCTATTGAGCTCCAGCACTATGCATTTGGCCGGATCTGCTAAAGCTACAAGAATCAGTCTGGACAGTTACACAAATGCAGACACTTTACAGTATGATACAGTGTATTGCCACCCTTTCCTTTGGTTAAATATAATTGCAGCAGAAACACAGGACACATATTACATTGTTGAAATGCATAGCCTTTCCTGTTGAAGAAACCAAAGCAAAATGCACCTGACAGCGCTTGTATTTTGTAGGCAATCATAGCGCATCATTTATATGAATATGGTGGTAAAAGACTGACCTTACAGTAGTGCTCACTTATACATCTAAATCCTGCATGTATGTATGCTCTTGAATATCATATTCAGCAAAGCCTGGATGTGGGCTACTTGGCATGAGTCTTCTACTGTATAGCAGAGTGTCCTGTAATGCTGTTGAGATCACTGAGAAAGGACATGCTTAGCTGCATCATTTTTTGTTATGCAGGAGACTATGTCTACCCACTGGAGCCATGGCTGCCTGCACCAGTTGCATGACATCACAGACCTGACTCAGCAGAAGGCCTCTACAACACGCCACATGTTTTGACAAAATTTGTGGCTGAGCGCTGTATTGGTGTGCCGAAGAGCTGCTTCCGTTACTTTCAAGGGCACCGGATGCACCAGTGCCAGTGGAAGTGGACAGTGCGCATCATCACCGCACGTGCTGCACTTCACAGCCTCTGTTTGGATGTGTTCATATCAGCAGAGGGTGCAGGCGACACTGCCTCTGACCCAGATAACAACTGGCCACCTCTAAATGGTGGCTGCCTCGTACAGACAGGATCCCTCCTCACCTGCCTCCTGAGAAGAGCATGCGGTGCTGTACTTTTGGCCTCTCTAGGACGACCCGTCTCCAGAGGAAGGCGTACCGAGGGATGGTGCAGCGGCAGTTGCGATGGAAAATCTAGCGTCCAGAGACGACTCACCATGCTGGCATAGAGAGTCATTTCAGCCACTCTTCCTCTGTTGCCACTGTCATTTCCTTGTGTCATTGCACAACACACATCTGCAAGTGTGTGAGCAACTGTGTGATGTGGTTGTGCCCTTGGCCAACCTGTGTGCAGCGAGAAGCCAGCAGTGACAAACAAGTGCCCCCCACCGGCTGCCACTTCATTTTCAGTGTGTTCGCTAGTATATCTTCCAGTCCCTCAGCAGTGTGTTGCACAGTCTCTTCCTGAAGACGGAAAAGGTGTTGAAGCAGCTCACCCAATTTCTGAAAAGCATCATTTTGAACTCTCTTTTGTCAATGCTTATGTCAGCCCACCTGCCCCTTCTCTGCTGTCTCCTTCCAGCTTGGTTGAGTGCCTGTGGTCATTACCTGTGTGACGAACATGCATGAACCGTACGTGTAGTGCTGGAATAAGGCATGAAATATTTGTGATGCTTGTTGCAATCAAAAAGCTGTTTTTTATTGCATCATACATTCAGTAAGCGCGTTTATTTTTTTAGGCACAGCATTTGACACGAGTGTTTCTATTGCAGAAAAGGCAGTGTACATACAAGCATACTTTATTACCTTGATGTACAATTACTGTATGGCATTTCTGAGTGCAGTTAAGAAAAAAAATCTGAAAAATTGAGTTCAAAGTGCATGTTTTCTTTCATACAGAGGCTACCTGTACAATAAATATGGCATAGTACAGTGTACATAATGCATTTTCCGGACTACAAAACATTTTGGCACACATAAGTAGTGTAAATACCAAAGCTAAGCTTTTAGCTTAATCGTTTGTGGCTAGGGGTTTCACTCTGTGCTAAAAGCTGTACCTACTGCGAGGAGACCGCTGTACAACAATGCATAATAAAAATTGTAAGGTGCAGTGGCTACAATGACTGCTGAATGACTAGAACATCTTCACTGATAGACAAAGATGTGTAAACATCACAGACACATCAAGGAGATGGTGTGTGATTAGAGGTTAGTTTACAATCAGAAATCATGCAACACCGTTACTAGAAATGCTCTACAGCTGTAAGAATATACAGGCAGCTCCATTATGGGAAATTTTGAGCACTCGGTTATTGCCCCATAACTGACACCTAGCTTGGTTTGCGTAACACAGGGCTATGAAGTCTTGTCCATGATGACACGAGACGGTGACAATGCCGAATGGCCGGACAAGCTCCTTATGCTATAACATGTGTGATAAGTGCAACTGCTTTCAAGCTACTTTCCGCCTAGGTATTTAATGTCCTAGTCATTTTCAACTGGCTGTTCCCTTTCAAACTGGAGTGGCCTGTATACAGGGTGTCTCAGATATGATGGACCATAATTAAAAAAAAAAAACAAGTGGTCTTCTGACCTGAAAGGAAGTGCATGTTAGAAGCTATGCAAAGTATTTAAAGCCCTTCAAACACTGCCCTCACCAAACCCAGTTATACCAACATCACTCCGCCTGCTGAGCAAAATACAATATTACACATCACTGCCCTGTCCTACCTACCTCACTGCCCTGGATCATATGCAATTCAAGCGCTATGTACCAGCAAACATGAACAAACTTGCTCAACTTTCTGCCCAGTTGCAATTAGCCTCAATAAAAGCAAACTACTTCTTTCCTGGTTGACCCTGGATCTACTACAAGATCAGCAAATAACGTTAATGAAACAAGCTCGTTCTCTCCTCGGTGACAATAGCAAAGTTATCAAGTCAAGTGCTTCCTTTCTCTCTAAACAATGTGGAGCATAAACATCACAATTTCTGCATCTTGCATAGGAAAAAAAAAACTACGGCAACAACTGAACATAAACCGAACGGAGCTACAAAAATACAAACGGCACATCAAGTGCTTAGCCCGATGTGGGCGGCAACACTTGGTTACAAGGCAGAAGAGTGATTGCTGCCACAGAGGCAGGCCGTGTCGGCTCATTTCCCGCACCGAGATTGCAAGCTATCAGCAGCTGCACCTGTCTGCTCCCGTCTGTCGGCAGTTGCTTCTATGTGATGATTCATGGTTTTCTGGTACTTTCTAAAGAAAATAAACAGAACCACACGTAACTCGGTGATCGATAGGCGCCGACCGAGAACACAGACTAAAGTTGTCTTCGTCGATTTTCGAGCCGAGCGCTGCTTGTAAGTTGATCTCGACAGGCCCGTAGCATTCACTGCCTTCAATCAGATTTTTCTGCGCGCTTAAGACATCCGCAAAGTACCTTGATTTTAGACGACACGCGAAAAAACAGGAACTAGCCATCGAATCAGCTGTTTTCTTGCAGGCCGCCATGTTCACGTTATGCCACTGCCAGCGCGTCCTCATGGCAAGAGAAGTTAACCTGCAGCAAATTTAATTGCAAAACTGAGAATGCTTCTAATTTTCCCTAGTGTTGTTGAGATTGCAACACAGTTTACTACCAAAATAAAACATTACTTGTTTTCTTCATTGCGTTTTTGTTCATTTTCAGACTAACATGTTCACGCTATACCGCTGACAGCACACCTTCGCGGCAAAAAAAGTGACTGAACAGCAAACTTAATTGCAAAAATGAAAACACTGCTTCTTTTGCTTGGTGCTGTTGGGTTTGAAATACAGTTTCTTAGCAAAATAAAACATTACTCGTTTTTATTCACTGCGTCTTTACTGCAAAACATTAGTCTACGGTCCCTTGTCGTGCGAATAGTGGTTTCGGGGCGGAGCCCACCGCAACCTTGCTCCGCATTGGCCGATTCGGCGGTCGGCATTACTCAGTGTCGTCATTTTGACGTCACGATCTCAAAATTGAGACAGTTTTTTGAGACCGATCCGTAATCGCGCCCCTGGTGTCGTCCACTTCGTCCCGGCGTGGAGCCGGGGTTGCCCCGAGCGGGACTTGCGGCGTACTCCTCAGAGCTGCGAGGGCGGCCGCGTCGGAACGCGGCGCGATGCAGTCTGACGTGACGTGATTCCCGCCACACCGCTTGCAGGCTGCTTGGCACGAGTCCGCCTCGTGACCGTACGCAGCACAGCGGCCGCAGCGCGGGGCTGTGCAAGCGGCACCAAGGTGACCTTCCACGCCGCAACGGGCGCACACCTTCCTCATTCCACGGTATTCCAACGTAGCGCGGTGACCCGCGACGGTGATGAAATTCGGTGGCGCCCGCTGCATGTCGAGCTTCACCAGACGAGCGCCGCTGCGAACGTGGCTCCTTGACTTGAAAACGGGTTCCGTGACTGCCCTGACCTTGCCAAAGGGGCTCAGGGCGGCTGCGAGCGCGTCGTCGCTCACGCTTGGTGGAAGTCGCCGGACCGTTACGAACACCACTGGCGCAGCAAGCTGAACCAGCGGCACTTGATGACCGGCCACGAGCAGAGCCCGCGGCCAACATTTTCGTGGCTTGCGCCATCGAACTGACAGCTGCCAGGAACTTAGTTCCGCCGAGGTGCTGCAAATACTGCAGCCCCCCGACACCGACGACCTCCTCGATGGCATCGATCAGGTCATCCGCCGGCACGTGTACCGGTACGCTAAAGTTGAAGCATTGCGCCTTTGTGGGGCGCGTCGCAGGCGGCTGAAGGTCCATCTTCACCAAGCCCTGGACACCGCGGCAGCAGGCCGGGCGCCGGGGCACGGGCAGCAGGGCCTCAGAAGGCGATGGGCAGCGTAACGGGCGGCCACACAGGATTGTCGGCGATCGTGGGCGAGCACGGTCGGCGATCGTCGAAAATCTGATCCGCGGGTCAAGCGCGTCGGCTGTTATATAGCAGTCGTCGAATGTTCCAGACTAATCGTTGGGACCCGCGTGCCTTCCACAAAGTTCTACACCATTCGCGTCAGGCGATGAAATCAGATAACATAAGGTTCGTCTACAACAGACAGCGAACAGAAGCATCGATGACTTGCCAGAAACTTCGGATAGATGCAGGCGCGTCCCGCGCTGTGCGATAACACTTGTTAGGCGGCGAAACGTGGTCGCCCGATAAAGATAAATGACACGTGTCAATACGTTGCCGAAGGAGACTTAGCCGTCATACTTAGGCAAAGAAGAAGAATATGTGCTAATCGCTAAGGCCTAGGTCATGTGGTATCATTATAGTGATAGCCTAAGAGTACTTGAAAAGCAATTCCTTTGATATGCATCCAGCCTGGTCATAAAAATATTGCTCTTTGTTCACACTTGGTCGCGTGACCATAATATTTAGTAACTTTGTTATGTGAGCCCCTTATACTAATAGCCGACAAGGGCTTCAAAACCATTTCGTTTGATATGCAACATGCCTGGGTAGAAAAATAATGCACCGTGCTCGAACGTCGTCATGTGGCTATCGTCATAGCTGAGTTGGTCATCTGGCCTTCTTGTAGTCAGTCGAGTACGGCTTCGAAAAACATTTCATTTGATATGCATCATGCCTGAGGACAAAAAAATGTTCACTACACTGAAATGTGGCCACATGACCTGAAGTACTGGTGATTTCATAGATCCAAATCGTAATCCCAGTAGCCAAACAGAGGTTTAAGGCCCGTGTCGTTTGATATTGAACGTCACTGGGCAGCAAAATAATGCACCGTACTCGAACGTGGTCATGTGACTATAGTCACTAGTGACTAGGACATGATGCCCCATGTTGTTACATATGAGCAGGACTTTCGAAACCATTTTTTAATATTCATCTTGCCTGGGTACAAAAAGAGTTCACTACATTCGAACGTGGTCACGTGACCGGAACCACTACGGACTTCTTCATGCGAGCTCGTCATACCTATAGACAGAGATTTAATACCCGAGCCGTTTGATATGCAACACGCCTCGGTATAAAAAAAATGCACCGTGCTCGAACGTGGTCATGTGGCTACAGTGCCTAGTGATTTGGTCATGTGGTCTTGGTCTCGTGACAGCCGAGGAGGCTGTCGAAAAACATTTTGTTTGATATGAATCATGCCTGAGTAAAAAAGGAATTCACTGCATTGGAAAGTGGTGACGTGACCCGAATTACTAGGGATTTAACCGTGCGAGCTCGTCGTCTCGATAGCCAAAGAGAGCTTTATCTCTGTTCACTTTGATATGAAATATTGCTATGTATAAAAATAATGCACGCTACTCCAACATAGTCACGTGGCTATAGTCACTAGTGATTAGGTCGTATGGCCCCACTATTGTGATTGCCAAGCAGGACTTCCAAAAACATTTTGTTTGATATGCATCATGCCTGGGTACAAAGAGTTAACTATGCTCAAACGCTGTAACGTAACCCGAATCACTAGTGATTTCGTCGTGCGAGCTTGCCATGCTGATATGCAAACAGAGCTTTTAGGCCTGAGTCGTTTGATATTCAACATGCCCGGGTAGAAAAATAATACACCACGCTCGAAAGTAATCAAGTGGCCATAATCACTAGTGACTTGGTGACGTCGCTTACTGATAGTCAACAGCCGAGCAGGGTTTCGAAAAACATTTCCATTGATATGCATCATACCTGGATACAAAAAAGTTAATAAAGCTCAAACATGATCACGTGACCAGAATCACTAATGACTCCATCGTGCTAGCTCGTCATGCTGATAGCCGAAGAGAACTTTTATACCCCAGTCGTTTGGTATGCAACATGCCTAGATATAAAAATAATGCACCCTACTTGAACGTGGTCGCGTGACTTTCGTCAATAGTGACTAGGCCACGTGGCCCCACTATTGTGACAGCCGAGGAGGCCTTCGAAAAACATTTCCTTTGATATGTATCATGCCTGGATAAAAAGGAGTTCACTACACTCGAATGTGGTCACGTGACCAGAATCACTAATGATTTCACCCTGCGAGCTTGTCTTCCCGATAGCCAACGAGCACTTCAAGTCCCGTTCACTTTTATATGCAACATGCCTCATACCATCAAAAACAATGCGGTTCATAAAACCAATGTATATCTGAAACGTCCCAAAAGAATAAATAACACTTCATAGAGAACAATGAATATACCCACCCGAAATATATCTTCTCCCCCCTTTTTTTTAGAAATAATGAGGGGTCTGAAATGCATGGTTAGATTAAATGCTCAAGAATGCTGAACAAATGCTGCTAGGTCAGCGTCACTGAAGGCTACTAGTAACGTCAGACTCTGGAACTCACGCGATATTAAGGTTTGGATGAATTATCCATTACCTGAGCGTCCCCAGGAAATTTGCTGATGAGCGTTCCCATGAGCAGTGAATCCTTAATCGAAATAAAATGATATCTTATAAAATTCTCTTCCTTGTTGTTTTTATGAAGTTACCTTAGAACATCGGCCAGTTTTAATTGGCCGGTAGAAACATCCTACTCAATGAAAACTGAAAGTCCACACGACCATAGAACAGCGGCCAGCTTTACTTAACCCGAATACGCATAGATGAACATCGGCCAATTCTACTAGACCGGAATAAACCTACAAAAGAACAGCAAGTTACTTCCCAAAGAAGTGGTACGACTCTGAATGAAATGATCATACTTTACTGGTAATAGCATTAATTATATGTCTGACATGAAACAGTATTAAGTGCATCTGCCTGCACAAAGAAAAGGAAATATGTATAATAGCCTGAAAAATCGTGCTCATTTCTGAACAGTTGAGCATTATTTTTATCATATTGGAATGCAATTTCGAAGAATGCTCTTGTTGAGAAAATTAATTGAAAAGGATATCCCTATTGAGAAATGCAACCTTATAATATTATACTGAATTATCTTCCCAAAACAGTGAAAGAAATATCAGAAATATTGAAACATTCATATCACATCATAATATCAGTATAATATTATGCACAGAAAAATATCACAGAAATATCACATTCACTTCCTGTATAATAGCTACTGGGAAGGAGAAACTGCAAACGACAGAAATGACATTGAATGACATGTAAAATACCCGGTTGCATTTCATGATGAAAGTTACAGGATTATATTACTCAAGAATTGAAATCTCAATCAATGCCCCTTCTTAGGCAAGGGAGAAGAATGCAAGACAAGTTATTGGGACACATAGTCCTTAAACCAGTATGGCTTGCGAGCGTTCCTTCTTGGTCGCTCCGGTGCCAAACTGGATTCCTGAGAAGACGTCCTCAGTCCAGGTTCCGAGGGCTGCCGTCTGCGTCTGTTCCTAGCGGAAGTGCTGGGGCTGACCCACTTTCATCAGGCAGCACTGAACACTGGGCACGCAAGGCAGGAGACACATCTTGCTTGCCCACAGGTAAATCACTTGAACACTGAGCACTTGTGCCAGCAGGCGCATCATACCCGTTCACAGGTAAATCACTCACATCACTGTGGAGGTGGGATGACATGGAATGTCCAGCTCGCGGCCGTGAAGAAATGGTGAAGCGGGTTCTAGCTTCTGTAGACTGTAGCATCGATGATGCATCGGGAGGCTGCCGAGGCAACACTGTTCCCGCCGAGCCTTGATCCTGTGCTCAACTTTTAGAATCGTAGGGAAAAGGTAATTGAAATAAATCAAAATGTTCATCCTCTTCCCGATTCATTTGTCTCGGTACTTTTGCCAGCTTAGAAGCATTCCATAGCTTGCCATCATCTAGGCGCTATGATGCTGGACCATGTTGTTGAATGACCTCCCGTGGTGCGGAGAAACGTCTGTCTCCTTTGAACTGAATGAGGGCTTTACGAGCTTTGACAAAATCCCCTGGCTGAATTCTGGGTGGTCGTGCTCCACGCTTGTTACCCGTATATTCTTTCATCGTAGTTTGTTTCTTCTCAGTTATTTTCCTCAAATCTTGCATAGCTAGATAGGGATTCTGAGCAAAGACGGATATGAAGGAAACCCAACAACATCTGGCTTTTTACGATGGCATCTACCATGAAGAACTGCCGGTGCCACCCCTGTTGTGACATCAATGGTAGATCTATATATTCAGAAATACTGTGCAATAATGGTTTTCAAAGGCCGACGTTGCAACGACGGCAATTGAACAAAAGACTTGAAAGTTCTGTTAAATCTTTCAACTTATCCGTTGGCCTGCAGGTGATATATTGAAGACTGAGTTAACTTGATAGCCCTATTACTCAGAAAGAGGGAGAGAAAAACAAAAGAAAAGGCGGGGAAAGGCAGCGCCTGGTATGCTATCCTACATGTCGGAAGGGGAACGGAGGGAGAGAAAGAAAGGGGAGAGAACAAAGAGAGGATTACTTGTCTACGTGTCACCACAGCGGTGGCGTAGTGGTTTGAGCATCCACCTCGCATGCGGGAGGTGCGGGGTTCGATCTCCAGTGCCGCCGGGTACCCACCGGTGATACAATGGGTACAAGCTTTCCCTTGCCTGGTGCTCGGCTTTTTTAGGGTGAAAAGCTCGGGAAATGGGTCTTTTACCCCACCTTGTGCAATGAAAAAATTACTTTGTGTCATGGCGCTCTTTGGCCAAAGCTGCCCTGCGCCATAAAATTCAATCATCATCATCATCATCATCATCATCATCATCATCATCATCATCATCATCATTTTCCACATGTCGTTGGCCCTTACTTGCAAGTACAGAGCCTTCTATCTCCGTGCTTGCAGGGTACTCAGAGCACACACTGATAGTTCACAACTTTGCACTCAGTCGTGAGTCCTTCAAGAACTTGAAAAGTGCCTTCAAAGCTGTCCTCTGCGATGAAGGCTTACTTCAAGGACCCAGAATCTTGCCTTCAGTAAGGGGCCGAGGATCTAAACGGCGGAGTGTTGCAGCCAGGAGTGCACGCTCACGCTGAAACCGAGGGCAGCTACAAAGTTCTATAGTTTAGTCACACCCACAGATCTCGCACGCAGGAGTATCTAGCTGCCATTGCGATTAAGTGGTTGTAGGCATTTGTGGACGCCACTCCCAGCCACAGGCGACACAGCAGCGTAGCATCGCAGCGGGAGAGGCCGGACGGAGGACCGAGTTGAAGTAAGGGGTCTAGGTGGTGCAGACGGCACGTGGAGTTGCCAGGAGAAGACCATGACTCCAAAATCTTTTTCCAGCCAAGCATTCGCAGGTGTCTTGCTGCGTCAGCTCTTGTCAACGGTATCTGGATGATGTTGGCACTGCCGTGAGCCGATCAAGCAGCAGCGTCAGCTGCGTCGTTTCCGACAATGCCACAGTGTCCTGGTATCCACTGGAAGACGATGTCATGACCCTCTGCCTGCGCCTGTTGTTGAAGATGTATTAATTCAGCTACGAGTTGATCGTGATCGCCATGGCGTAAAGCAGAATTAAGACATTGTAGGGCTGCTTTTGAGTCGCAGAACACAGCCCATTTGTGGGGTGTTTGTGCACCGATGCACTGCACAGCCGCACGAAGAGCGGCCAATTCTGACCCTGTGGAGGTTGTCCGATGCGAAGTTTGCTGGATAATGCTGGTCTGTCTCGCAGGAATGACCACAGCGTAGGTTGAACTTGTACCTGAGACAGAACCATCTGTATACACATGAGTGCGGTCCCTATATGCGGCGTGGAGTAGGTAGAGTGTCAACTGTTTAATGGCCGGTGTCGATAAGTTACATTTTTTCGTTATGCCCGGTATAGTAAGGCGCACGTATGGCTCCTGCAGACACCAAAGTGCCGAGGAAGGCCGTGCTGCCGGGGTGAACTGTGGTGGGATGGACGACTGGTGGGCTGCTATAACATTTAAAAACGTTGCGTGTGGTATTTGATCCACCAGTGACACAAGATGGTGCTGGGGAATCCTTGTTAGATGCCGTATGTGGATCCGCAGGGTGTCAAGGGTATACGTCGAGGGTGGGTAGTCCTGGGCAATTGCAATGGTAGCAACTGTTGATGCGCTGGGAGGGAGGGGGCACACAAATTCGTCTTGCATGTGCTTAAAAGCACTGGTGCACTATACCGCAAAATTCCCAGAAAGTGTGCTGTGTACAGTTGCAGCATTGATAGAATCGACAAGCCCCATGACTTGCCGCCAAGAAATCTGAGCAGGTGTGTGATAGAGATTAGCTTTTTCTTTACAAAGCTGCAATGCGGGCTCCAAGTAAATTCCGATCTATAACAATTCCCCAAAAAACGATGAGATGCACGATAGGCTGTGGCATGGCCGTCAATAGTCAGCTGATAACGAGTCATACTTTTGCGCGTAAATGCCACTATAGCGCACTTCTCGGCTGATACACTTAGACCTTGCTCTCGGAGATAGGAGGAAGTTGTGGTTGCTGCCCTCTGAAATCTTGCTCGCACCTGGAGACGCGTCACATAGGAGGCTCAGATACAGATGTCGTCGCCATACATAGAGTTATGGACGGTATTAGGTAGGTACTCCGGGAGTCTTATAAGTGTTAGATTAAACAAAGTAGGATTGAGCACTCCGCGCTGGGGCACGCCCCGGTAGGTGTAATTCGCGGGTGTGGAGCCATCTTCGCACATAATAAAAATATCCTTTTGGACATATAGCTTTGGATCCACCTATACATCCGTCCACCGATTCCAACAGCCTCTAGCGCATCAAGGATGGCCTCATGTGTCACGTTATCGTATGCACCTTTGATACCAAGAAAAAGTGCCGCGCATATGCGCTTCTGGCGTTTTTGTTGTTGTACTGTGGACACAAGATAAATGACGTTGTCTATAGAGGAGCGACAACGTCGGAAACTCGCCATGGCATTAGGATAGACGTTATTGTGCTCAAGGTACTACTCAAGACGCGCCAGAAGCATTCTTTTCATGACTTTTCCCACACAACTGGCCAAGCCTATTGGCCTGTATGATGACAGGTCGAGCGGGGATTTCCCTGGTTTTAGTTATGCTATCGTGCGACTGGATTTTCACGGGGGAGGAACAACTCCGACTTGCCACGAGTGGCTGTAAAGGCTGAGAAGCTCTCTACGCGCGTCGCGTCCAAGGTGGCATAGCGCAGCATATGTACTGCCGTCTGGACCTGGTGCAGACGAACGCTTACTTTCTGCAAGGGCAGCATCAAGTTCCTCACTAGTAAAGACAACATTCATCGCTGAATCCCGTGAAGCAGGAGAAACACGCTGGGAACCCGAGGTAGTCACTGCACCCGCGATTGTCCTGCAGAAGTCAGTATAAACTTCAATCTGGTGGCGGTTTTGATGTAGAGCCAACGCATACAAAGGCTGTCTTTGCTGTGGAAGCGTTTGGAGCCCCCGCACTGACCGCCAAATGAGGGACATGGGCTTTCGAGGGTCCAGAGATTCACATAAGGACTTCCAGCGCTGTTCCACCAGCGTGTCCATTCGTCGCTTGATTTTCCTTTGTAAGGGACGCGCCTCTCTGAGGCCCCTTACGCATTTGGTCCGTCTGTAACGTCTTTCTGCACGCCCACGAATAGCACGTAGGTGGTCTAGTTCGATATCAAATTCGGTGCGCATTCTAGTTTACGTGAGGAAGCCTCTAGCAGCCTTCATTGCTGTTGCTATAATGTCCTCCAAACTAGAAGTGAGGGCTTCTTTGCACGCCTCTTCCATTCGAGTTTTAAATGCCGTCCAATCAATGTGCGCCTGTTTAGCTGGGGCGGACGCCCCAGGACCTGGAATCTTGAGGCAGGTGGGTATGTGGTCACTTCACATCACAAAACCACTGGACACGCCGGCGCAGAGACCGCGAAACTAGCGTCAGGTCTAGGCAACTACTGTATGAACAGCCTCGCAGGTATGTCGGGCTGCCGTCATTCATTACATAAAGTTCATTTTCTGAAGCAAATAAGGCCAGATTCCTCCCTCTGGCGTTGACTATAGGACTTCACCACAGTTGATGGTGGGCGTTGGAATCTCCGCTAATAATCCAAGGAGCCCGGGTTGCCTCCGTAATTGTCTTCAACCTCTCGCAGTCCAATTGAGAGGAGGGGGAGACATACGCCGCAATCAGTGTGAACTCTATGGATCCTTTTTTGACTATGAAACGCACGTACTTACTGCTTAACCGAAATGACTGCTTAAACGAAATGCTTAACCAACTAGCCCAGCACGAAGTTTTGCTAAACTGTACTGACTGCCATTGTGCGGTTGAACTGGGCAGCAAACGTACGTAGTATTGTCGGCGCGGATGTAGACCAGAACTTTGCTGCGCTCCCCGCATGTCGGAGCAAAGAAAGCCTGAGTGCTTGGGATAAGTTAGGTTCGCAGATGACTAATATCGGGAAGTGGTTGTGGAGAACATATTGCCGAAAACTTGCGATTCGTGACTTTAGGCCTCTTGCGTTCCCCTGGAAGACCGCAGCGCCCCTGACTTCTTCACGACATGTGGGAAGCTGGACAGCTATTCTGTTTTAAAGATCTTGTTGTGCTGGAACCAAAGAGTCCAGCACCAGTAAGACGTTTCGGGCGGTTGACGATTGCAGGGCCTGTATCAAAGGGCGAATGGCATTGGCCACCGTCCTATGGATGCTGAACGTAAAAGCGCAAAACACAAAGACGTAGAATAAGATAGACAACACGAGCACTCGTGTTGTCTGTCTTATTCTACGTCCTTGTTTCTTGCGGTTTTACGTTCAGCATGGAAAACCAACTCGCCCAAACGCGGCCTTTATTGTCCTAAGGATCACAAGGGCTTGGCGATCTTGCTCTGGAAGCCCTTCTCTTACGACAGATGAGCTCGGCGATGGGAGCTTGCGCTGAGGAGGCTCAGCAGGACGTAACGGCGGAAGCGCTGGCCAAGCATCCGCACACGAAGAGGTCTGATTATCCTTGCGATATTTCTCTGACTGGACATACTTGGACGTTCTTGTGGCGAGAAAGCCTTTTCCGAACAGTCACGGCAGCTTCACGGTGCGCAGAATCGTCCCGAACCATTTTCGTTAGAACGGCACGCTCGTTTTTTTTATTCGCGGACAATTCCTAGATGAGGTGTCGTGAGGCCCGTTGCAGTTGGAACACTTAAGCACGCATTACAGGATTCAGCGCTGTGAGCTCCAGCACAACGAGAGCACACTCTCATGTTGTCGCAGACCCCGCTCAGATGATCCAGTTTCAAACATTTGTGGCATTGCAGGGGTTTTGGAATAAATGGCCGCACGGCATGACGGAAATCGCCCACCTTCACGTGTGATGGAAGGCTGTCGCCTTGAAACAAAATCTTCACACAACGGGAATTGCCCAGACGTGATACCCGTACAATTACGGTGCCTTCGTTTGCCGGCCTCACGAGTATGGGCAAAAATCATCTCGCGTGATTGCCTCGTCGACATCATAGATTACGCCGGAAGAGGACTCATCCCCGCCGAGAGGGATAAACGTATTACGTACTGATAAACCGCCGAGCTCAGTTATGGCCCACAGTGGTTCCAGCGCAGCCGCATAGTAGATAGACGTCAACGGCTACAATGTTCTTCCGCGCATTCACTCGAACGTCTTTGATTTCGTTAGGCACGAGGGCCTCAAGTTCTACAGAGACGACTTGCCTGTTAAGCCGCCTCATGTTGTCAGTTGGCTGCACAGGAAGGACGAGGATGGTGTGCGCCGGTGGGTTGCCACTTGTTTTTACAGTGCACTCACTGGATGATGATCCGGCTCTTAGAAGTCTTCTCTTGGTCGTCCGGCTGAGGTGAGTCTCAAAGCCGCCCTCACTGATGGCCTCGCTGAGGTACTCGATGGTGTCATCGCTGTTAGGGTCGCTCGGAAGGAAGGCTGCACCGCTTCCTCGCCGAGCTCGAGGAGGAGGCCGCCAGGCCATTGGGATGCTCAGGACGGTTCAGATTCATCGCCGTATGACGGGGGACGGCATCCCCGCAGTATACACACAAAAACACAGAAAAAAGAGGGAGACTGACTGAAAGCGTTCTACAAGGATGCACTTCGTCGTCTTACCCCCATTTTTGTTACTCAGAAACTCTTTAAATTTCTTTGACATGAACTGAGGGCCTTGATCAGATACTATCTCTTCTGTATAGCCTTCATGGGCAAAGACTTCAAGCAAGAAGTCTGTAATATATGTAGTTGTTACATTATCTGTCATCTTCATCAAAAGGGCCGATTATGTCGCTTGCCAACTTTTTCCAAGGCTTCTCTGGAAAAGGAACAGGCTGCAAAGGTGGCGCAGATGTTTTAGCCGTTTTTTAAGTCATTAACAGCAGTAGTTGGAATGATCTCTTCCTCTGACGCGTATTCCGTAGCCGGAATGCAATCTTCCTCTGACGCCTACTTTTGCACTTCTCTCACAGAAGCTCGACGACGATTGCAGACTGAAAATGTCCAACTCGTCCACAATTAAAACAAGTTCTCCGTTGTGCAGGGCATGTAGGTGCCGATGCTATGTGAAGTTCTGATCCACATCTGTAGCGGTAGCAATGTGGCACGTTGCGCGTTGCGCGTCTGTTCGCGTTCATTGACGGAACACTGCCGGAAAAGTTGCGTTCGTTCGGAACGCTGCCAGCAACGCTGTTGAAATTGCGTCTGCCCGCAGACGGTGCGACGATGCGTTGTTGCGCCGGGCGTCTTGAAAATTGTGGACCTTGTGGACGCATGGCGTATTGCCTCTCTTGAAATGTAGTGGAAAGCTGCGGATAAGTTTTTTTTTTTTAAACGGAGGCACGGTTTCTTGACGTCGGGGACGAACTTGAAGATGAAATTTCCCCTTGAACTTGCGGAGGAACTTGTGGCAACGATGGCGTTGCTTGAAGCTGTGAAGGAACTTGATGCAATGCGTAGGTTTCTTCCTGTATTGGTGCTGCAACTTCTTGAGTGTTGCGAGCCGTTTGCTAATACCGCAAAGCAATATGCGAACCTGTAGCGAAGGAAATATCTGATCCTTCTGACAAAAGGCGTTCGCGAACACGAAGCGATGAGACGCCGGTTACGAACCTGTCTCTCATTGCTTCATCTGGGGACGCAAAACTGGACGCGTTTGCGAGATATCGGAGTACGGCTATGTATTCTGTGACCGAATCGTCTGGCTGCTGCCCGCGGTTGTAGAATTTACGTCGGTCTACAACCAAATTTGTCAACACAGAAAACTCTTCGCCAAGTAATGTTACTGCAGCCTGATACACATCTGGCGCAGTGTCTCCCATCTCTATGTACGCTGATGCTGCTGGATGCGACGCAATCTCCGGTGGCGTCGTAGTACGCGCAAAATAAATTCTGCGCCCTTCGTCCCCTAAATTGAATATTAACAATGATCTCTTGCATTCAGGTGATGCTCAAGAACCACCAGATAAGATCAGATAAAGTTCAAATGTCTGTATCCATTGCGCCCAAGGCACCGCCGGACGTCCCGGTCTCTGAGGAAAAGCACAGGCGCATGAATGGTGGAGACCCCTTGTGTCGTGTTCCTCAATTCAACTCTGAAACGTCATGACCAGAAATAACGCATTGGCCTCCCGAAGCAATACTCAATATGGCGGTTGGCTTCCTCAACAGTCGGTGACGAAAATGGCAGTGGCCTCCCGGTTTCTAAATGGCTGGTTACGAAAATGGCGGTGGCCTCTCCAACCGTCAGTTACGAAAATGGCGGCAGCTTCCCGGCTCCTCCAATGGCCGGCACTCACTGTAATAATTGTTTGCCGCACATTAGTCTTGCCGACGCCGGCGAGTACGGACGCCACCGGACGCCATGGACGCCACCGCAAGCCTGTCCGAGCCGCGTGCCCGACGCTAGAATCGCTTCAAGACTGCACTTCGCACCAGCGGATGACCAGTCATGTCGACCACCATGAAACGCATGAGGTCCCTGACGCAAGCCGACCTGGGAATGAATCCGTCGAACTGCGTGCACACTAAACAAATTCTCACCCTTAAGGGTGCAAATCAGCTGTGCCCAGACGAACACCCTTTGGGTGTTAAAAAGGGTGCAGAGATCAGCACCCTTAAGAAAGGGTGCACAGCATGAACGTTTAGAGGGCGCGCATCAGACGAAGGATTTTGCTTCATGGGTGGATCAATGTGGAGCACCCTTCCAACATAAATTCGTAGAGGTGTTATGGAAAAATAGTACCCTTTAATGAGGGCGGAACTATTACATTCTCTAAAGTATCATGAAGTGCACCCTTGTTTAAGGGTGCTACTCTCTGCACCCTTTTTAGCACCGAGCAATTGGAAAAGGGTGCTCGTCTGGGGACAGCTGATTTACACCCTTAAGGGTGAGAAACTGTTTATTGTATGCATTGTCTGAAGATCTACTTTAAGCGCTTTGGTGTGGACATGAATGCATCGTGCACTAACACTGACTTCTCCGAGACACTGGCCGGTGTAGGGCCGCTGAAGATACACGGCTGCTGGCTACTCAGGACAGTCGACGTCTGTAACCGCTTTTTCGAGAACATTGGCGTCGAGCTCCGCCAGACATTGCCCTTTAACCTGTCCGTTTTCCCGTTCTCGCCCCGTTGCAAATCCGACTTAAGCGACTACGGACTGGTGTGCGCGACGCTTCTGGAAGAGCTGCTTGCAATTCACCGGTGCATCTGAAACGTGCACTTCAGTTACTCGGGCCTACTGTTCGCGCTCAACCACCTAATCTCCAACGCCGCGATCGAAGAGTTCCATGTAGACGGAGTGCGGATGCCAACTGCCGATACGCAAGGCCTCCTCAGAGCAGTGGTGCGCTTCCAGCCGGTCAGTATCCAGCTCTCCAACGTGCAACCGTGCCAGTGTGACGTCATGATATTCTCGGATTACGTCCAGTCGACCGCAGCGCTGAAGAAAGTATCCCTGGTTGAGGTCGGCCTCAAAGCGGTCGACACCGTCGCTCTGTTCAAGGCGCTCGAGTCCAGATATGCGGTGGAATTTTTCAAGCTGGAGGTCAACGCGGTGGGCATACGAGGAGCACAACAGTTTGCGAAGCTGCTTTTTCAGAACAAGACGCAGAGGTCGGCGACTCTAGAGAAGGCGAAACTGCAGGCCAAAGGGGCGATGGCCTTAGCGTCTGCACTCGCGGAGAACACCATGCTCACAGCGTTGCAGATTGCGAACAACGGCATTGGACCCACAGGAACGCGGGCGTTGGCCGACGCGTTGAAGGCCAACTCGCTTATTCTTCTGGACTTGCGTGACAACAGGATTGGCACCGAAGGAGCGAACGCGGTCTCCGAGATGCTTACCTTGAACGCCAAGCTGGGAGAGCTGTACGTGGGTAGTAACATCTCAGACTCTGGAATCGTTGCCGTTGCAGAGTCTCTACTTCATAACAAGGCTTCTGCGTAGCACGAATACCAGGGTGGCTCATGCGGTGCAGTTTTCAAAAATGGTACGTGCGACGGGAAGCCGAAGGTATGTAGGGGTGCATGAAGCCAGTGGATGTCTCGCAAGTAATGAGCTGGGAGGAAAACGGCAGTGGACATTCGGCGAAGGGCAGGGACGTGGATGAGGAGCGAAGACGATGCAGCTCTGGATCATTGCGCTGTGCAGCCGCTAGCTCCTCCATGTCCACTGGTGATTCAGACATCATGGCACTAACACGAGAAAGTGCATCAGCAGCAGCATTCTCCGGGCCATGGACGTGATGGCGATCCACTGTAAACTCGGAGATAAAACACAGCTGGCGGATTTCGCGTGCAGTGTAGGTGCTGTAGTTCCTTTGGAAGGCAAACGTCAAGGGCTTATCGTCCGTGATGACGTGATAGTCCCAGCCCTTCAGGAAGTGGCGAAAGTGCTTGATGGCGAGCTACACAGCAAGCAATTCTCGAGCGAAGGTGCTGTATTTAGACTGAGGTGGCTTCTGCTTTTGGGAGGAAAAACCGAGGGGCTGCCCACTAGAGACGTACTGCTCGAAAACTGCGCCGACGGCAATGCTCGAGGCGTCGGTGACGAGGCGGAGTCGAGTGATGAGTTACGAGTGGAGCATCAGGAACTGGATGTATTAGCAAAGTGGCGTCTGCGAGCGCCTTCTTGGCAGCAGCAAATGCAGCGGCAGCGACCTCAGTCCACTCAAGTGGCGCAGCAGCATCTTTTTTTGTAGCCAAAAGATCAGTCAGTGGCTACAGGAAAGGGGCGCACTTCAGGAGAAAGCGGCGATGAAAGTTCAGGAGGCTCAATAATTCCCTGAGCTTTTTTGAGTGACGTGGGGACGGGAAAATCTTGAATGGATTTGACTTTGCTGTCGAGAAGCCGAATTCCCTGTGGAGTGACAATGTAGCTGAGGAAATCTATTATATCTACGCCAAACAGGCACATGTCCGGGTTGGTGACGAGCCTATATTCATCCAGTCGGTGGAAGAGGGCACACAGATGAGCTTCATGCTCATTACCGGATAAACTTGCTACGAGGAGATCATCGATGTAAGCGAACACGAAGTTGAGGCCTCGCGTAATCTCGTTGATAGCTCGCCGAAAAGTCTGTGCGCCGTTGCGCAAGCCAAAAGGCATCCACACGTACTCAAAGAGGCTGAACGGTGTGGTAATGGCCGTCTTCGGAATATCAGCGGGCTCCACAGGAATTTTATGATAAGCGTTCACAAAGTCATTATTAGAAAAGATCGTGCACCAGCCAGATTTGATGTGAAGTCCTGTATGTGAGGAAGTGGATAGCGGTCTGGTAAAGTGTGAGCGTTTAAAGCGCGGTAATCTCCTCATGGTCTCCAGTCGCCCGGATCTTTATTTGGCACCATGTGAAGTGGCGATGCCCAGTTGCTGGAGGAAGGGCGTACTATGCCGAGTTCAAGCATGTGTTGGAACTCACGGCGAGCGATAGTGAGGCGTTCTCCCGACAAACTGCGAGGGCGAGCAAACACCAGAGGTCCCGAAGTCGCGATGTGGTGAGTAATCGATTGCTTCACCGGTGACTCTCTGGTATGCGGCTTTGTGAGGTTGGGAAAACCAGCCAGAACTTTCGCATACGGCGAAACAGGGACGAGAGCGCCAAGCCCCTTCGCCGCAGTGGTGGAGAGTATGCCGTGGACGAAGAGGTGCGTGCTGATGGCTATGAGGCGATGAGCTTGCATGTCGACGGCTAGGTTGAAGAAAATCAGGAAGTCTGCGCCGAGAACAGTTTGCGAGATGTCAGCGATAATGAAGATCCAGGGAAACGTGCGGCGCAATCCGAGGTTAAGCGTCAGGGACCGTTGGTCGTAGTTGCGAATGGAAGTGTTGTTGATCGCTTGGAGCGGGGAGGCCTGTTCGTTGCGTTGGCGATCTGCCCAAAAGGCGGCTATGACGCTGACTTGTGCTCCCGTGTCGACCAGGAAATGAGTGCCAGTAATCTTCTCCGAGACGCAAAAGAGGCGGCATGTCCGTCCACCAGCACCACACTCGAAAAAAAAAGGAGTGTGATTTTAGTCTTTTTGGGGGGGTAAACCACTTGTCCCTGAGCTGACACCTTTAAGAGGGTAATATAACGCTATTTGCTTTAGTCCGCGACAAACAGTATAGACGTTACGCTCTCTCTAGTGTAAAGTTACACCTTGAAAGGCAGTGTAAGTTTATGCTGCCTAAGACTATAGTTAAAGAAAAAAAGAAAAAGGAATGCGGTCACTGACCACGTCATGAAATTCAAGACTTTTCGGAACCTCGTACGAGTTCCTTGATCACTGAGCGGGATAAGAAATTGTCGCGACTTATATACGTAACATGTAGCGCAAAGAGCGTGCGTAGATGGGTGGCATGGTTCCTTGCACCCGGTTCATGGTAGCCGGTATCGATTTGAGGATTAGAAATTCCATCAGCCGCCGAGATGACACGTTCCTTTCCTTCTCGATGACAGTGGCGTGCTCCCAGTCAGTCGTATGAGTATGCTCTTGCACATGCTCGGCAATGGTGCTCGTCGTGCGATTATTTCTCACGTCACGTTTGTGGCGTTGTCTTCTGGGGAACTTTCCTGTTTCGCAAACGTAAACCTATAGTTACACTACAGTTAACTATAGTTAAACTATAGTTACGCCATTTCAGAAAGACTAGGTTTTAGTCCACGACAAACAGTGTAAACGTTACACTCTCTTAGCGTAAAGTTACACCTTGAAAGGCAGTGTAAGTTTATGCTGCCCAAGACTATAGGTACACCTTTTCAGAAAGACAATATGTTTTAGTCCACGACAAACAGTATAAACGTTACACTCTCTCTAGTGTAAAGTTGCGTCTTGAAAGCCAGTGTAAGTTTATGCTGCCCAAGATTATAGTTACACCTTTTCAGGAAGACAATATTTTAGTCCAAAGAGGTTAACTCTTACTCCCACAGCTGCGTAACTTTGTGCCATCAATACCAGTGCAACGTCAGGCTGTCTAGGAGAATTGATACATTTTTTTAGAAGAAGTATGTTTTTTTGGACAGCGTAACTTACTTCCACAGCAGCATAAAGCTATGCTCTTAAGACCAGTGCAAGTTAAAGCCACCTAAGAGTGATGATGTTGCACCTTTATGAGAAGCCTATTTGATATTTTTTAAAGGGCGCAATGTTATACCTGGCCAAACATTGCATATTTGACCTCCTAACAGGTAAAGTTATGGTACTTTTGTAAGCATAAAGATATCCTTTCAAAGCTTAGTGTTATCCCACAAGTAACAAGCTATGCATTACATCGCCATAGTGCAACCTTGCTCTCCATTAATATGGATAATGTACTCCCCCTAAGGCATAAACCAACACTAATTTATGAAGAGCACTTTCTCACCTTAAAAGTGAAAGCTTAAGCCAGCTGCAAATGATATATATGATCAGGTCTGGCTTAAACTTAATTCTTAAACTATGGATTAACGTTTCTCTCAAGAATGCAATGGCTGGCCTTCTAATCATGCAGAGTAGTGGTGAAATCTGTACACAAGAAGCAGGCTTGTATAATGTGTAGTAGTTGCATGTTTTGGCTTAGGTACAGTGCAATAAAAGAAGATCTTTCACAACTGAAAAGAAAACATACCACAAATGGCCTTTATTTTAAATAAGGTTACAGCCAAACTGCTCACAAGTCCAGCGATTTCTTATCCTGGAGGAACAGACAGCAGGACCGACGTGGGAAGCAGACGAAAATACACACGCCCTTAATACACTTAGACAACACATAAATAGGCGTAGAAAGACGAAAAATTTTGTAATGCAGTAACGTAAAAGAACTGAAGTTTTTCAGTTACAAAATTAATGAAACAACCTGTGCTCAAATTTTTACATGAAAGCAAGGAAGAAATAAACCGACACAAAGAAAATTAGTTCTCACAATCCCTCGTTTTCTGAAAAACTGAGGCAGACAGGTTCATGTGCCACAACATTGTGCAAAATTAAGGTTCCATCGCAAAATGGCATCAACCGCTATAAGTATTTGTTGCTTTGAGGCTACTAGATGTGTCCACCAATAACTCAACTAGGGCTATATAATGTACCAATGGCACTGCCTCGAGAAAAGCATTTTCGGATGCCTCTGTATACCGTAACCTCCTTGCAATAGCTACATATAATTTAATTTAATCATTTCAGATGACAGCTAAATGGGGCTTCCTGCATTGCAATTAATATGGCGCGTGAGCATGTGTGCCAAGAAGACGCAAAAATGACGAGTGCCATCAGAGCCTGCTACAGTCACAAACAGTTAATGATCAAGCGGCCGCTCAAAAAAGGCCCTTCAAACAATTGCACTGACCACTTCTTCTGATGTCACGGTTAGTCTGATTAAGCCGTAGTTTATCCCCCTTCATCAACCGCCCCATGGAGATGTCACGCTAGCAGGTCTAATGCGATTAACCAGGACGTGGTGAAAATCGATCGACGCCATTGGTTGGAGGGCATTCTTTAACGGGCATTTGCAGCCTCGTTCTCTGATTATATCCAACTACAAGCTGCAAAAAAGGAGGTAGTGACGAGCCAGATTACATGATAAGATCAGCATGGAATGGCAATCAGAGGCTTTCTTTTGGTGCGCTTGCCACACAGAACATCTGCATATGCCTGGGCCACCATAAGCAGTGAAATGACTGCACAAAGGCTTTTACCCCGCCTTAGTGCCACCAAGTAGCTAGTTTACTTCGATGTTGCAGTGCTGTGTTACTTCAGTTTTGTACACCGCACAAAATATGAGCATATGGTGAATTTTTTGTAGTGGTTTCTTGTTCGGTGAGCCCACACTTGGAACTCCACCTCTACGAGGGTTGAGGCGTTCAGTTCATAATGCTTGCACTTACCTACTTTCCAATGTTAATGCAAAGCACGTGGGCTTAAGCTATATGCAGCCGGAGGGGGGGAGCTTTAGAAAATGTGATATGGTGGGTGCACTCAATTGGAGCAGGCTATACAAAGCTACTGCTCTCACTTTTTATTTTGACAGCAATATTTATTATTCCCTCTGGCACCTGCAGTCAGTCACACTGGTCACTGTCACAACCAAGGTACTATGTGTCTCTTTACAGTGATGACTTTAGAGTAACAGTGCCAAAGCTTTGGTTAACCAGAAACGCAGGGTTTTTTGTGTGAAAAAATTTATGACTGATATTATGACTAAGCAGAAATAAAATTAAAACGCAAATAACTACGTCAAGAGAAAGGAGCACTATGGGAACATTGGTCACAATCAGTAAAGCTAAGTGTGAAAGAAGTCGCAGTTCACCCAAAACATCATCCCTTCACTCTGTCAATGATGGGTTATTCCAAGCCAAACGTCCCAGAGTTAGTCTCAACAATATCCGATTTGTTCAAAAAAATTCGTGTAAAATTTTTGCAATGTGTGAAATCGTAGCCAGGTGCCTAAAAAATTAATCGTGAGATGAGCGCAGTTTTAACAATGCAAAAACGTTTGAAACCGGCACCGCTCACTGATCGACCAAAAATCCAGATTCTTAGAAGATACTCCACAAACGTTTTAATGACATTTGCAAAGATTCTGGCTTTTGATATGATTCACAAGGGTAGAAACTTGGGCGAGTCGGTAACGGTGATCCATGGGAAGTGAGAGTTGACAGGAGCCTCCAAGAGAGGCTTACCAGCCCTCATGTCGTCAAGATCTTTCGTTTTGTTGACGATTTCTTTTTCCTTGTTGAGTGTACGCCATCGTGCTTAGAGCAAGTTGCATCCGGTATTTTAGCTAAGGTACAAGAGTGTTTTTCACCGCTGCTATTGACTAACGAAATGCCAACCGACAACGAGATTCGTTTTCTTGATATCCGTTTTAAATTCCTGGACAACCACCTGTGTTGGAGCTATGCACCTCGGGCAAACAAACCTCTACTCCCCTATATATCTGCCCATTCTAAACTCGTTAAAAGGGGCATTATTAATTTATGCTTGAAGAATGCTCTGGAAAAGTCATGCCCCCACCTAATCAGCGAGAGCTTTCACGCTCAACTCGCAAGGTTCCATCAAGCAGGCTACCCAGCTGATATTTGTGTTTCCGTCGCCGAAGGCATACTAAAGAAGAAGCGCCAGGAAGGTCAACTGCCGTCCGTGCCTTCAGAAAGAAAAAAAGACAAAATTGCCGTTATTCCTTACATTCATTGCCTGTCCCACAATCTCAAGAAAATTGGGACAAAAGCTAATGTTCGTGTCGTTTTTTCTGCCCCTGAAAAACTAAGTGCGCTTTCCAAAAAAACTTTGCCCGCTGACAAACGTCCCCAAAAGCTGCAGTGCACCATTAACCACAGAAAGAAATTCGTGAAATGTACTGAAGGCATTGTTTATGACATCCCTCTCTCTTGCGGTAAGCGGTATGTTGGTCAGTCAGGTCGGTGCTTGAATGAGAGACTTCGCGAACACAAAAATAACTTGAGAACTTTTACTGGCAGTAATCTGGCTTTACACTGCAAGGAGTGTGGTTGTGTGCCATTTCTGGACAAGTGCTCGATCGTTGCCAGACACCGGGATCAGTTAACGCGAGAGATTATTGAAGCAGCTCGTATCGCTGCCTTGGACGATAAATGTGTAAGCAAGCCGTCTATCTCCCTGTCCAAAAGAGAGCTGGCCTTCTTAAAGAAACGCTGAATCGTGCACATCCGTAGATCCTCATTCACCTGTTTTTCATTATCTTTCTGGGCGCATGCGCCTGTTTCCCCTCACGGATTACGTTCGTCTTGGCCGCCCTGGTTTCTTTCAGTCGGAAGTTAGCGCCTGTGTTGTGTCTGTCTTTCTCTGTCCCTTTGTCCCGTTTTGCGCTACTCTCACTTCCCATGGATATGATTCAGATCTTGTATTTTTGAACGGCATAGTTATTTGTTTTTATTTAAACAAAATGTAAAAATTCTACTACTTTGACATTTAAAAAATATCTACTCCTCTTTGGAAATTAAGAAAGAGACAGCTTGCTTCCCTAGATGTCTCTTACCCATAAAAATGTTACAGCTCATGCAACTGGATGAGTCGAAGTGAAATAAAATGCTGAAGTTGCAGAAAAGTTCGTTTGGGTCCATAAAAACTCCTTCATTTCACTCTGAGCTGATCGAAGTAAAAATATCAGCGATGACAGGTTTAGTAGAGCAGTTTATTGCGTTTCATTGCTGAAGTTTACTCGAGGTGATTTTTGTTTAAAGCGACAGTAAATTTTTTGAAGTTAAGCTCGCCCGCTGCGAGCTGCGTCGTCTCTGCGCCTCTTCATCCCAGAGCAAAGCGCCGCTCTCAATCCTAAGTGAAGTTTCTACTATGGACAGACTTCAGATCATTGTGTAGACGAACAGATAATCGTGGGAAAAGATTTTCTTCGTGCGGCCGGGGTGGCACGTGCACCATTGAAATTGTTATTCAGTGGGTTCATGCCATACTAAGTCATTGTTGTGAGAGACATGACAGACACATATACTCCGTTTCATACATAACAGGCAACGTTGCGGATGTAGTGTGTCCGCAAAACCATTTTACTCCACCACATAACATCTTTTCTTCTCAAAGCCTCGCCCAGTGTTTGAACGAAAACAAAGCGGTATAAAATGAGCTGGTATCACTGAAAACCACACTCAAAGCTGTGAGGCGCTTAGTGTTCAGGACCTCTGGCTATAATTTTCACTGAGTGAGGACTACTTTTTAGGTGCGGATGGTGCATATGCGATTCGCCTTGTGAGGTGAATATCGTATCACCACATGTCATTTTTACTTCTCGAAGCCTCGATGAGCCGCAGGACAAAAATGTGGTAAGAGGTAAAACGAAAGACAGGAGGCTGTCACTCACGGCAATTGAGATTTGCAGCACGAAATATGCATGTGGTCACTGTGCTTGTATGGTGAACTATAATTTGGGCACGGACTTGACCTTTGAAAAAAGGCGTGCTAGCTTTAGCAGCGTTGCCTGCTATGAAATAAAAGGAGTATAGAGGATTCAAGGAGGAGGTGACTGCGTGCCGGTGCCGCGGTCGCAGTATGATCACTCGAGAGCAAGGCAGCTCCACTCAATCGGGCTGCGCCAGCGTGTCTCGCGTTACCAGAAGCCGTGGTGAGGACTTCGTACCGTCACGTGCGCTCCGAGGCACATGCTTTCCGTGATCTCATCCGGACATCAAAAGGACTGGTGTTACGATAGCTGTGCCGGGTGGTCGTTCCTTCCTTGTGGCTCAAGCGAGACAGCACACTGAAAGCTTTAGTTTTGCTGCTCTTGGCTGCCTTTGCCATAACGGGTTCGTTTGAACTTCAAAAGCGAAAACGAAGTCGCTTATTGCATAAGACCCACCGAATGTCATGCGATGCCTGCCTTCGCTCCAGCCCTAAACATGCACTATAGTGAGTGAGGGTAAACTGAAGTGGTTATGTGACCATAAATGTGCCATGACAGGTGCTGTGTTAAGAGAGGACGCAACATGCAGCATGTGAGCTCGACTTTAAAAATTTTTTCTCGCTTTGAACAGAAACCACCTCAATTAAAACTTCAGAAATGAAAGTCAATAAATTGTTCTACTAAACCCGCCATCGTTTGTATTTTGACTTGTACCACCTCAGGGTTAAATAAGAAAGTGTTTACTTATGTTCCGAAACACACTTTTCTGCAACTTCAGTATTTTAATTCACTTCGACGCATTCAGTTTCATCAGCTGTAACATTTTTTATTGGTAATAGAAATCTAGGTAGACAAAAAGGCCATTCTGACAGCAAGTTGATATTTTTTAAATGTCAAAATAGTAAACTTTTTAATTTTATTTAAACTTAAAACTACTTATGCCGTCAAAAAATCCATGATATGAATCATATCGAAATCCAGAATATGTGCAAATGTCATTAAAAAATTAGTGCAGTGTTTTCTAAAAATTCGGATTTTTGATCGTTATTGAGCAGTGCCTGGTTTCACGCCTTTCCAAAATGTTGAAACTGAGATCACCTCACAAATAAACGTTTTTCGGCAAAAATATTTTAGCTTAGATAACGCACGCTGGGACCAGTTTTAATAAATTTTCTTCAACAAACTGGAGATGGTCGAGCGCAATATGTGGGACATTTTTAGTGGAGTGACGGATTTATAAATCTCACTTCTACCCAGTCATGCTAATTAGAATCTAATTAATGTTCTTGGTACACTCTCTGGCTCTTTCTCGGCACATTAACGTTTGTATGGCAGCCAGAACCAATTTAGGACTGAGGTAATTGAATTTTAATATTTCCTAATCCTTGATTCAAATTCGTGATCCAAATACTCGATTAAAGCTCCTGACGTACACACCCAAAGACTGGTTGCCACCGTTTTCAAGTCAATGGCGGTGTAGCAAAGCCTCTGTTATCCCCGCCAAAAATGAACTGTAGACACGCACAGTTGCTAAACCGGCTGGCCATGGTAACACTTGTATTTTGTTGTTTTGTCATCGCTAGCTTACAGAACCTCACTTTTGGTGAGGTTGGTTTCGTTGTCCTTAGAATTACATAGACTTGATACAGGTAAACTTCAATCCATTGTAAGGTTTATGGAGGTTTAATGTCCCAAAGCGAGTCAGGCTATGAGGGACTCAATCCTTTGTAAGTATCCCTATAAGGCTTAAGTGAACATTTTCACAATCACAAAGGCATAAAAAGCAGCAGAATCCAATATTCATAAATTGTGAATGACAGAACGCAAACAGTTTTTAGTTTCTATGTGCAGAATATTAGTTCACACTGCTATCAGTTCATATCCTCCATCAAACCACAGTATTATGGGAGTACATTACAGTACCGAAAAAAATTACAGGGAATAAGTAACTTCTACTGCTACTGCGAACTTTTCACCAGCTGTTACAAGCTGGTAACGCAAGACCATGCTCTAATGCTTATTCTGCTGACATAGCGACAACAGTAACAATAGTTTTTCAGTCACTCTGACCAAAGGGAAGCAGGACTGCTGGGTTGTGTAGTCCAATGAGCATTTCAAAAAGGTATCTCCTACAATAAATCTGCAAGCACAAGTCTTCACATACAAACATCGGAATATTGCTCATTTCAAAAGCAGTGTTGAATGTGTTAATGACATCTTATATGTTCAGAAATCTGTAAGAAACTTCCAAATGATGCACTCACTGAAGAAATCCGAGCTTTCCCAGCTTTTCCAAGTCGAAAAAGGGTCAGGGCCTGGACCAGTGGTGGCAGGGGCACTGCTTGTAGGGCAAGCTGCAAAACCAGCTACTGGCAACCTGCATTAAATATGAACATGATGATGTAGGTCATCCTCGGAAAAATGCATACCATCTCTTTATCACCATAAATATGTAACAATTTAATGTAAACAGGCCTGCTCATATAAATTTACTGCACAGAAGTACTGCCTAGGAAGCCGCAGCATTTTATTTCACAGGCAGCATTGTGACTACTACAATGACATTATTATAGTGAACTAGAATATATTCCAGTGGCTCGACCGGGAGGGCGCGTCTGTCTTTCCGGCAACCCGGCCTTTGGCTCTGGAAAGCCACTAGAAGAGCTGCTGCTTTCATACTGCAACGCGGCGGCTCAGCCCACTAGGCATCACAGAGCACGAATAGGTAATAGTATTTAATGAATGCTTTCGCCTGTTGGAATTGCATTCCAAAAGTGTACTTCATATCCTGGGCCACATTAAAAGAGAGTAGAAGATAGAGCCTGGATGCCAAGAACACTGCGAGCAAGTTGCAGCTGGGGTTGCAGCATTTTATGCCACAGCACGCTTCCATTTTTTTTACGAAAAGCGTAAGCCACGCTAGCACCGCAAGTCGTGAAAGTGCACAGCTTAAATTTTGGCAGTGTTAAACACTGCTTAGTGCACTTCTAATAAACCAGACTTCAGCCCTTTCTTTATTTCCTTGATTTCTTGGGCGTACCATGTGTAAAGCACTGCATTTAAATTGAACTGCATGTGAAAAATTATGGTACAATCAGACATCTGATTCGACAATTACACTAAAGCAGTTGAATTTACCATCCATGATTACTTATATGCTTTTCCTCTAATTAATGTTTTTACGACATGCTGAGGCATCACGCGCAACAAATAATTGCCGTGGGGGGAAGAGTGATGCTAGCACTGCTTTAGCAGAAAAGGTCTTGGATTGACCTGATGCCCCACATTTGGAAAGACAAACTGCCTGCATCATCAGGCATAAATTTTAATATGCAGAGTGTTGAGAATTTAGCTTTATAGACTTCTAAAAACATATCTGCACTGAGTACTGAGTGGTGCGTGCGTGTACTGTGTGATGTTAGTGCACGTTAAATAACCCCAGGTGGTCGAAATTTCCGGAGCCGTTCACAACGGCGTCCCTCAGCCTGAGTCGCTTTGGAACGTCAAGCCCCATGAAGCATAATCCATAAGGTTCAAATAAAAGAAAAATGTTTCCGCCAGTAAAACTAACTGTACAAAACAAAGAATAAACCTTTAACTTCACAGCACTTCACAAAGAAACTTGGCTGATTGCAAGCGTACATGACGCCAAATAAACATGAGAGGCAGTGCTCACACTTTTTCGGTTCCAGGTTATGGCAGCGAGTACGGTCGATGCTTAATCACTGCGCTGAAAGGGTCATATATATATATATATTTATAACTTTAGACGCATATCTTATCGCTTCTGCCAGCTGGATGATTCCATGAGATCAAATTGCATAAATATTTCGTTTTTAATTTTATGCATTATTTTACTTATTATGCGCACATTATTCAGTAGGCCAACAGTCAATTACTTTTTGTGAGAATGCTAATATTTCAGGAGAAAAAAATTATAAACGATATCATAGCAGAGGCAGCATTTTCAAGCACAGCTCAATTTCGCTAATTTGCCATGACGTATCTAGATATGAAAGCATGATGTATATATTATTCGTGCTAAATGTACAGGTGAGAAGGAATATGTGGGCTTATTTCCTGCATTTTGATGAAGTCGCTTAATGAAAAAAATTTCTAAAACCACACAAGTCTGAAATGACGTTATTTACATTTTTTTTCTCCACAAATATATTACACATATCCTTCAAATTTGCACAAATAACCATCGAGGTGCTAAAAAGTATACCGCCTTTCATTGTTACATAGTATCGGGAAGTGCAAGGAATAGTGCCCTGAATCTGGCATTTTTGAATACAGTAGTGTTCTTCAAAAATCAAAGGAAAAACACCCTACCTCTCATTTTTCTTAAAACTCATATAACAAGCCTCTAGAAGGAGGAAAAAAAGTGTACGAAAGAACGTGTTGCAATATTGTTTCCAACAATGTTATCCAAGCTCAAAATTGTAGTTTTTTGAGCATCACCCAGAGCGCCTAAATGAGGGGGCGGAAGCAGCAAACGCTCTCCGTTGCTCTAAATTTTCCCCATATACCAAGACAACTTTTCCATCAAGAAAGAGCGTACCTAATACTTTTTGTGGACTGACACCGATCTGTAACATAAACAGAATTCAGTAGCACCACTGTCGCTTAGTGCAGGTAAACAAAAGTTCTCAATGTAATTTTCTGACTGCACAGTGCACCTATAAGGTTGTCTTTCATTAAAGAAAGCCAACTACATAGTAGAAATGAACGTGGAAGTAAAGAGCATCATTTCAAAGTAAATGTTTTTAAAAAAAAATCCCAATATGTGCTTCCCAGAGGTGCTTTACAAATCCACGTTTTGTACCATAGGCTTTTACTATATGCATACTGGAAGCTCTGTCATAAATAAAAGCTTAAAGAAAATTGTACACAAGTTGAAGGAACGCCTACTGCAGCATAGCTATCACCAATCCAGGATATACCAGCATAACCAATCGGAATAAATTAACAGCAGCTAAAAAGAAATAATAATTGGTTTTTTGGGGGAAAGGAAATGGCGCAGTATCTGTCTCATATATCGTTGGACACCTGAACCGCGCCGTAAGGGAAGGGTAAAGGAGGGACTGAAAGAAGAAAGGAAGAGAGAGGTGCCGTAGTGGAGGGCTCCGGAATAATTTTGACCACCTGGGGATCTTTAACGTGCACTGACATCAAAAAGAAACCAAAATGTATTTTTTAAATCAAACGCGAATTAGAAAAGAAAATTAGCCACAGTATGCCTGCCGTAAAACGGCAAAGAGAGGGTCTGGGGACACACACAGCTTCAGAGGTGCACTGTGCTGTAATAGAATTACATACAAAACTTTTCTTTAGGCGCATTCTTATGGGCTGCACTCCCAGTTTATACCCGCAATCAAGAAGAGTGCGGTGAGGGGCTAGTTGGTACGACATTATGGGAAGAATGAATAACTGCGCAAAAAGGACGGGACAAAGACTGCACTCCACTTTTCGGCAGGAATGAGATTATCGGGCGCGCGAGGGATTAGAAAGAACGTGAAGTTATCGAAGCCTTGGAAATCGCGAGATTAGGGCCTGACAAATGTGTTAGCGAGGCTTCCATACACCTGTACCGCAAGGAGTTGGAATTTCTTGGATTGGCGGGTTGATTATGGCTTTTGTCTTTGTGGTTGGTGCGCATGCGCTTTGTTGTCGAAGGAAGGAGGCGTTGGTGCAATAAACCAGTTGTTAGTCTGCGCTTGTCTCGTGTGGTACTCCCTTTTCCCGTCCTTTTTGCTCAGTTATTCATTGTTACCTGCACCTAGCGATAACGGCGCTACCGAATCCTGCTTACGTCACATATCAGTGTCTGTCCACTAAAAGTATTAGGTATATGCTCTCTCTTGATGGAAAAGATCTCAGTGTTGGGATGTGGAGAAAATTTAAAGCAGCGGAGGGCATGTTTGCAGCTTCCGTCTCCTTATTTAGGCGCTCCTGCTGATGCTTAAAAAACTACAAGTTAGAGCTTGGATAACATTGTTGGAAACAAAACAATGCAACATATTCTTTCTTACTTCTTTTCGCCTCCTTCTCGAGACTTGTTTCCAGAGTTTTAAGAAAAATTGGAGATGCGGTTTTTTGTTGAAAGCATTTTTTAAAAACAACACTATGTTCAGAAATGTCAAATTTAGGGCAATATTTCTTACACTTCCATATACTATATAACAATGAAAGCCGGTACACCCTTTTCGCGCCTCAATGCTTATATATTGTATAAATTTGAAGGAAACGTGCTTTATATTTGCGGAGAAAAAATTCTTGAAAATAGTCTCGTTTTCGAAATGTTTTATAGCAAACAACTTCCTCAAAATTGCGGAAATAAGCCTGACATATTCCTTCTCACCTGTACATTTAGCACGAGGAGTATATTCATCATGGCTTTCACAACTAGATTCTTACGTCTTGGCAAATTTGCGAAAATGAGCTGTGCTTGAAAACGCTGCCTCTGCCACGGCGTCGTTTATAATTTTTTCTTCTGAAATATTAGCACTTTCACAAAACGAAATTCACTGTTGGCTTAATGAATCAAGAAAACTTAAAATATGAAATATTTAGCCAGTTTGATCTCGCGTGGAATCACCCAGCGTCGTTTTGATAACTGCGGGAAAGACGGGACGAGAAATATTCATCATTTTTGCTCACAGTGCAACAAGAACGGGACACGAGACGAAAGAAAAGCACAAAGAAGCGCTGACTATTCACCGGTTTTTATTGAAGAAAGAAAGGCGTATATATATTGTGAAGGAAGGCCAGGCCGAGACGGCAAGGCGTCTGTGGAAGGCTAGACCGAGACGGCAAGACGGCCGTGCGTGGTGTTTATTCCAAAAGCGAACCCAGGCGCATGCCACCTTCGCGTGCCACAGGCGCAGCCACGGGATGTTGATGGTATGTACAAGAGAAAGAAGATGATCTCTGGGACGTCCCCATCAGTGATGCGGTCGGAAACAACGGTAAGCAGTTGTTCGCACTGAGGAGGCAAAACTGTATCAGCAGTGGCAGTGAGGGAATGATGGCGGTCGGAAGAGTCATATGAAAAATCGCTGTCTGTCATATGGATGACACGGTCGCCACAAGAAATTAATGCTGAAGCTGTTGACAAGAAATCCCATCCCAAAATCATCAGATGCGCACAAGGTGAGAGTACAGCAAACTGCACATGGTGGCGGACACCGTCAATAACTACTCGCACAGTGCACTTCGCGGAAGGGCGCAGAGTGACATCATTTGCTCCACGAAGTTCAGGCCCATCATATGGTGTCGTCACTTTGCGCAAACGGCAGCACAAATCGGCGTGAATAACCTAAATTGCAGCCCCTGTATCAATCAAAGCTTCGACAGGTAGTCCTTCCGCTAAAACAGAAATCATATTGAACGGACGATCTGGAGGACATTTAGTGATTTCGCAAAGTGCAGTTTCACCTCCGGAAACTGCATCGCCCAGTTTTCCGAGTGACGGACAGGGAGAGCTGTTGCGGGTTGGAGTGGGGACACGGAATGGCGATATGGAATGGAGATGGGGAGCGGCGTCGGGAAACATGGGCCCCACTAGGTTCAGACGAGGGTGGCGGCGGCGGAGAGAATCGGCGAAGCGGGCTGGAAGAAGGCCGACATTGATAATAGGAAGAAGAAGGTAGCTCACTCTCGAAGGCGGCGTAACCACGGCTCTCTCCTGAAGGCGTCGACGACAAAAGCGGGAGATATGTCCTCTAATTCCACAGTAGTAGCACACTGGGCGGGCGGGGCGCCAGGGTGCGTAATAGGATGGCGCAGCTGGAGCAGTCGCCATTGCGCTGATGTGGTTGTATGTCGGGGCCGGTCGAGGCGGGTGGTCAAAGGGAGGGGAAGATGCAGCTACTTGAGCATAGGTCGGTGCTGGGCGGGGAGCAGGAGGTTCAGGTGAGATAGGGTGGGTGAGTGCTGCCAACTCCTCTTTGATGATGTTACGAAGTCCAGCGTCATTAGAAGGCGCGGGAGAATGATCGCACCCGTGGCGGCAGAAAGGGCCGAGGACTTGGAGGTCTTCGCGGATGATCGCTCGAATGAGTGTTCGCTGATCGAGGTCCGCAGAGGTGAAGGCCGTAGCAAGGCCGGGGTGTGCGAGGCGGGGCTGCAAGCGGGAGGACTGCAGCTGGTCGAGGCGTTGGCAGGGGGTAATGACTGAGTCGACACTTGAAGGATTTTGAGCAATTAGGGTGTTAAAAGCCACATAATTGATTCCTTTCAGAACATGGTGGACGCGATCAGTTTCCGGCATGGTGGGACTAAAACGACGGCAAAGGGCAAGTACGTCCTCGATGTAAGACGCATAGGATTCATCAGGACCTTGAAAGCAGGAAGCGAGCTTGGTCTTGGCGACCTCAGTACGAACAGCCTGGTCGGCAAAGTATTGACGGAATTGTTGTTTGAAGGTGTACCAGTTAGTGGTATAGGGTTCGCGATTGATGAACCAGTTTCTGGCGACCTCAATGAGGTAGAAAGAAACGTTGAGAAATTTTAAAGCGTCATCCCACCGGTTGTAGGCACTGTAGCGTTCATAGGTGTCGAGCCAATCATCCATGTCTTCGTCGCGACGACCAGCGAACATCGGTGGGTCGCGTTGTCGGAAGGGCGCGGTCGAAGGGGGCGTTGCAGGTGAGGCCGAGGTAGAGGGTCCGGCGGGGTCGGGGTTGTCTTCGGTTAGCATGACGATAGTGGGAGGTGCACAACGGTGACCGGAACGCAGCTCCAGAAAGAGGCAGGGTACAAGGAAGCAAGGGGATCGAGTTTCACCTCCACCACTTGTGAAGGAAGGCCAGGCCGAGACGGCAAGACGTCTGTGGAAGGCTAGACCGAGACGGCAAGACGGCCGTGCCTGGTGTTTATTCCAAAAGCGAATCCGGGCGCGTGCCACAGGCGCAGCCACGGGATGATGATGGTATGTACAACAGAAAGAAGATTATTCCTTGAAGGCTCACAATATAACCATTATTCGAGATGGAATTGAGTTAAATGACCTCCCACGTGCCTTCTAGATAACTTTCGCTGTCTTGATAAGTCTTTCATTGTGTATATGTATATATACGCATTCCGTTCAATAAAAAAAATCAGTTCATAGTCAGCGCTTGTTTGTGTTTGTCTTTAGCCTCGTGTCCCATTCTTGTTGCGCTGTGAGCAAAAATGATGAATATTTACCAACTCGCCCAAATTTCCGCCTTGCTGAACGGGAAGAGAAAGACGGAGGCGCTCGTGTTGTCCATCTTTAGTGCTGTTTTCAAGACGAACTCAGATCGACAAGCCCAACTTCCTACGCTCGTGCATGCACTGCTTGATGACTTGCATGTGTCGACGCAAAGTCAAGATGGAAGCAACTCTCCACTGTTCTCGCGTGCTCGATCCGCCCTCGCTGGTGGCCTCACGAAGTCGCACACGCCAAATCGTTGCAACCCAAATCCGTCTTCGCAGCAAGCATCCTGAACCGAACACGTTCGCCACAGAGGGAACAGTGGAAAAGTACACGATAGGACTAGAAGCAGCTACAGGCAGCAGACAAACGTCCGTGCAAACGCCGAACTGTGCCTGACATGAAGGAAAATAGTGCCCAATGTCCTGACGTACCGCGGCCATGCTGGCCATGCCGGCGGCAAAGATTGCCTTCGGCTTCGGCTTCCAATGCTGCCAAAATCCAGCTTCTTCGGTCACGTGACGAAAAAAAAAGTTTTTTCTTCGCTGTTTTTCTAGCAGTACCCGCAGCTGTCCGCGCCCACACGGCGAAAGAAAAAGAGAGAAGGAAACGCTGTTCCGGCCGGCTTGCCGGGTTGTTTTCAAGGCCACGTCGGCTCGTCGGCGTTCCCTCCCCACAGGCTTTGCACAGGGGCAGAAAGGAACGGCGCCAAATTTGCCTCCTTTTTGTGTGTGTGATTTAGGAAATTCCGCCAGCAACTGAACACTGGCCCGTGGCTGCCTTCGCGTCAGATGTGATGACATTTGTTTTGCCGCGACGGCTAGCTTTGTTAAACAAATTGTCCCTAATTCGAGTCGTACATGTTAACGGGGTCTTATTAACGAGGCACGACTTGTTTTCTTCAGACGTTTCGGTTCACTTGCATTTTTCAGGTAAACGCAGCTTTACTCAAACCACGTGGCTGGCTAAACCACGCTTACGTGTTTTGAAGAGACTCATGCAGTCCGTTCTTGTTTTTTTTGGGGGGGGGGGGGGCGGTGGTGTTAAGGGTCAGTGTGCCTGAAAAAGTAAAAAACACTTGCTTGCAAGCCTCCTTCAAACCCAAATACTGGCACCGAGGTTACTCCGAAAGAAAAGGTTGCACTTCCGCTGCGCAACACCCACAGGGCAAGAATAGGGAGTCCGCGTTTGTTTTCCGACACAGGCGGTGGCATAGCCTCGGGAGAATTTTCAGCCTGAGGCGCACGCGACTAAGCATGTGGACGCGCCTCAAACAGGGCTGTCAAATAGGTCCGAGCACTAAACTACAATGAGTGAAAAAGCAGCCGAAATGTAGTCAAATGTGAAAATGACATGTATCACGAAAATAGCCCAAAAAAATTTTTCTTAATGAGCACAACAAAATAATTACGAACAGGAGGGCTCTCCATAACTGGTTCCTAGCGTTTCTAGCGCTCACTTTGTATTTCCGTTTTCTTCTCAAAATCGCAGTCCATCATTCTCTTCATTTCGGTGCTGAAATGGACCATTTCGGTCCTAGCGCTTCGCCGCTGCGATGGGCTTACCTCCTCTATTAATTATTCACTCTTCCTCGGACTCCTACCTTTCTTTCCTTCAAACTTTGCCTCCATGCAACGGTGCGCTGCTTATGTTGTTTTTGAACAACTGAGCGACGCTGGTGGCTCGGAACTACTTCTAGGAAAGCGACGGCTTGATGTCATATGAGGAATTACAGTGAACGAAAATTTCAGCGACAATTTTATTCTTATTGCAAAACGCATGCATGCCCACTCCCTCGAAACACATATGTACAGAGTATACAGTTGGGGACCAAAGTCTGGAGACCATGTGTTCCTGAAACAAAGCCGATAGTTCTATTATTAGCCAGCGGCTGGAGACCGCACTTGTGGAGATGAAAGAACAAAATTTTGGCAATCACCTCCACAAGTGTGGTCTCCAGCCGCCGGCTAATAGCAGAGCTATTGGCTTCGTTTGAGGAACATGTGGCCCGACTGTACATACGCAAAAGGAACATGGGCCAGAAAGCGAGAAACATAGGTAGAACGCAATTACAACAACTGCAGTTCAATTGCAGTGCCATAGGGGGCCCGACGTTATAAAGCAAATAACGCAACACTTATATGCACTGATCACATGGGTGAGTGAAACTGCGTGGAAGCTAGCTAGATTCTAAGTCCTTTCTAACTAGCTCGAGTCTAACTGAAGTTAGTTTTTCAGTTTATGTCGCATATTAGCCTGCCGTAAGCTTGAATAATCTAACATGGCTTAGGCTATCTCCCACCGTTCTGTGTTTTGTGACAAAAGTAGCAAATAGATTTATTTGGTATAGTTGCTATCGTTTCAGTAAATGAAGTTCGGTTGGTATCCGAATTCTATGATATATATGTCATTCGATGAAGCGATGTCCAAGATATACTTCCGGAATTTACTGACTCTGCAAAGCCACAGTCGGAACTGGCTTTTAACGTTCCACCACGGGAAAACTACAAATCTGCGCTATTAACAGCTTCAGCTTTACACTATTAACCTAAGATGTTCACAGCGTGCTCCGGCCAATAAAGATAGCAGCGTCAGGGAAATGGCCTAAATATTGTAATTTTCGGACATTATTATGTAGCTGCGAAATAAAAATAGGTGTAGAAAAGTGCTCATAATTTTCAAGTACCCTGAACTATAGATTTAAAAGAGTACTACGTGGGGGCCTGGCTCATCGTTGCTAAAAAAGGTTTCCGATTTCTTTTTATGCGAAACTAGTTATCGCCCAGCATATTGCAGAGGGCGCCTGGAAGCTGGTTGCGTGTGCCGAAGTTGGGACAGATGCTGCTGCGTGGAAATTGATTCCATGCTATTTGATGGCTTGTGCTTCAGCTGGAAGAATGTATGTGAGGATTAGAAAACTGGTGTTTAAAACGCTGTTTTAAATACAAAAACGTCAGCCGGAAATTTTACACAGTTAAAAACGCACCGACGGGCTTGCACGTAATAGCACTGCCATTACTGGAAACGGTCCGTGCCTGTTTAAAGATGATATAATGGTGCCTAGGGAGCCCGTCTCGATTTCGGCTGCCTTGCTTCAGAAGAGTGCACCAATATTACGCGGGGCGAACCACAAAGCGTTCTCAGAGTGAAGTTTTGACGCAGCTGTGCTAAAAAAATGCGTGGCTGTTCTAACTAGCTGCATTCCATTATGCAGAACCTCAAAGTATGCATAGCGGATACTGTATGTCTATTAATTATGTCCAGATTGCCGCATCATTTAAAACACTCAGATGGGCATCTTTGTTGTCCACAATCTAATTTGAAGCCTTTTCGTTAACGTCGAAGTTTTGTATCGATGTGTGGCATGATTTGTTTGCAAGTCTGGACATAACCTTAGAGTGCCTGTCAGTGCTCTCCAGCTCCCTCATTCATATTCTCCTGGAGATTTCATGCCTGTGGCCCAGACCTGCGACCGTGTATTCCGTGACAAATATTCTGCGATTCCCGGCCAGTTGATAATAAGTTTTATTCTCTAGTTTTGCTCCGAACCTTCTGTGTTCAGTGTTTATACGGGCGTTCAACCATAGGCAATTCCTCTCTATGCCCTGAGTTATGTCCTCAGCAAATCGGAGGCTACTCAAACTGTCACAATTGAACTCTATCTCCTGCTCTTATCCGAATCCATCTCTCTGAAGGCATCTTGCAAACGAGATGAACAGCAACGAAAAAAATTGCGTCGCGTCGATCTACTTTTAATTCGTGTTCGCCACTTTTATTAAGGTAAAGCAGTTTCTACAACGAGGGCCAGCTCTGTTGAATTTCGTTTTGATACGCTTGAACAGCGTCTCAATGTGTTGGTGACGCTCTCGTGATGTAGTTCCTTGTAAAGTGGTTTCTACTGACATCAGCTTGGTCGAGAATATGAAAAGCAAGGAAATATGCTTCGATATTAGTAGAAATAATCGTTACAATAATACAGGTGCTAAGAAGACGAAAAGCAGTTAATTACATGTTAAAAAAGAGCCTAATTTTGTTTTTATAAGAAGCCGTGACGTCACAGGAGTCATTTTTGGTCGCACAGTCTACCTACCGCAGCGTACGCGGAAAGAGGTTGGCGACAGGCGGATTACGGAAAACGTATTGCCTTTCACTGCCGTAATCTAGCCCCCAGAGGTGTCGGCCGCTAGGACGTCGGTGAAAACTGTATTGTGAATAATACTGGGGATGTAGGAACTGGAAGCTAATGAAACATGCAGCGAGACACAGGACAAAGCCACTAAGCAGGTACCAACTCGTCTGTTACCCCCCAGAGAGGAGCACAGTGTGAAAAGATCAGGAGAGGAGCTTCCATAAAAGCAGCACATTCCAAAAGGGCTGCATTCCAAGGGCATTCCAAGCCAGCATGTGAGCAATAGGAGAGGTGTTTTTCAGAAGCAAGGAAGGGCGCACTTCTCATTCATGATTGTTCTTTTCTCCTAAAGCCCTTCTTTCTCTCTTCCTTCTTGCTATAGACCTCCTTCACCCCGCGACGTCATGAAGATGCTGTGGTGCTGATGTCAGCAGCGACTTTCGCATGGTGCGCAAAACAGGTTCCGCCTGCCCGTGCCCACCGCAGCTGCTGCAGCTACCGGCGGCTGCATCATGCCTGCGCACCGCAGAAGCAGCATGTATTGATCAGCTGCGTCACTGTTCGATCCGCGTAGTAGCATAAAAGGAAATTTAAATTAGCCCCGATAGGCTTCTCGCGATAAATACCGCATTAGGAAACTGGCTAACAGAGAACGGGCCACGGTACTAAAACGCGAAGTCTGGGAGTCGATCGGCACTGCCACTCAATGTGCTTAATAGCATGTAAGTTACTGCGTTCATTCACCTGAACATCAGCATAGTACGCTTATAACTGCGCAAGGAAAAAATGCACATATGTAGCTGCGCACGCATTTATCACCTTGAGCCGGTGTGCACGGGGCGCCGGCAGGTTCACTCGCCGCCAATGAATGCGTTCTTTTGTTAATAGCCCAGCATGTTTTAATGTCACGTTTTATGGCATTTGATATTTAGTGGAAAGTGTTGTTTTTAATATGACCGACGTAATTATTTGCTTCCAGTAGAAAGAAGTCTGGTAAGTTCTTGCGCTTGTGCTTGTTTCATGATATAGTCCATGATCGCGAAGCTTGTTGGGAAAGAAGCAGCCGCAGGCGTGCTACTAACAGACGCGTTGCGAGATTGAGAGGGGACGCGGCAAGAAGTGTTTTCGTTATTTATGCACGCGATATGTGACTAAATTTGGTGCAAATATGAAATTGCTACGCAAGTTTCAGTAATACTCTTTATTTTTAGCTATACCTGGTGCAGTTCTTGAGTAATCATAATTAACACCCTCGTCAAGTCAACTCAAGGTCTTATATAATTGAGCAGAATGTACTCATATTTTTTTTATGCAAGCATGTTCACAAAGCCCTGTTCTGTATGATGACGCTATTACTTCTTCTTTTAGATGATCATGCACTTATGCATGCATAGTTACATGAAAACGTTTCTTACAAAAGAACGAACATAATACTGCCCGCGTAGGAAAAAAAAATCAGGAGATAAATTACACTCCTCAATGTCTCAGGAATCGTTTGCGACAAACAGAATCATTCTATTTTCATGCGTTACGAAATACCGAAGGTGTGAGTGATGCCAATCGCCGAAAATGTGAAAGGTCAGAAAATGAACCTTAACGTTTATTCCCTCGTTTTTGGCCGCCTACTTGCGCTTCGGTCTAAGAAATGCGGCACTGAACTCAAAGAAAGCCTCAAAGAAATCAAAGAAATTACCTCACAAGTTTCGACGACCACGCATCTAGAAAGCGTAATTTATAAATTTCTACTGAATATTTTGCTATAATTTTTCGTCAGGAAACAGAGCACACCAGGGCTAAGAAAGAAAATAATTCCACAAATCAAAATTCTCAACAAATCGACGAGTTTAACAAGGGGAGAGAGAAGTCGGCCAGGCTGGTGCGTGATCCTTTGGATAAAAACAGCACTTCAGCGAGACAGAGGAGAATGAGGACACGACGCTGTCCCCACTTTTCGCACAGCGCGACACCTGCTTATGTCAGCCGACGGTGAGCGCACGTCTGCTCCGCCGAAAGAACGCCAGCACATCTACTACTGTCCCGAAGTAAAATCATTCTGGCTAGAGCAGAGTGCCAAAAACTTCCTCATTTTTTAATGCCTAGCGTAGAAATCAACGCCAGAAACGCGTTCTGTTTACTACTAACCATATATACAATACAGAGTGGCGAAATATTGCTCTGAATACGACGCACGTGGCCAACGCGGGCTCGTGCACTTCCAAGAAATTACTGAGTTGAAAACATCAACCATTGCTGTGATTCGCAGAAACTGGAAACGCGCCTACAAGCCTTTAAAACCCGTGCTGAACACCTCTCCGCGACGACACTCCCTGGCCTTTTGCCTACCGCGAGCCCGCTAGCGACTGCTGCGCCACCTCGTTTGTTAGCAAACATGCAGGAGGTCTATAGGGCGCCAAGTTCGCCTCCTATACCAGCACTGGTCTCTATCTAGCTTATCCACAATAAATACTCGCTCTCTCTCCTTTTGTGTGCAGAGCATGGCTGCGAAGGCAAGGAACAGGTCGAGACAGGTACAATGGTGCACCATACCCTTCGGCAACTGCCCTTTAAGCCTGTTTCACATGCAAGGAACCGCTCGCGAATCCAGCCGCCACGGCGCATACACCCTCTCTCAAGCGGCCTAGGAAGCTCCAGCGGCTAGAGCGGCGAGGTTCGGGCAAGTTGGAAATTTTCGCAGCGGCGACGCTGCAGCACCGCATCTCAACCAATGACGGCCCGGCATTGCCACGTGACCAGTAGAGGCCTAATGCAAGAAAGGATGCGCATAGACCAGTGTTTGTGTTTGTACGCCGCACTTACGAAATTTTATTTAAAAAGAAATTATATAAAGTGGTGTTGAATGCTTAAAACGCTAGATTTATATTTATATAAATAAATTTTTGAAAATAAACGACAAAATAGTGCTTATATATTACGCTTTTTTGTGTTTGCAGGCCACCAAAACTGGTTGCAAGGGCATATCTTTTGCCAGCAACATTGGCTTTCGCATCGGTGGGAAACGCGCAGCGGCGACGCATGTGGAACGAATTCGCGAAACGCTTCGCAGCGCCGCGCTGCTGTTCGCTCTATTCGCCGAATCGCTTCCATGTAAACTGCCCTTTACACTCGATCTCGAAAGTTGGTGGTAACCTATGGGGCTTCAGGTTCACTGAGATTAAGGGGCATCACTTTCTCTTCTTTTATAAAAAGAATAAAATGGAAGGTGGTTGACTCACCTTCCCTCTGTTGGCAGAGCAGGAAATTAAAAGGCTGTTTGTGAAGGAGAATTATCGGTTTCAACTTTCAAAATTCCAGAAAAACTAACTTAAAGAAGTTGCTTTCCGACAAACGCCCTCTTTCACAGACTGGTTTTCACTTCCTGCTCTACTCACAACCGGGGTTAGCGTGAAGAGAGATGAGTCAGTCGCCCTCCATTGCAATCTTTTCAGAAATAGAGAGGGGTATTCACCTTAATCTGTGCAAACCTTAACTCCAGACGGTTCCCATCAGTTTTGGAAAACGGGAAAGCGCCGCCCCGACGAGAGGTGGAACTGGTCTGGCAGGGCCGGTGGAGGCTGACGTGCTCGGAGCGAAATCGACACACGCTCCAAGTTGCCGCTGGTGTGGTCGGGGTGTGCCGAAACCTGCCGAACGCGTCGGCGGCCAAGTGCCGTTGGAGTGTAGAGGGTCTCGCTGTGGCCAACGTGACGCCGCCGTGCCGCGCGCTCGTTAAGCGTGACCCGCATGGAGCGTTTTTTGCCCGCGAAATCGCGTCGCGCGCCCGACGCCCGCGCCGGCGTCGACGAATTCACTCCCGCATGGTCAGTAGCCGAGCGGCGTTTTTTTGCCGCCCAGTTGAGCGATGCGCGTCCATCCAGAATCACGTGACGCCCGCTGCGGCTCTCATTGGCCCTCTGTCGCTGCCCTCTCCTGGCATCGGCGGGGCGTCGGCGATTTTATCTGTTCCGCCAAAACCCGACGATTTGGCAAAAACGTCCTCTCCCGCACACACAAAAAAAACGCTCCGCTGCCGTCGACGCCGATGAATCGCCCGGAAAAAACGCTCCAAGCGGGCCACGCTTTACGTCGGAGTATAAACGCGTCCCGCGTACCACCGCGAGGGTCCAGCTTTACATCGCATAGGGTGCTCACAGATTAAGAACAACTTGCTTCAAGGACGCGTTCATGCAACTGCCCTTATCCAATGTGCTTTACACACAACGTTGGTCACGGTACCATCTTAAACCTGTAAGAAAATAATTTGCCACCTCGTATTTGAGAAATGAAGAAATACAAAAACTTTGATCCGTGCAAGTTTAAAAAACGAAGGTTGCGGAAATGAATCCTGTCCCCACATACATGTATTTCTTCTGACTCTGACCATTGCATCATAAAAAAGGTTCGTCATTTTCTTTGTTTTTGGTTTTGTTGCTAAAGGCAAAATTACACCTAGAGCGGTAAGTTATGATCAGCAACTCTGGGAGGATACAAACAGCAAAGCTTCTATAAAAAGCTTTTCCTTCTTATAAGACATCTTGCTCTAACTTCCACATAGAAAAAAAGATGTCTGTTTGATCAACTAGAACTGCCGCGCTTCAGAGTTTACATCAGAAAAAAGAAAACTGCGTTTTTCTGTAAAAATAACCCGCTAGCATGGAGATATTGCGCAAGTGTAAGCTATGCCGCAGTATTGCTTTGGCCTCCAACATTTCAGTAACTAAACCCAAAGCCCCCTCTAGGATAAATCTCAGGAAGCATTTTTTCTGCCATATTTGGCATAAAAACGATACACAGTTCTCAGCACTGACAAAAAGGGATAAAAAAGGTGCAACTTTCACAAAACAGACTAAATGTCTCGCAGCAGGCATTTCAAGGGTGCAAAGCTATTCCATGCCTGCCGAGAAGGGGTAAAATTCGAAGTTACCCCTTTCTTACACCTTTTTTTTAGACTGCACTTGCCGCCGTCAGTGGCCGGTCGCAGCGTTTCCCGACCAGGAGCACGGGTGTGTGCACTTGCGGGCAGAGGTTCGAAAATACGGTGGTACCAGCAGACAGCCGAGGACGAAGTGCCTGGCCGCGCGTCGGATGGTTGTGATTCCGGGGAGCGGCGGCGTGGCCTGGACCTCGGTGGAGAACGGCGCGGCAAAGGCGCGAAGATATCGAGCCGCCTGGCAAGAGCATCAAGTCGACATACGATGCTGGAAAGCTGGGAGTCTGCGGCAGTAGTTGAAGGCGGACTGGTCACAGAGCTGACTTTGCAGAGCCGTGAGTAGTACGCAACACGTGAGTAGTCCGCCTAACCCACAGCCGCGAGGATGGGGACCATTCGTTGGGGAACACGCTGAAGGAACAACTCACGCAGAAGTGGGTCGTGCTGAGCAGCGGAGTCTCCCAGAAGCTGGTGCGTGCGACGGAGGAGCTGCGAAAGGCGGCTTTCACTAAGCTCTGTAGCGCTGAGGAGCTGCTGGAGTTTGCTGCGCTCGGACGCTGACTTGCGGCCGTTGATAGCCGCCTTCAACGTGTCAAAGGGCCGAGCCGAGTCCGGCGAGCTGATGACGTCCACTAAGTCCTCAGCGACGTCAGGAGGCAAGGCCAACACGAGGTGGAGGAACTTGGTCTCCTGGCTGGTGATACGTCGCAGCTGGAAATGCGCCTCAACCTGTAGGAGCCAGGCGAGGGACTATTGGGCCAAAATGGCGGCAGGCTGACTAGCTGGAACGCGGCCACCGAAGCACCGAGAGGCTGAGCGTTCTGGGACGGGTCGCCGCCGGTAGGAAGGGCGGAAGAGCCAGGGGAATACATGTAGGATGATGGGGTTGCGTGTTCGAAGCCGGGTCGCCAAATCTGTCGGAGCTAAGGCGAGGAAAAGCCAGCTGCGACAGTGCTTCGGTTCCAACTGTTTATTTGCGGTGCTCGCGCTGCAACGGCCTAATAATAATAATAATAATAATTGGTTTTGGGGGGAAAGGAAATGGCGCAGTATCTATCTCATATATCGTTGGACACCTGAACCGCGCCGTAAGGGAAGGGTAAAGGAGGGAGTGAAAGAAGAAAGGAAGAGAGAAGTCCCGTAGTGGAGGGCTCCGGAATAATTTCGACCACCTGGGGATCTTTAACGTGCACTGACATCGCACAGCACACGGGCGCCTGTGCGATGTCAGTGCACGCTAAAGATCCCCAGTGGTCGTTAACGTGCACTGACATCGCACAGGCGCCCGTGTGCTGTGCGATGTCAGTGCACGTTAAAGAGGCCAACTTCCTCTTTCTTGTCCGGCGCCGCGTGCCTAGGCCTGCGAGCCGAGCGCGGCGCGAGGGGCGCTTCAACGTCATACCACGTGATTTGTCGGAGCTGTTACCGCTCGTTCCGCCGCTGCACCAGCCGCTCGCTGTCGCCAGTTGTGTCACGTGGCTAACCACGTGATTCGCTCTTGTTGAATAAAAGGCAGCGCTCGCAGCTACCACCGTTGCGCCGCGCAGCGATGCGCCAGAGCTAATAAACTGTGTTTAACCATACTTAATAGATCTTTCGTTCCGTATAACGTGGATCAGCCGAGTTGAGCCACAGCCACTTTTTTCCATTCCAGACATCCACACTTACGACGGTTTCTCGACCGTGGGCTGCTGGCCGCAACGCCGACGCCGCCTTTTCCGCTGAATGGGAGCTTTAAAGCTATCGCTGTGAGGACATACTACGTCCGCCGCTATAGACTAGGGTGGCGCTGGCGAACACTCTGAAGATTAAATTAAAGGCGCAACTTAAAAGAAAGCACCTGACTGACCAGCCGCCGTCGTAGCTCATTTCGAGAGCACCGGACGCGTAATTCGGAGGTCGTGTGTTCGGTCTCAACGCATGAATGTGGTTGTTCTAAGGCGAAAGCCTTATAATCTAGCCCCATTACGAGAAAAGCGGCGGCGTCAGTATGTGTATGTAGATTGTTCAAAAGAGAGCGTGCCAAGGCCTGCATCAGCAGGAAGTTGGTTAGGTTGGATGCTTATTCAGCGTTCTTTGAGTGAGGATTTTGGCCGCTTCCGGCGATAATGCCGCGAATATTTGCAGTGTTTGTTCGTTTTTCAAATCTGCCGCCACACCACCTTATCGCTTTCTTTGCGACTCAAGACGCGACTAGATTTATCTCGATTGATCGCTTCCAGGCAGAGCTGATTCTACGTTGTTCCGGAATGTTCTAGTAACTTTGCACGCTTTATCTCGAAAGTTCGCGATCAGCTTTAAATTAAGCACGGCCGACAGCGGCGGGCATTCTGTTCGACGACCGCCGAGCACGCTTGTCGCTTCGCCGCCGCCGAGTGATTCAGTCCATTTTGGGTGCAAGTCAGCCCAATAAACAGTTTTCTTTTAGAAGACCCTTTCGTCCGTCTTCATCGCTGCTTCGACTGCCGTCACCACTACGTGACATCTGGTGGAGGTGGTGGTTCGAACCTCCCCCTTTACAAAATTTTGGATGACAGCTTTGCTGTCGCTAATTATGAACCTAGCTTTCGTTCCTACGCAAGCGCGAGCGCTTAATTTGGACACCCGCGCACGCTGACGTCCCTGGTAACGAGGCGGCTCATGAGCTAGCCCGAGCTCTCTACTTCCGGGTAGCCGTCGTGCCCCCCGCACACTGAGCATAGGACGAGCGTCTGCAAAATTACGGTGAAATCATCGACCGTCATAAATTAAGACGTTGACTGGTACCTCCACCAGATGTTGGCCTAAATAATAGAGAAGCTGTCGCGTGGAGGCGGCTTCAAACTAATACCCTAATGAACCCGGTCTGGGCGTTTCCCGTGCCAACAGAACTGAAGGAGAACGATCAGTGCAAACACTGTGGGGCGAGAGTTACCCTCGACCACATAATTTGGGTGCCCATAGTCCCCAGGGTTGGGACAAGATATAGTAAGCAGAGAAGCCTGGGAGACCCTGCTGCAAAGAGCGTTCCTATCCAGCGACGCGCCATTCATGTGGCGGAAGAGGCCGCAACAAGCCAAGGGCTGCCTGCCGGCCTCTAATTCGCGGGCGCACGCCTCCCGTCTTCCCAGGCCTGCGTGCCGGGGGCGGGGAGGGAGGCACCTTTTTCTGATGGAAAATAAAGTTGTTTTATGCAGTCAAGATGGATTCTGGCATATTGCTGTGGAACAAGGGTGGATTCTGCTGGAGTAAGGGTATGCTGCGGTGTATTAATGAGTTGCATAAGATCGAGCTATATTGTGGCAGGTTACGTGTAGATCCTGGCTGATTGTGGAGATCAAGTTTAATTAAGCCGTATTATGACGGACTGTTGTGCATTAAGAGTGAAGTTCATTGAATTAAGTTGCAGTATCGTGGATTAAGAGTGGATTACATTGTATTAAGTGAAGTAAGGTGATTTGCGGAGTTATTTGGTGGATTATGTTTGATTAAGAGCAGATTACGTACATTGAATTAAGCTGAAGTAGAGTGGATTAAGTTCGACTACCATAGATTAAATTTAACTAAGTTGAATTGGGGTGAATTATGGTAGATTTGCGATTGAATAAGAGTAGATTGCGTGCGATTAAGTTGGATTATGGTGCACTCAGGCTGGACGGATTACAGTGAATTTGTGGGTGGATTAAAAATCTATGCTTTTGCCTTCGCAGCACATAAGTAGTCTAAGTGCCCTCCACAACATTCTTTTGAAGCGAAAAGCTTCCCTATGCCAGCTTTTCGAGCCGTCAGCGGGGCCACAAGTTTGACCATGAATGTAGCTAGTGGTCAAACAATGAAATGACGCCTGTCTCACATAATCTCGGTGGACACCAGAACCACGCCTAAAAGGGAGGTAAAATGAAATGAGAATTCGTTTTAAGGAAAGGAAATTATGCCGGTCTCATATAGCTCGGTGGACACCCGATTCGCGTCGCAAGAGAAGGAGAGTGAAATGAAAGTTTTTTTTGAAGGAAAGGAAATACCCGACCGCGGCGGCTGCGTTTTTATGGAGACAAAACGCTAAAGTGCCCGTATGCTGTGCGATGTAAGTTCACGTTAAGGATCCCAAGGTGGTCAAAATTATTCCGGAGCCCTCCACTACGGCGCCTCTTTCTTCCTTTCTTCTTTCACTCCCTCCTTTATCCCTTCCCCTACGGCGCGGTTCAGGTGTCCAACGATTATGAGACGGATACTGCGTCATTTCCTTTCCCCCAAAACCAATTATTATTATTATAAGGAAAGGAAATTACGCGTCTCATATATCTGGGTGGACACCCGAACCGCGCATTAAGCGAAGGAATATGAAAGTTGGTTTTAAGAAAAAAAATGACGCCTGTCTCACACTGCGCCATTTCTCCCCCCCCCCCCCCCGCCCCCCAAGCAGCCAATTTCTTTTTCAATTTGGCTTTCTGAAATTATCTGCAGGGTTTGCGCGTCGTCTGGAACCGGATTTGGTTCCATACCTCCGCATGCAACGAGCAATAATACAGTTGTAAATATCACCGAAGCAATGTTAAATACATACTGTCTTTTATCAGCGCCTTTAACCTCGTTTCGAAGAAAGCAAGATGTTTAACAATTAAAATAAACGCCTCCTACTGTGTGCGTGTCAGTATGGCTATCTACGGAAACCGCCAGTCGCTCCACCGCAAACGTTGCTTTACGCTTTCTACCATGGTTAGCCAGAGCTAAACCACCAGCAATTTTTTCTTATAATTTCTGATGAATAATCTTTCAGCGATGAAATAATTACGCTATAATGTTCAATTGATCAACATCACAAATAAAAAAATTGACTATGGCTTAGCTCTGCTATACCAGGTTATACGTAGCGAGAGGTACGGTTTTCCTTGGCTACGGCTGGTTGTTTTGCTAGTCGTCATGGCTACATCTTAAGACACTAAATACGAGACATTTGGTGAAGGCGGCACGTTATTCAACTGGCGTCTGCGCTTGGCGATGCGCTCTTCCATCTTATCCGGCCTCTGCGCATCTTTCTTGGCCTTGCGCCGCTCGTTCTTCCTTGCCTCGACGGCTAACTGCCAGGCCACAACCTCGGGGTCCGACGACTCGAGTTTCTCCCGTCTTCTACGCCACGCAGCGTCTGCCCCGGTCTCCTTTTTAACGTGACAGCGTTAAGGAGTTCGGGTCGCAGAAAATCCGGTGTCGTCGGCGTCGGCGGCGTTGGCCGTGAGCGAAAAAAAATTGGCAGTGGCTTAGCTCCGCTATGCCAGGATATACATAGCAGGAAGTACGTTTCCCTGGCTGAGCTTGTTGGCGCTGTATGTTTAACAATAAGAGACATGTCCGCTTGAAATGTCCGGGCCGCAGATGCAATTTCGGAAATTTGAATGGTGTGATCAGTCACACGACGGGCCTTCACATCCTCTTCGGTTGGTTGCCATTGACTGACGCCTTCAGCCACATTCTCACAGCCGGTTTTTCGCTTGCTCTGTCGCCTCCGACGCCGCCGGAGTCGATGGAGGGGGATGTTTTTGGACCGGTTTCCCCCAAAATCTGGCGGCCTGTGCCGCTGGGCCCTCCTCTACGTTTCCGTCGAGCGGCGGCGACGGAGCCCCGCCCCACAAAAAACGTGCCAGTCACAGCACGAGCTCGCCTCACGTGACCCACGGCTTGCTTGCTCCGAGCGAGAGATGCCGCTGGCGAGCGTCGCGGCTTCCCTATCGCGGCTTCTGCGGTGGCGATGCGCCAGTGCGTGGGTGCGCGGGCGCAAAAAAAGAAGCCCCCCCCCCCCCTTTTTTTTCTTTTCTCCGTCGGGAGATGCACGCGTCTTGCGTCCCGAAAAGCGCCTGCTGCCAAGAAACAGAGAGTGGAGGACGGTTTTATGCGAAGCATATTAACGTAGGTTTCGGGCCTTCGCGCGACGCCCGGCGGTGGCCACCATTGACCCTGAAGTGGGGTCACGTGACATGACGTCACGTGATGACGTCACACAGGCTGCAGATGGGGCCTCATATCGCGCCGTCGGTCGCCTCCCGGCGGTGGCCACCATCGCTGCCTGCATCACGTGATATGTGACGTCACGCCAGGGATGAAGCGGCGCGCGCCCGCCGTCGCGTCAGTCTCTGTTCCCGCAACCGCGCCAGCGTCTTTGCGCCGGGCGTGTATGCGGTCAAGATGCCTCCAAACGCTAAGGACAGCCAAAGTCCACGACTCAGTGGGGAAACAGTTTAGACTTGGTGTTGTGTAGAAATGCTCAAAGACAATACAGAATAAGTGACGTGCAAACCAAGAGTCATGCATTTACGGACCATAAGAGTGTGTTTGTCGGGCTGCAAAGAACAAAGTACGACGATTAACCTAAAACCACGTCTCCATTACTTAGCCCCATCCACACTGAGGCAGCTGCTTAACATTCTTCGCATCCACTGGGCTTAACCTTGATAAGCCTCCAATTTTTTTATTTCATTTGGCAATATACGAGGCAATCCAGGTAAACGAGTCTCCGAAGAGTTCTGTGTTTGCAGTGGGCGCGGGATACACGATAAGCGAATTTGCATCTATTGCGTTCAAGTACCACCACTGTTGTGTATTTGGATTTCTCGCGCTATCTTTCAGAGCTTGAAGAAAAAATTACTCGGACGGTACCTTGCTGCGAACAAAAAGTTAATATTTAAAAAGCTGGCTAGTCAGTCTAAACTAATTAATCGACTGTGCACTGCGAAAAAGAAAGATAGGCAGGGTTTAATCATGGTTTTACCAAAGGTCGAGCGAAAGCATTTTGGCAATGGCCCGGACCAGATTTGGAGGTCGTCATTGTGTCGGGCACGTTCACTTATGGTTGCACGCTCAATATGGTTGGACGCTCAGTTATGGTTGGTCCAAATCGGCCGAAGTCAAATTTCGGGGCTGGCCCGAGTCAAATTTAGAGACTGCCATCGTATCGAGCACATTAAAATTATCCTGAAAATAGATTTTGGTCCAAATCAATGAAGGTCAAATTTCGGGGGTGGGATGGGTACATTTCGGAAACGACCCGGGTCTAACTTGGAGACACCATCGCATTGGCCATAGTCAAAATATCCTTGTCATCCGACTTAAAGCTGTTGCTATGAAATCGCTAAGTGCGAAGGTCACTTCAATGTCATATACGCACACCGGACTGAAACCCAAGTTTTGCCTTGAATAGATACTGCAAAGTAGGCCACACGATCCTCAGCAGTACTGAACCCATTTTACGCGCCTATTAAACTCCTTCAATTGTTAAAAACGTGGTTACATTTAGCTGAACACTTGTCTATTTACATGAAGCGAGAGAGAGAAACGTAGGGCAAAAATTCATCTCTTTACTCAAAAAAACATTGGCTAGTTCGAGCACATACAGTAAATACACAACTGTAAAATACAAGCATTTGCGATAAACATGGTTGTACACACACATGCATATCAGAATAAAATGCATTAAAACAGACAGGAATGTCAGCAAAACAATCCGGTATGGAATGTTACTAGCATGACGGATTTATCTCTTTCAGACACTCATTGAGTTCTGCTGTCGAGAAAAATCTGAAATTTTGCATGTGTATTAGCCGATACTGGTAAAATATTCTCCAAACTGTTTTGCTAGCCTAATTCTCTAACGTTACTATAAAGACCAATCTATCAAGCCCTGGAAAATTATTCCTGTCCTGATAACACAGATCTCATTACCCCCTACATATTTTCGATTTCGTTAATATTGGCCAGAATGATGTGACTGTAGTGCGTGCAGCGCTTTAATAGTAAGTAGCTTGCTATATTCGTATAAATATGTTTTGGTGCTGTACGCGTGGTGTTTCGCTGTAAAAACTGTGGAGTTGCGCAAAGTTATTCAACTGTAACTTCAAACTTTTGCCACCGCTTTCGAGATCGCATAGTTTTTCTGCGATAATCGTCAAGGAAAGCAACGCAAGCAGACGAAAGAGGACTTTCAGCGCACCTTCGGCATCTCCTTCGGACCCCGCTGCCGCCGCCGCTGTTTTTGAAGCGAAAAGCGGGTCAGTGCCGAGCTTCGCGTGAGCCGAACTGGTGAGTTATGCGCATGCACGAAAATGAGCGACGTCACGCGCCGCGCAGGTGGTCACCCCTCGCCGCTGCCGCAGCCGCCGCCGACTCTGTCGCCTGACCTTTCGGCGCAGCCGCGCGCTACTCCACATGTGCGTCATGTGCATGCGCAAGGAGGCTATATAATGCGCTTGCCAGAGAATAGGCATGCGCACTAGACATGGAAGAGAAGGAGAGTGCGGCTGCTGCTAGACTACGCAGAAAAGCTTAGAAAATAAATTCGTCCGATCCAGAAGTACTCGCTTGGAGTTGGCTGCCAAACAGCTAAAAAATGATAAAGCCAAAGCTGAATGTGCAGCCGAAACGCCTGAACAACGGGAAATACGCCTTGCTAAACGACGTCGGAAAGAAGCCGAAAAGCGTGTCTTGGCCACATCTTCAACCAGCAGCAGCCAAGCGAGTGAGGAAGAGGAAACAAGCGAGTCAGAAGAGGAAAATCTGAGGACTCGCCGTTACGAGGTTTTCGCGTGTATATCCAGGCTTAACCAGAGCTAAGCCACTGCCTAATTTTTTTTCCACGCGGGAGAAAAAAAATTAATGTGGATTAGCTCAGCTAATCTATGATATACAAAGCGCAAGATATCGGCGTTCTTTGTGTTCATTGGCGTTGGCGTTGACACTGTTGTAGACGGCGATGGCTTTGAGCAAAGGAAGGGCGCATAACTGGCTCCCTGGATATGCGGATGCCTCATTCGTGCTTTGATACATGTCGCGCTGTTTAGAGAGGGATGTGGCCTGAATGCATTAGCGCTGACAGCATTGTGGCTGGCATGCCGCACTGCAGCAATAGCTAGGCCGCAGCGTTCATTTCGTGATCAATCTCTCGCGATTAACCATTAACTGCATGCCATCTCCCAGGATGGCAGGGAGGACACACTGACAATTCAATGTGCGGAACGCAAACAAAGCAGGCTTTTGCAGTTGGACACCAACGCCACGTACATGAAAGCGAGATTGAGGTTTCCACTGACCGACGGAGCCGGTTGTGCGCCTTTCATTTCGTGAAAATGAACGGGCTCTGGAAAGTTGTCAGCGCCAATGAACACTATGAACGACGTCGGCTCACTTGTTTTGTTTGGTTTTTGAGGAAAGGAAATGGCACAGTAACCGTCTCACATATCTCGGTGGACACCCGAATCGCGCCGTAAAGGAAGGGATAAAGGAGGCAGGGAAAGAAGAAAGAGAAAAGTGAAAATAGAAAGTTGGATTTTGAGAAAAGGCGCGGCGCTGCGCAGCGGCGGAACACCTGACTAGGGAGCATGAGAGAGAAATATCTGCGGCGAGGCGCGCGTTTTGACGTCATGGGCATCCTCGGAGCACCGCCATGGCGAAATCGCAAGTTCGCGGCCAGTAAAGCTTTCGCTTTAAAAAAGGCACTGGCGTAGAGTCACGTGGGAGAAGCGAGCGCCCGCCACAACTGGTTTGACGGTGTCCGGCGCCTCTTTCGATTAGAACACCCCGCCGCTCCGTTGGTGCCGCGGTTTTCAGCTCCGTCGCCGCCGCGCCGTAGAGGAGGCCGGCTCGGAAGTCTGGCGTCTCCGTTTGTCAAGGCGTTCCTCTCTCTGTTCGGGCGTCTCCGCTGCTCTGTTTGCCTTCTGACGCTCATTCTCTCTTTGTTGAGTAGCCAACTGCCAGGCTGACAACCTCAGGATCTGAACAGTTACCCCCGAATGCAGAAATGTAACTTGGCTCGCGCTTAGGCTTGGCTTGGGGAAGTACGCTCAAAGTACAAAGCTGACTTCAAAACGCCGAAGTCGGCAATCGCGTTTCATAGATGCTCCGGCTGACTTTCTTCATCAAGTCAGCGTCAAGTCAAGCGCTTGATTGAACGCGAAGGCACATTGCTTGTCGGTGACCGAGATTAACGAACAATATATTATTATGCGAAGCATACTAGCCGCACAACCGAGCTCTTCCTTGCTGCGCCGCGCGCGGCCGCGTAGCTACCACTTGACCTACATCGGCGCACCACGTGATATGACGTCACAACAGCTGCGAAAGCTGGGGCTCAACTCGTGCGCTCGCTTGCGGACGCGCAGCCTCCGCCGGCGGCCTAACTCCCGCTCCTACCGCTAGGAGATACTGACGTCACGCAATTGTATAAAAGGCGATGCACTCGTTGAGTCAGTTGAGCAGCGAGATGTCGGCCAGGGAGAGAGCGGCTCGCCAGACCGCAAAGCGCAAGTTACAAAGAGCCACGGAAACGGGAGAAGAACGAGAAGTACGGCTTGCCAAGCGACGTATGCTTCGCATCCTAGGCTTAACCATAAGCTAAGCCAGGCCATTTTTTTATGCGCACTGTACACCAACAAAACTATGTATTTCGCTTAGCATTTATAAATGAACTCAGTATACGAGTTGGCTATGTAAAAAATGTCACCAATGAAAAGTACATATCCGTGCTGCCTGCCGCTTTCACCCGAATGATGTGTTTGGTTGGCAACATGCCCCACGGACGAGCCAAGTCAAGTCGCGAAGCTGAACAAAGCGTGCCCGTGCCATTCCGTCAGAGGCAACAGCAGCAGCATTTGCGAGTGTATCGTTGATGCGCGATTTTATTTGCCCTGTCTCGAAAATATCTCAGCTGTCGGCATCATCGCAAGAAGATGTCCCCTCCCAGCGGAGGGCAGCGCCTCGCATTACTCCGCAGGAGAAGACGCTGATCACCGATTTGGTGAACCAATTTAAGCACATACTCAAGTGCAAGAAAATCGACGTGGTCTCCCTGGCGAAGAAGACAGAGACTTGGAGTGAAGTCACCAGGCTGTACAATTCGCACCATGGAGTGACCCGGCGCGACCCCAGCCAGCTTAAAAAATGCTGGAACAACATGGAGCAGAAGTCCAAAAACGAGCTCGCAAGGCAAAAGAGGGACCGCCACAAGACAGGTATGCGCAGCTTGCAAGTCGTGCACGAATACCTCCTCCTGCATGCATTGTATGCCATGGATAAGTGAGTGAAAATTCCGCTTGCTTTGCATAAACAGGGTTGCAAGCTGCAGGTGCGCTCGGAATCACGCTTTCTGCGAAGTGTAGTGTTGCTACTTTACAATTGCAGACCACGACCTCCTGTATATTGTAGGTCGTGTTGCGGATGCAACACGACTAACCTGCGTTAGTCGTTCCAGCAGTGCTCAAGCAATTTTAAATATCGTGCCGCACCAAAGTTAAAACGACGCAGACATCGTGCTCTTGAGGCATTACGCCGCGCAATCTACAGTCGCGTGATTTTCAGCCAAAAAGTCCAGGAGGCTGCACATAGAGCAAACGACCTTTACTGGTTCCTGATGCTGTTGGCTAGGCAGTTAAGAGTGGCACAAAAATGTCGCGAAAACACAGACTGGTGTTCCCTGCAGAGCTTTTGCGTGGTACGAGTTTAGGAACAAGTCATAACGAAGGAAAAGCGATAGTGAAAAATCTTGTAATGGCACTTTTTCTATTCATTAAAACTGGCTTCACTCTATGCTAATATAGATGTTTTTCTATTTAGGAGGAGGACCAGCAGCCCCCCCCCCCCCCCCCCAACTCCCTAGAGTGAGCGGGTGGTGGCCATTGCAAGCCATATTGCTACCCGAATAAGAAACGACTACGATTCAGATGGGGCAGTTGGCTTGCCACCTGTGGAAACATTACCAGTTGTGCGCCTTCTGCAGTCCACGGTAGATGGATCCGGTGGCACTGCTTATGAGTACACAGGTAGGGTGTTTTGCATGTGTGGGATATACCATTGTAGGAAGAAAAGAATGTCTGTCCTGTGAAGGCATTTTTTCGTTGTCAGTGGCAGAGTGCAATGCCACAGTTCACGCTGTGTTTCAAGTTTGTTCTAGGCTACTGTGCGGAATATAAGGTTGCATCCGCGGTGGATAATAAAAATGAAATAACTTATAGCAACACTATGTAAAGCTGCTGTACACCCGGTTGCGGAATGTTTCTCCAGGTAGAGGATGCCTTGCTTCAAGCTGCATCCCAATCTGATAGCATTTTGAGGGCGTTTTATGTCAGCGCCATGTTCGCAAGTGGTATGCTGCTTCTCTGTAGTGGAAAGGAGGGAGCGAGCTTTCGGGTGGTGTGGTAGCACGTCTTCCCAGTGCTGCAGTCTGAACTGCATCCACTGCAAAATTCCCACCCGATTTGTCATTTCTGCATTCGGTTTTGGCATCCTTGTATCACTGTCCACAAATGCCAACCTAATTGTAGTTTCATTATGCTTCCACTTCTCCACATACATTTTCACATCCTTATCTGCTTGTACAACATGTGGCTACACAGGCAAGTTAACAACCATGCTGTTGGTAATTCTTGCAGCTCTTTTTTTACAATGCTCAGCCTTTCATGATCCAGCTGCTAGTTTCAAGCACGTGATGTTGGTTTCCTTCTATCAGTTTTTGTGTAGCTTTGAATTTTGTTGCCTATGGATGTACTATTATGAACAATATGAGCAAGAACACAGGAGTGAGTGGCAGATAGCCTCAAACCCTCCTTGTGGCGATGCACAACGGCCGCTTTTCGGAACACTGGGCAAGGGATTCTGCTGCGTTGCCTGCTTCTGAGAAATGGAAGAACGCACCGCCCTTTGCACTTGGTTTCTGAGGCCGCCACGTATCGCTACATGTAAGGTTCGAGGCTATCGGGCACGCGCTCCTGTGTTCCCGCTCATACTGCTCATGACAGTACTTGTTTCAGTAGCAGGCTGCTGCTTATCTTGTGTATGTAGCATGAGCTCGGAAAACCTCTGCACACACAGGAAAACGGTGCAGTATCATTCATGTAGGCAGCAAAAGATTTGTTATTGTCCTTTATTTCACTGACACATAATCATGAAAAAACAAAACTGCCAGTTATGTATACTTCATTTGTGCAATGCACTATGTTTGATATTTACAATACTGGCTACAGAAATGACACTGCTTATGGTAGCAGAACAAAAGTACACTGCAGCAGTTTTCAGTCACTTTTTGGTTCAGGACTGCCATCTGAGAATAACGGCCTGAGGGGCGAGTTGGTGCATGATGAAATGAACGGCTGCTCAAATCAGGACACACAAGAGACACCACATGCGCACACTACCAACTGTTTATTCTATGGAAAGGTGGCATATTTAAACAGTTGCGCTCAAGCATGATACTTATCCCATTATCACTTCGAACACAGCACGTGGTATAAAAAGCCGCTACATCAGGTTAACAGACTATATACTGCAGATTAGACTAACGGATATCTCTGATCAAAGGAATTAAAAAAACGAAACAAAGGGGCCATCTCTTAGCAAAAGCAGTGTAAAACAATCGTAGCAACAGCAGAGTCATACAGGAGAAGCAAAAGCAGTCAGAAACCAAAAACAAAATATAAAAAGTAAAAACTAATAACAATCGTAGCAAAAGCAGAGTCAAACATATGAAGCAAAAGCAGTCAGAAAAAAAGATAAAACCAATAAAAAAATTTAACAACCCACCAGAAATGCTAGGCTGAAAAGTAGCACAGAACATGACGTCACAAAAAACTGTCTAGGAAGGAAACTTCATTTCTACAAAGGAATACCGAGGCATCGGTGACACGTGCTTCCTTTCTTTTTTATCATAAAGGCCTCAAGTATTTCACGCGCCACCTGATCGCGACTCCTGCCCAGAATCCTTATTCCGTTAAGCATCGGCTTACACTTGCAGTCGTTACTATGGGGAGGCAAATTTGACCCGCCTCCGCTTTTTATCGCTTTCTCATGCTCCCGTGCCCTGTCGTTAATGCAGCGACCCGTCTGGCCTATATAGAGGTCACGAGAAACAGCAACATACGCGCCCGTTACAGGCTGTGGCATGGGCTGCGTAATTTTATTTTTCACTCTCTTTTGTGTGCCCCTCCATAGTGGTTGTATCACATATGTGCAGCTATCAAGGTAGACAGGTGGTATTTTTATGAGCTTCGAATTATTTTGTTTTGCATCTGCTGTGTTTATTACAGACGACGACCAGTGGGAGTACAGCTGCATTAAGGACCAGTTCTCAGCGGATATTGCTCACACAATTGCGGCAGGTTCAGAAGCAGCCGAGGACAACAGTGCTTCTGTGCAGACTGATACTGCTTGTAACACTGCTGCAGCAGGCTACAGCAATGCTCCTGCTGCAGCAGTATTACAAGAAGCATCAGTCTGCACAGATGCACAGTTGTTCTCGGCTGATGCTGCAGAAGGCTCCAGCAATGCTCTTGCTGCTTCTTGAGCTGCTGCTACCCGCACCACTGCTGAAGCAGTGACCGTTGGCGACAGTGGCAGAGCACCAAGAGGGCGGATGGCCCTTCTAGGAAGAACTCTGGAGGATGAAAATGAAACCAGAGCTGCTCTCCTCCGTGAAGAACATGAAGTGCGACTTCAGCGGCTTAGAGAGGACCATGAAAGTGTCCTCAAAGAAAGGCAGCAAAAAATGGTCTTCAAAGAAACCATTCACAAACTTGAAGTGCAGAAGAAAAAATGGAATTAGAACGTCTCGAGACTGAAAAAAACACAGAAGTGTGGAAAAAAAAATTGAATTGGAACTTCTCGAGATAGAAAAAATAAATAAAATTGGAGCACCTTTGCAGGCTGCATGACGCAGCAAAATAAACAGTGTCCCCATAATGGATGAAACTGGCATGCTGTCTGAATGCATGCACAAATATTGCATGCGGCAAATATGCACAACTGCAGTTTGTTTACATGCATAAATTGTTTTAAGTGCGTGCCTCAATGTGCACAAACACACAGTCCTGTCACTCCTCTGCTTGCGTGCCTGACAAGCTATTGAACAATAGGTAAGAGGTAGGAATGTTGTGCGGCACTCCGCCTCCTGCTGATACGGCTATGTGGAGCGTACAGCTCACTCAGCTTCCAAAACCAGGCTGTATCAGCTTCCAAAACCAGGCTGTAGGTAACACCGCACGTCACATAGCCAAAAGTGGGCATCACAGCAAAAAAATTCAGGGGCCACTTTGTTCACCTAAAGTGCGGTGAGGCGAAAGCCTTTAGGGCGGTGTTGCTGCTTGTGTCACTGATGTATGGTTAAGATATTGATCAAGTATACAGTTGTTTGTGAATCTTAAATGCTGGAGACACTGGAGGGCGTTTGGGAGGCATCCATCTCATTCGACGCCTTTATGCAAACACTCTACAGCGTCATAGACAAGGAAAATCACATACGCGCTTGCTGGAAGTAGCGTAGTCGTTACCACGCTAGGCTGTGGAACGGAAGGATGGTGGTTCGAATCCCATCGTGCACAAAGATTTTTTTTGTTATCGAGTTGGAGTGTAATAGAAAAAAGGATTGACGCGAGCATGAGCCATTAAAGGCTTTAATGACAGGAAACACTGCACATATGCACAAAACATTTCATGCATGCTGTGAAGGCGCACAAGTAAGGCAGTTTCAAATCAACGTAAATGTTGCATCACCTCCATCAAACACCGGGACTGCAGCTAGCACTTCATATGTAACTAGGAAAGTTCGTTCTGTGTTTGTTACTGTGCGGGCCCCTCTCTCGAGTCTGTCCAACATTAGGCCCAAATGTTATACGATGTCGAAGTTGCCTAATCTCTGCAAACACAGCCAGTAAGGCAGTAAGGGAAGGCGAGACAAGGCATCCATAACAGAGCTTTCATTGACCTACAGTGAAGTTATAATACAACAGGCGAGCTGACCGACGTGAAATTCGCAATGGGCAATGTCCTGTTCTTTTGGTCGACAGCAAGGTGACAAGTGCACTGTGCGGGCCCCTGGTTCGCCTGTGCCGTCTATCGCTAAGGTCGGTGTCCCCGGGTTCCGGATCGGGAGACTGCTGTTGTGGGGTGACGAAAAGATGAGAGGGTCTTCGAGGTGGAGAAGAGACTGAGAGGGTTTATTTACATTTTTACATAGTTCTAAAGTGACTCGAGAGCTCGCTGATCACACGCCAGATCGCTGCTTAAATAGGGTCCGCTGTCCCCAGGTCCCTAGTTGGGGAATTTAGTTCATTAAAAATGCGTCGAATCACTGTGATGTAGATCACGTGTCCAGTCTTTAGGGTCCGCCTTCCAGGACGCCCCCAACAACACACTCTTGCCACTTCTGGCAGGTTATCGTCCGCGCTGTCCAGGCAGCAGTGATGAATAGCCCGAAGGGGGCCCCATGGCAGCATCGAAGGTCAGTCACCTGCACTTCACAGCGGTAGCATGGGAACTAAAGGTTGCCACTGCAGCTTGCAGAAGGTTCCACGTATAAGGAAAAGCACTTAGTCTAAGACGAGGTTGTTTTGGAAGCACGATGATTCCCGCGTCGTTGGCTTAGTCAAACACGGCCGCATTTGCCACGGCTCATTTTCAGCCCCGCGCCGCTCACCGGCTCCCCCGCCGTCCCCTCCGGCAGAAAGGCTTTGTTATGTCCCGGGTGTGTCCGGCGTTGAGAACAAACGACAGGTTCTCCAAATCCGTTCTCAGGCAGCGCAGGGCCGTTTCACCCTGTAAACAGCAGGAGGGGGGGGAAGTTCCCTTGTAGACGCAATCACCTGCACTCGTGGCGCTGCAACCACGTCGACGGCCCTTTGAAGCCTCTGTCGATTGATGCTTCTCAGTGGGTTGAATATTCTTGGCATGTTGGCGTCTCCAAACGTAACAACTGTGATGAGTTCGCAGACAAAAAGGCCGGCCCCACAATTACATGTGCCACCATTCACACACCCAAACGCAAGCTAAGGCCTCACGTTCGCCACCCGAGTACTTTCTTTCGTGAGGTGTCGAGGTGCGGGAGATAAATGCAACGGTTTGCAGGGAATGGGCGTTATCTTGCTGAAGCATCGCCCCGAGGCCATATCCGGAAGCGTCAGTCGTTACAACAGGAAGGGCAAAAAAATGCACCACATCGCACGATATCAGCATAGGTTAGGTTCGGTTAGGTTAGGTTAGGTTAGTTTAGGTTAGGCTAGGTTAGGTTAGGTCAGGATAGGTTGTGTTGGGTTGGGTTGGGTAAGGTTATGTTGGGTTGGGTTAGGTTAGGTTAGGTTAGGCTATGTTAGGCTAGGCTAGGCTAGGTTAGGTTAGGTAGGGTTTTGTTGGGTTGGGTTAGGTTACGTTGTGTTGATTTAGGTTAGGTTAGGTTGGGTTGGGTTAGGTTGGGTTAGGTTAGGCTAGGTTAGGTTGGATTGGGTTCGGTTAGGTTAGGTTCGGTTGGGTTAGATTAGGTTAGGTTGGGTTAGGTTAGTCTCCTGCTGGTACGGCTATGTGCAGCGCACAACTCACTGTGTTCAAATAGCACTGGCGCATAAAATTAGCTTCCAAAACCAGGCTGTAGGTAACACCGCACGTCACATAGCAAAAAGTGGGCATCACAGTAAAAAAATTCAGGGGGCCACTTTGTTGACCTAAAGTGCGGTGAGGCGAAAGAATTTAGGGCGGTCTTGCTGCTTGTGTCCCTGATGTATGGTTAAGATGTTGATCAAGTACACAGTTGTTTGTGAATCTTAAATGCTGGAGACTATGAGGGGGGGGGGGTTGGGAGGCATTCATTTCATTCGACACCTTTCTGCAAACACTCTCCAGCGTCCTAGACAAGGAAAAGCACATACCCGTTCGCTGGAAGTAACGTAGTCGTTACCACGCTCGGCCGCGGAACGGAAGGATGGCATTTCGAATCCAATTGTGCACAAGGATTTTTTCTTATTGAGTTGGAGTGTAACGGACGGAAGGATAGACGCGAGCATGAGCCATTGAAGGCTTTAATGACAGGGAACACTGCACATATGCACAAAAACATTTCATGCATGCTGTGAATGCGCACAAGTAAGGCAGTTCCAAATCAACGTAAATGTTGCGTCACCTCTAAATGAAACCCCGGGACTGCAGCTTGCACTTGATATGAAACTAGGAAATTTCGTTCTGTGCCTGTTACTGTGCGGGCCCCTCTCTTGAGTCTGTCCAACATTGGGCCCAAATGTTATACGATGTCGAAGTTGGCGAATCCCGGCAAACACAGCCAGTACATTTCTACAACCCGCAGCAGGTATTGGCAGACTCTAAATAAGTATTCAACGTCGAATGCTTGTTGACGGCACTCATGTTCTGTTACTCGTATCTACCAAGGCCTGCAACAATTTAAACAGCTGGTCGTTCCTGTGGAGTGGAATGCATGAAGGCAGACTGAAAAGCAAAATCTCTGCTGTGGAACCTGACAGCCAACTAGTACCTGCAGGTACAACTCGCAAGAACAGCTAGTCGAAGTGGTGTGCTAGCACATGGAAAATTTGAAAGAAGTAACTATCTTGTTGGATCGCAAACCACTGATTGGCGCACAGAAGAATATTTCACCCCTACTCCAGAGTGTGATGGTACATCAGGACTGATCTATGTTCGAGCAAAACCGGCAGTCGCACTAAATCTCATAACACCAAGAGAGCTCAACAAAATAGAAATATACCATCACAATACTGCACTGCACAGAAGGCTCCTAAACAGGAAAAAAAAGTTCTAAAAACAGCATAATTTGGTGATGAGGATGAGACTCATGCGCTATATTCATGAGGTGCTGTCGCAAACTTTTGGGAACGACGACTCTGTCACCTCGGTACAATACGTCCTGCAGGATGGACAACCCCGCGGGCGGGATAAAGTATGGCTTGAGATTATGTTTCAGGGATTTCTTGACTGGCCATGTTGCAGATGTAAATTTCATGTCCTGTGCATGATTGCCTCTTGTAGCTCTTGTGAAGTCAGCTGAGGATAGCAGGCAGACGAAATCGTCATCACCTGCGTCAAACTGATTTGACCCACTGCATGATGTGGTCAGTAAGGAAAGGCGAGACAAGGCATCCATAACAGAGCTTTCATTGTCCTACAGTGAAGTTATAATACAACAGGCGAGCTGACCGACGTGAAATTCCGATTGGGCGATGTCCTGTTCTTTTTGTCGACAGCAAGGTGACGAGTGCACTGTGATCAGTTCGCCGAGAAAAAGGCCGGCCCCACAAGTGCACGTGCCACTGTTCACACACCCAAACGCAAGCTAAGGCCTCAAGTTTGCCAACCGAATACTTTCTTTCGTGATGTGTCAAGGTGCGGGAGATAAATGCAACGGTTTGCAGGTAATGGGCGTTATCTTGCTGAAGCATCGCCCGGAGGCCATATCCGGAACCGTCAGTCGTTACAACAGGAAGGTTAGGTTAGGTTAGGTTGGGTTGGTTTGGATTAGGTTGGGTTGGGTTGGGTTAGGTTAGGTTAGGTTAGGTTAGGTTGGGTTAGGTTGCGTTAGGTTGCGTTAGGTTGTGTTAGGTTGGGTTAGGTTGGGTTAGGTTAGGTTAGGTTAGGCTAGGCTACGCTATGCTAGCCTAGGCTAGGTTAGGTTAGGCTGGGTTGGGTTGGGTTGGGTTAGGTTGGGTTAGGTTGAGTTAGGTTGGGTTGGGTTAGGTTAGGTTGGGTTGGGTTAGGTTAGGTTAGGTTTAGGGTTAGGTTCAGGGTTAGGTTAGGTTAGGTTGGGTTAGGTTAGGTTAGGTTGGGTTAGGTTGGGTTAGTAGGGTTACGTTGCGTTGGGTTGGGTTGGGTTAGGTTGGGTTAGGTTGGGTTGGGTTAGCAGCGGGCAACAAGGAACAACATCTAAGCGCTCTTTGCTTATTGCTACAGATAACCCGAAACAACGCAGTCTGGCCGTGCCTTGAGTCATCTACACGTGCAACGGAGTCTGAAGCTACAACGGGCCTTCACCACGGCACCGCCCCCTCTGCAATCTACTACCGCCAGGAGCAGCTCGCCGCCTATATAAACTGAGCGCCGCTTGGACCCGGATCACTTGGCAGCAGCGGGCAACAAGGGACATCTAAGCGCTCTTTGCTTATTGCTACAGGTTAGCATTTCAGCCTTACTTTGTTAATACATTTTCTTCCCTCTCAATTGCCTTGCTGCTGCCAACTGTTCCAACTTTTTCCGGTGTCGCCTATTCGTGTCACTGAACTGCATTTCAAGCTATGGCTTCTAAAGCATGGAAAGAGTTTAAGGAAGAACCTAAAAGGGAAATGAAAGAGTTTAAGAGCAAGATTGAACGCGATTTAAGGCATGAATTGAGAGAAATGAAGGATAGTTTGGACTTCGTTAACAAAGAGTACGAAGATGCTAAAAGTAAGAATGAGCAGCTCGAAAGAGAAAATGAAGCACTGAAAGAAGCAAATAAAACACTTCTAGATGAGAGTAACAAGGCAAAAAAGCAACTTGAGGAGCACGAAATAAGAATAACCGCGAGTGAGCAATACTCAAGAAATCGACATGTTGAAATAAAAGGAGTGAAAAAGGAGGATAGTGAAGACTTGATGAAGATCGTCAGTCTAATTGGAAATGCCTTGGAAGAACAAGTCACACCAGATGACATTGAAGTGTGCCACACGACGAAGACTCGCAACGAGTCGTCTCATAACATTGTGGTACAATTTAAGACCAGATAAAAGAGGGATTCCTTGCTTCTCAAAGCAAGGAAAACAAGGCTTTCAATGAAAAACCTGGACGAGAACAACGAGGAGAGTCCCATTTATGTAAATGAGCACTTGTGTCCCGTAATGAAGAAACTGTTGGGAATCACTGTTGCAAGGAAGAAGTAATGTAAATGGAAGTTTGTGTGGACCAGGGACCGAAGGATGTTTGCTCGCAGAGATGAAACCTCGAATGTCATTAATGTTCGAAGCGAACAGGACATTCAGTTGATTGTCTAATGCACACCTAAAACTGTATAGTGTAGACTCTTTTGTCCAAAATGGCATTACTGCCGCTGGATATCAATAACATTTTTCATTCAGAAGCAATAAACGGCTTGAAATGCTTCCATTTGAATATTAGATCTGCACTGAACAAAGAGGATCAGTTGCACGTCCTTCTAGAAAGTTTCACATTTAGTTTTGACATAATAATGTTGACAGAAACTTGGTATTGCTGCGACAGTGATGTCATGGTGGACAGGAACTACAGCACCTATTTCTTAAACAGATACAATAAGAGAGGAGGTGGTGTACGGCTAAACGTGAAGGAGAGCCTGAATTGCAACTTGCATGAAGAGTTCTCTTTTGTCAATGAACACATTGAATGCTTAGCTGCTGTTAGTTCTAAACACTTTTTTGCTGTCATCTACCGCCCTCCTGATGGCAATATAAATAGTTTCTTTTCTTGCTTAGAAAGGCTCCATTGTTATACAAATGAAAATGGTCTGACACTGGTATTGGGAGGAGACTTTAATATTGATTTGTTAAGCCAATCACCAGTGCAACGTCACTTCCAAACTATACTCTCTTCAAATGGGTTCTACAATTTAATAGACACGGCAACCCGCATAACGATAAGCAGGAGCACATTGATCGACCTCTTTATAACAAATCTTCCAACCCATGAGACTTTAGCAGGCGTTTGTGTTGAAACCATAAGCGATCACCTACCCATATTTATGTTCACTAGGCTACCTGTAATGAACTCTGATACCAAACATGATGTTCGGTTTACAAAGCAGAACATTAACAAAAGAACGTTAGACAATTTTCGGGGGAAATTAATGGAGCTAAACTAGAATCCTGTTTACCGACTAAACTCGGCAAATGAAGCCTACAACGAATTTCTGAAGCTCTTTAATATCGCCTGCTATCAGTCTTTCCCGGTGCTTCTCATTAAGAGAGCTACGAAGTCTCGCAAGCCTTGGATTACAAATGAGTGCCTAGCAATGATAAAAAAGAAAGGAAAACTATATAAAAAGTTCCTGACCACCCGTGAACCAAATGACTGGAAGAAATTTAAGCAACACAGGAACAAAACAAACGCACTGCTAAGGAATGCAAAACGTAATTACCTGTACAATATTTTCGAATCTGGTAGCAACAGAAATACCCAAATAATATGGAAAAATCTAAATGAACTGTTAAACCGTTTTACCCAAAACAAAGGCCCCACCGAAATAACAATAAACAATGATGTACTACGTGATAAAGAATTAGCTGAAGCCTTTAACCATTTTTTCATAAACGTGGTTTCGAATTCTTGCTCGCTCTCAAGTTCTTGCCCTTTAGCGACGAATGCTGTAGTCAGGAACCCTAACACACTTTTTTAGATCCAACTTCTGAAAGTGAAATCTACACAGTGTTTGTTTCACTTAGTAACAGCCATGCCACTGACATAGATAATATTCAAATAACCCCAGTTAAATATGCTCTTGACCTAAATTTACCACAACTCAATCACGTATGTAATCTTGCCCTCTCAACAGGCGTCTTCCCTGACAGAATGCAGTTATCTAAAGTTATTGCTGTGTTGAAATCCGGTGACAAGAATTCCTTATCTAACTACCGCCCGATTTCTATTTTGCCGGTTTTTTCAAAAGGCTTAGAAAAGATAATACATCTCCGAATAACAAAGTTCGCCCATAAGTTTAATCTTATCAGTACCTCTCAGTTTGGCTTTCGTAAAGGCAGTTCTACCGAGACTGCTCTTTTAGCGCAAAAAGAAATATTCCTCAAAGCATTTGAAGAAAGAGAAATAGCTGCTGGCCTGTATATTGATTTTTCGAAGGCATTCGACTGCCTGCACCACACAACACTACTAAAAAAATTAGAATTGTATGGCATACGAGGAAATGCACTACAACTAATAACGTCATACATGCAAAAACGGAAGCAATGTGTAACAATGGGAAACTACATGTCAACCTACAAAACAATTAATGCAGGCGTACCTCAAGGGAGCATCCTGGGGCCCTTGTTATTTAATTTCTACATCAATGATATCACAAGGATCCCTACAGCAGCAAAATTTGTAATCTATGCTGATGACGCTACTTTGTTGTTTCGAGGCAATAGTTATGACTCCCTGGAAAATATTATTAGGAACTCTCTGAATTATTTACATTCTTGGAGTGTCGCAAATTCGCTGCAGATTAACAGCAAGAAAACAAAAGTCGTTATCTTCACTCCAAGGCAGTCATCAGCGCAACGTATTAATTTAACCTTCGGTGACACAATAGAAGTCGTGGATACAATAAAAATACTTGGTGTACATTTTCATAAACACATGTTATGGGACATTCACGTTAACCATATTATTTCCCCGAATTGCCAAAAGCATCGGCTTGCTAGCGAAATTCAAATATTTTCTACCGACCCCAATTAAGTTACTTTTGTTCA